>NC_140403.1:11961184-12561184 GCF_056956725.1 Heliconius melpomene rosina
GTCGGAAATATTGGGCGGAATGCGGTGGGATACGGAGATTTTTTTTATGTAGTGAAACTAAGAAATGTGTTTTACGCCGGCATAACGTATTCCTTTTGTAATTTGAAAGTAAAATATACTTTATTGAATAAAAAAAAAACCAGAGCGAAGCAATGAAAATATTAAGAAATAATTCATTCCCGCGAGTAGGATCGAACCCACAACCGTCACGTTACAGTCACAACCTTGTGCCTCTGCGTCACGGCGGCCTTACTTAAAGTTAAATGTATGTATTTCATAGATTACTATAATAACACTATTTTTCGATAGACTAAACTCACATTGAAATGAAACGTATATTTTCTGACACATTAAACGTATTTAGGTGAAGGTAAAAGGTCATTTCTAATAGTATTTTTATAATAATAGTGTGGAGGAAGTAGAACTACCTATAGCGTCTTCCGGTTAAACTGACAATACCGATTTTTAACCGACTTCTGTAAAAAATGAGGTTTTCGATCCAAATGTTCCTTTTTTATTTATTATTTAATGCTTGTTTCTTACTGATTATTGGAACGAAGTTCCTTACGGCAGGCTTGGAAGGGATAGCGATTTCGCTGCGTGACCGAACTGAAAAAAATGTGATAGTAAAACCGTAAGAAAAATGCGTGGAATAAAACCGTTAAATGAGACGTGCGCAGGCGCGACAGTCGCATACACAGACGAGTAGTGTATAATATCTTTCTCTTTCTCCCTCTTTCTTTTTTTAGTTGATAATTTGAAATACGATGTTTTTTTTATTTTAAGTAATTTATTATTTCTTAAAATACTGAATTTCCTAAATACTTTCTTGTACTTAAATAAAAACTAATCACCAAAATTTAATAGAAAAATCAAGAAAACCTACATAAAATTGAGCATGACTTTTTTTGCAATTTGTTATTTTTTATTTGAAAGCTAGTGCTTCATATACCTATCCACATATATACATACATATATACATATATGTATATAAACAGGATTTATCAAGACGTAGCGTTGGTAGCGCCGTAATTTGTCTTGCGGAGGGCCGGAGCCCGGTCTGGTACTAATGAGTTAGGCTTAACCACACCACGTAAATGCCTTACGCATTTGAAGAAACAATTCTGTGAAATGTGAAAATTGAATGTTATTTAGAGGTAGAGATTTTGTATTTGTGATTGTAAGATAATGGAGTTGACAAAATTAATTGAATTTAGACGTACATAGTACTTATACATGTAGGAGGAATTAATAATTTTCATTTCCTCGCTGTAATAACAAGACGTGCGGCGTTAAGTTCCGTTATTCAACATAAAATGTTTTGAAAATAGGCGGTGCTAGAATCAGACTGTTTCATAATAGGTATCTTCTGCCTACATTGAATATAGGAGAATAGCAAGAAGAATGTAATCATATTCACAATACACTACCAAATCGACTCTTCCCTCACATTAGAGTTAAAAACTCTATCTCACAAAATGTAAACCAAAAGGATCGTTTAAACACACATTACATTAAACATTTTATAAACGAAAACATAAAGGGCCAAAAATTTTATACAAATATTATTTTATAATTTCACAGTATATTTCAAACAGCGCGGTAACCGGAAGGGAAAATTGTACCCTAAAAAAGTACGATACGATACCGTGAAACCAAGATATTTTTTTAATGAACGTATTTTTAACAGAATATAAAATACTAGAAGACTAGAACTAAGAGATACTAGTTCTTAGGGTTTCAGTGCAGCAAGACAGCGTTTGGCAAGGCATCGAACCCACACAGATCACAATGGCCTCTCTTCCCATAGGTCAAATATATTCGTGTTAAAAATTCTCATTTGTGAAATTATTCGAAAACACACTTATACCTCCTAAACTTAGTTGCAATTAAATTTGCATTTACATTAAAATTGTAGTGAAAAACGTTATAATTATAGTGTTTGATATTATTAAAAATAAAAACTTATTTAAAGACGAAGCCAGGCAATTTCGCTTGTTTAGTAAGCTCGTTAACTAAAAGTTACACTATTTGTACGTATTTCCCTGAAGTGTACCTAGAAGTGCATTACAGAGCGATTCATATTCATTATATCTATGAGCACACATAAAACGACGAATCGTATGCTGTTATGCGCAATTGCAATGAATATTATCATTATAGACAATATTGCGAATTCTAAAATCACGGATTTTAAATAGAAAAGGTATTATGTATGAACAATTTCACTTATTAATTTTCAATTTTCTTAACTTACAAGTAATTAAAGAAAAATCTACAATTTAATTTTTTTTAGGTTTATAGATTAGGCTTTAAAAGTTTAGAAGTCGGTAATTTTTTTAATTATTTTATTTTTATTTTTTACTTTTAATTTAAAATTTTCATTTGTTGTTGTTAGAAACAAGAAAGACTATTTTGAGAATAGGTATTATAATCATCAGCCTGTTCTTGTCGACTGCTGTATGTAGGCTTCAACATACTCAAACAGATTTTTTTGCGGCCAGTCATGATGCAGGGGTACAAGCGTGAGACTACACACATGTCATCATCATCAGCTCGATAATATCACCACATTATGACTACACAGAAGAAGAAGTCAGAAAAATGTATATATTTAATTTCAAGAATAACTTTTGAAAGCATTCCACATGAAATCATTTTATAAAAATTATTAATTGATATTAATATACTAAGCCCATACTAAAATAATATATTTATATTAAAACTTACTGTAAAATATTTTTTATTCTAACCAAATCAATTAAACAATGTAAAACATCATCACGGGCCTACGCAAATTATATTTGTAAAAATTAAAAAAGTACAACATTTTTAATTAATTTAGTTATTTAATCACAATTGCATTACAAACAACTGAAATAACGAGCTTAAAATAACTTATAACCACAAGTTTCACCTATAAAATAACTTTGAGCCGCAAGGTAAATATTACACTTACCTATAAACATGCATAGTACAATCACAATCATGATTAAAATCACTATATATCCATTATTCACATTATCACAACACTGTCACTTATATTTCGTTAGTGTTATTTTACTGAAACGACGTACACTCTCTACGAGAGCTCAAAACGTACTGGCTCTGATAACAAGTAGTTAGGGTGAGTTTACATCAAAATTTTCACGTTTTATCCATTTTTTCAATAAAAATCCATAATATTAATATATTTTGGATAAGTTTAGTGATTTTTTTGTTATTATAAACAAAGTTATTATATTTATGTCCGCCACTCAACATGCAATGCCAAAGTTGGTAATGGAAGTGTCTTAATGGGAATGGTCTGTCGCACGGTTCCTCTGTCTACACTGTTATGTGTGGGATACAGTGTAAAGCTAAAAAACTTTCAATAGAAAAAAAAAATGGATCTAAAAATAAATGGATCTCTTCTGATACTAAGTGACTGACAGACAACGCACAGACGGCACTAGGCGAAGTAGAAAGCTAAAATTTTGTATAAATTTTCTTAAGGAGAGTAAAGGAGCACTTAAAACGGATATCACAAAATTAGTACGGGAACGGAAAAAAAGGAATTTTACGTTTAACACTCCAGCAGGTTCCCTCGGCCCAGCTCGCTGGATACAGTATAAGCTATAGTTATATTATTTTTTGTGGACTTGGTTTTTTGTGGACGGCAGGTGTTTTGAAAAAAAATATTGAAAAAATTGGATACGATTCGTAACCGTTAAGTATAAAAATATATTTTTATAAACCAATTCACAAATATTTTGTATATCCGTTTATGGTTCAATAAAAATCGTAATTGAAACATCTAAAACTACCCTTAAGCCGTATAGTTATTATGAAAATGAAGTTAACTTAACAAGACCTTGACCACAATACGGAAAGTCTAGGTTTCGGTCGTCATGGCTTACTGTAGACTTGTCAAATATGTTTTTAATATTATTATATTTTTATAAGCCGTCCTGGCGCAGTGAGGTAAGAGTAGACCGTAAATACAATGGTTGTAGGTTCGATACTCGTTCCGAAAATGATTTTATATTTAAAATTTCTTGCTTTCACTTTTCTGCTTTAGTAAACATTGTCCAGAATGGACCAAATAAAATGGGATCACACCGGAAGCACTAGCTTTCAAACAAGAAAAGAATCATAAAAATCGGTTCACCCTGTCAGTTCACCCAGAAAGTTTAAAACATAAAAAAATGCAGTCGAATTGTTAACCTCTTCCTTACGGAAGTCAGTTAATAAATTATTGCCACAGGCTTACAGGTGCCTGTTCCTATTTTACATTTTTTTTTAAATTGGCTATTATAATGTATTTGTACAAATCCATGAAGATATTTCTAAGGCTAAAAGCTTATCGAGCAAAGCTTCCGTGATACGTTCTATTTTTTGTTGATGTTCTATTTTTTCCTTTGTGTAAGCCCCCATCGCTCGGTGGATAAAGGTGCCGATAGCGTCGCCAGAGACACTCACGTGACACTAACACCTGTGTCTCCTACACAGGTCTAGTTAAGACAATAATGATCTCTACGTATGTTCTATTGCAAATACAAAACAAATCCAAAATTACTTTATTACAGTCTTCAATCAAACATATATTATATGTTATATGAAAATATATATAATAGAAACAAAATATCCCCTCACAGAAAGGCAAAATTCATTATTCATAGCTCGGAATTAGTAAATAATTCTGTTGTATAATTTAGGAAAACAGATCTGACAATTAAACTCAATTATACTCGTCCCGGCCTGAATAAGCAGATTGAGGCTGAGATTTATACGTAGAATCAAAATTTTGTATAGAATAAAATATAGCATAATAATATAATTATATTTTCTTACCGTACACTTATTCCGCGTATAATTATGTAGCTGGGTATGGGTGGGCAGAGGGAACCTAGTGTTAAGATACATGGGCAAAAATTAGAGAATAAAATAAACAAATCAAGGAATGGTGTGTCTAACTCTGGGTACTCTTTGCCTACTCTGCTATACCCTGTAAAAGCACGATTTTTCTTTTCAATAACATATTCTATATTAATTTGTGGACTGGAGCTTACCTCTACAAGTACGAACTTTGCTACGATGAAAATATTATGTAATAATTATTACTGTCCAACAAAATAAAATGGATGTTGGCATAGGCCGTTAAAATAGATCAAAATTTAACAAAGTACAATGATGAATGATGAGGAAAATGTGAGAAAATAAAAAAAAAACATCTAAATATATAAAATCCCTAAGGAAAGATTTATAAAATCCAGCCCCATAAGACAAGGAAACGAGGCTTTTAAATCTGTATGGGAAACACGTACTACCGTAAAAAGACACCATAAGCTGCTATTACTTATAAATGATGTGTTAGAAATTGTAACTTTATTCAAATTTGAATATAATACGTAAATAAATAGATTGATAGTTAGCAGATGAGTGTGAAATACCTAGATTTTTTTTCGTTTTTCTAATTACCTTACTAATATTTAGTAATTCATATAAGTAATTACTCAACTTTATTATTTTTAAGTTTATGTAATAAAGTCCCTCGTAGCGCAGGGGCACAAAGTGTACCTGTAAGCGCGAGGATATGAACTCGAGGATATGAAAAAAGCCCTGTGTTGAGTTACGTCACTCAACACGCAATGTCTCTAGAATTCGTCGGATAATGGGGAACGGAGTGTCTTTACATTTGGTTCCCTCTGCCTACCCTGCTTTGTGCGGGATACAGCGTGAAGCTGATAAACCATCTTGGGGAAATGACTTATTATCATTTTCACCCTCTCACCACAAATCAAAGGGCGGCATGAAGGAATGGAGTCTCTTTACGCTACATTCCTTCCACCTATCCTGATATATATAGCGTGAGGATAAAACAAAAGTATTTTTAACTTGAAATACATACTAAAATAAATTCCGATACTGCCAGCGGCTGACTGTCAAATACAGAATAACAGTTTTAATAGACAATAATTTATACTGTTATAATTTTGAAAATGAATATATTTTTTAAAATTCTATAAGCAGTGTATTTTCATACGAAAAGTTATAAAGGCGAAAAAAAATTAATTACATGAATGAGTGAATATTTTTCTTTTGTATTTTTATTGAAACCGACGTGGTGCGGTGGTGCAGAATTTTTATTGAAATCTCGGCGGTTGTGGATTCGATCCCCACTAGTAGAAAAGCGTTTTTATAATTTTTTAAGTATTTATTGTTACTGAAAGAAAATATGTCATTAGGAAATCAAAACACAGGCAAACCCGGGAATATCAATAAGAAAAATAATACATAATATCAGCGCTAAGCTAACAAGTACCTTGTTAAACATTATAGGAAAAATCATTTTCAAATATAAATAAATAATAAATATAAATAAATGTAGAGTAGGTACATTCGACTTTAAAAAAGCCGATGTAAAATCAGTAGTAGAACTATTTGGAATACTGAAAACGAACGTGCCATTAAACGTAAATATATGCTTGCTAACATATCGAATGTTGTATGAGGGCCGATACTATTTGTATATATGTAGATGTTTTCATTCGTTAGCGATAGCGTAATATGTAAAATACTGGTGTAAAAGTGAAAGTGGATTTCTTTTTCTTATTGATTTAACTATTTTATGGACAGGTGTAGAGCAAGGGCACAATTGTACAACTGAAAAAGCTACAGGTTATGAGTTCAATTCCCACTCGAAAAAAACTTTTTGTTCTACATTTACTTAAAATAAGATATGGCCTTTTATATAGCAAAAAACGCATATTTCGACACTGTCAAGGGAATCAAAATTTAAAGGGTAATTACATTGACCTAGAATTAGATTAAAAGAACACAAAACAATACGATAGCCATTGTAGTAACAAAACTAAAATCCGATAAGTAATTCTACACCTATATTAGTTACTTTTTTTAACTTTATGGTTCAACTTTAAACTCAAGTTGAACTTTGAACTTTGAACAACAATCGACATTACAAGAGGCGAATGTTATTTTACTATGCGAATACATTGAGTTAATTGTACTAATCTTTGAACTAGCTTTGGTATTGTTTAGTAGTTATTATTATTTCATTCTACTATTCGCAGTGGCCCATGCGTACGACTACAAACTTAATTGATTATAGGGTCGATTCCCACCTGAGGAAATTAAATATTTAATATTTTATTTTTTTCGATTTAGTCACACTCAATGCCTCCTGCATCTGGGGGAAAGTGGAAATCGGAAGTTATATTGGAAAGGAGTGTCTTGACAATGGGTTCCCCATGCCTTAATAATAGTCTTATTTAATAACAATACTGCTATTAAATAAATAAAATGTACGCTATATCCTACACATAGAAGAGGAGGTACATTTAATCTAGTGTTAAGAAACTCTGTTGTGCATTGAGTTTTAACCAGAGAGATCGAACTCACAATCGTTACGACGGCAACTTAGTGGGATAACACTACGTCGCCATCAATAATTTCTTAATATTTTATTTTAAGTATAATATTAATGTAAACGTTCTCTATTCAATCATAGCTATGTTTGATCGTTCAGTTCAGCTTTACTTAATATTCAATTCTATTAAAAAGCTAGATAAGCAAACTTTTAGAATCAAGATAAAGTTTAAAAAATAGTTATCAAAAGTCTATAAGAAGCTACTTCAACATGGAAAGTCTTAACAACTTTGCAAAGTGTTGCCAAGTTAATTCATGTTTAAACTCCTTTTTTAAGATGGAAATTTATAAACGCTGGTAACACTTAATTTTGGAGATTGAATATTATAATATTTATATACGTGTAGAAACCGTCGACCAGCGACGTAGCGCACCAACTGTTAGCGCTATGGTTATGGGTTCGATTCCAACTCCGGGCACGTCAAGTCAAGTGGAGAGGCGGAATTCAACGTCGCGCCAAATTTAATTTCAATGAGAAAGAGGATCAAGACCACAATCATTTTCTCAGATTAATTTTGAACCTGTAACTACCGCGGGAACAGTTAGGCACTCCACCACTGAACAACAAAGGGGTCACATTTCGTTACTTGTAAGTGTTTAGAAGTAAATAAATCTAAAACAACATGAAAATTTACAATATATCTTCATTCTTGAAGTTAATTCAAAAACTTTAATCGATTTGTAACTTGCGAACTTCGAATGCCTTTATCAAGTTAAATTACAATAATTTCCGTAACAATACAATTTCAAAGTCATCTAATGTATACAAACTTATTCTAGACCTATACGAAATAACCTATGCGAAGAAGTTTAATTAAATTTTATTATGTTAGTCGTTAGTCGATATCGTGGCAGGATGGTTGCAGGTTTGATTCCTACGAGACTAGTCTAACCCGCTGTATGCAGTAAAAATATAAAAATTGTTTGAAATGAGGCAGTCAGGCTAACAAACGGCGTTGAATTACGCTAACATAACATCTCTAATACTACTAAATTATGCTAAATATGCACATGAAAAAAACATATCTAAATTCTGGCCACAAACTAAAAATAATTTAAAAACACATTAGGCTCTATAGATTTTGCATTAGCCTCTATACACTGTGAATAAAAAACCAACCAGTTCGTAGTGGCCAGTCGAAATATCAAACTAAACTGGTTTCCATTTTGAAACATTAACGTCTCCCCTCTGAATTCACATCTGCATATAGATGAAATGCACACTCGAGTGCCTTGCGCGATGTAGACCGAAACTACTGTAGTTAAGTTAGTTTTAAACTTTTTTACTGATATTATATAATGTTAAACAGACGGTAAATTTGATTTGGAATAAATATTGTAAGGTAGCAGAGGTTAAGGCTTTTGTTACCAGAGTCAACCTTCCCAAGCATCCTATTTCACTTTGCACGGTTTTCAACATCATTGGTGGTTATTCCATTGGCTCTCATGTTCAACTTCAGGACATCCAAACATTCCTTCCTTTCTACATAGTTTGTGGCTGGCAGCTGGCTCTGCATATCCACCTCAACACGTTAATTTCCCTGACATAAAGCTCCGGCATGTGTCAAGATAGTTTTGGTATTAACAGCATTTAGAATTTATCAACTTCCTGTATCCGACAATTGAGAGGGTAGGCAGAGGGAGGAGGAGGGAGAGGCCTACTTTTAAGGCACTCCCGACTCCGCCGTCGTCGCCCGAAAGTGGAGAACGGAGAGACTAAAGTCAAGCACAGGCAAATCTGCCTGTAACTACAATCTTAAAAAACATGGTCCTGGTTTTTTTTTACCAAATTTTAAAATTTTACCTCTTCTATAACTTTAACTATTTTACTTAAAATTAAGCAAGTTTTCTTTCAACAAGATGTAGTTACTAAAACAAACAATGCACTTTCGTACTTCCGGTAAAACTCACGAACTGTAAATTGAGCTGAACGTTAGAAACTTATATGACAAACAAAACACTCGTATCACTCCAAAGTCCTTGTACCAGTTCTATATAGTCCTCAAAATACTATCAAAGACGTTTCTAATGCAAAATTGATGCTAATGCAGCGGGGAAATGAAGATAATTTATATACTTACTAGTGTGTCCGAACGCGGCTACTCTATATAACTATAAGAGTATTTATTAAATATATTTATGAAATTATTTTCAGTTTTCAATAGAGAGATGCGTTAAGCAAGCTCATTTTGGGTGACGTTTTCTAACAACAAACTTTGCAAGCCGTTGCTTAGCAACGGCGGTTGTTATAAACATGGCGGAATAAATTGCATGTCAAATTAATATATATCGAAAATATAACAAATATGAGAAATAAAAGTATCCTATGTTCATCCCGAGACCCTCAAGTATCTCTATATGAGTATTTTATCACAATTAAATTAGCGGTTTGGCCCTGATTGCGTAAAGGACAGACAGACAGACAAACAGACAAACAGACAGACAGACAGACAGAGTTACTTTCGAATTTATAATATACGTATGGATGGATTCTTTCTTCTGGATCGAACCCACAACTGCCACGAACATAGCTTCAGTATTTATAAAAATCGAAATTTTAATGGGAAACTTGTCCCAACACAATTATAGGCAAGTGATTTTTTAGTTATATAATTCAGAAAAAAAAATAATTCCCAAAAATTAAAAAGTTATTTTTTCAAACAAAATAAATAATAAAATTATCGTTTTAAAACAAAAAGCCATTTGTAAAGTATAATATAAACACGCACACACTTACCTGTCAAAGCGACGACGACGGCGGGGTGATGTTAAATCACCGCACCACTTAGGAATACACTTTACACACTTTTATTGAATTATTTCTAATAAGTTGTTAATGTTATTTTTGTTGCACTACAAACGCATTTTTCCTGCCTCTTTCACCCTGTATAATATATATTTATTTTCTTTACCATGTTTATACGAGTGTGGTTGAACAGATGCGGTATATTCTCACGTCCAATACATTCGAAGGAATGTTCTGTACCATAATATGCGGAAGCCTTATATTGCAACATTTTCCGTTTCTCTTACTGTGCCCTAATATATATTCTTGATTATTACATCTAATATACAACTATGACGGGTTTAGTGCGACATATGTTAGTCGTAGGTTCATTTTGAGTAAAATATTATTATTGACATCTAAAGGTAGTATATATGGGATGTCGGTGTGTTGAAATCTCATTTGGAGGAAGTTTTATTTATATATATGTATAACAGTTGAGGCCGTCATGGCGCAGCGGCGCAGCTGGTGTGACTGTAACGTGACGGTTGTGGGTTCGATCCCCACGCGAGGAAGTGAAATATTTATATACGTTTATATTTCCATTTCTTCGCTCTGGTGTTGAGACAAAGGGCGGCGTTGAGTTCTGCCACTTAACACGCAATGTCTCCAGATTTTATCAGAAAGTGGAGAACGGAGTGTCTTAACACTGTGTTCTCTCAGCCTACTCTGCTTTGTGCGGGATACAGCGTGAAGCTGATTTATATAACACTTCTGTTACTGATTAACTGAGAGACAATGCACGAATTAAGATTTAGAAAGTAGAAATATAATAGCATGTAGAAGATGTAGGTGAGGTTAGGAATTGTAGAAGAAGCAAGGCAAGCGTGCACCACCGTAGACCGCATCAATGCTCAGTAGACTTGATGTGGTCAAACGCAAGCCTATTCCATATAAAAAAAAAAAAAAAAAAAAGAAGATTTCTCAAAATTCAGACTTAAATAATTCAAATTTCGAACAAATTCAAACTAGTTAAGAATAGATAGATAGTCTTAACTTTATGTTTCCTCTGCTTACTCTGCTTTGTGCGGGATAAAGCGTGAAGCCGAATCTTTCAAATTTTGAGTAATTTCCACAGAATTTTTAAGTAATATATTTTTGTAATTAAAGTAAAAGAATGAAAATATTAATTCTCACGAACAGGCTTTGAACCTACTACCATCAACTTAGCCAGCCGCTGTCCACATTTTCTGACCATTTAATATATAATTCATGAACCAGATCGACCGAAGGGTCAGAAAAACTTAAACTTCAACTTTTATTTCAAATTATTCATCCTAACCACGAAGTACGAAGTGATGGCATCTTATAGAACTATGCTCTGGCCGCAGTTGGCATACTTTCAAAGTATGCAGATGCTCATTTCTCCTGAACCGTACTATATGTAGTAGTTAGTGCTCGTATCTAATATTCTCTATATAATGTCAGGCGAGAAATTTGCTAAATTAAACTTTTGACATGTTCTTTACTAAGTTAAGCAGTATGTAGTTACTGAGACGGTTAAGTATTTATGAGCTTTGTAATTATAGTTATATTATTTTGGTTGTTTTAGGTTTTTTTAAATATTTATTAAGACAAAACTAAAAATTTTTTAAATACAAACTTTTCTTCAAAAGGTAAATTGTACTAAAACGAAAATAATAATTTTATGAAATTGAAAAAGCTAAACGCACATAAAAAACAGATAATGAAAACTCAATACATTTCTTGCATTACTTCTAGTGTTAAGACACTATGAGTTGAGACGTCCCACTTCTCAGCTAGGAGTTTATTAAATGTAAGCCCAAAACTGCTTTATTTTATGCAAATTTGACTACCGTAATACTATACACAATGTCTCGAAAATTGGGCAGTGCGTGGGAAACGTAGTGTTTTAACACTAGGTAACCCTACTTTACGGGAAAGAGCAGCGTGGAGCTATTTTTTTAATTTCAATACGTAACAAGAATATTCATTGAATCATATACTATCATATTCAGTCGCGTTATCGTAACAAGCAATCGGCTCAAATGGATGATTCAATTTATACTTAACGTGCGGCCGTAAATAAAATTTTAATATAAAAATTATATTATCATTTTAAATGTATGCAAATATTATGCATGTTTTTTATATAAATTTCCTTATAAAATCAATCTGAATCTGTTGTGAAAAGTATTGTTTGTAAATTCAAATACCTTTTACTCGTGGACCATTTTAAATTAACGAATAGTTAATAATATTAAAACTTCCTATATAGAAATTAACAGTGATAGTTAAAAACTAAAAAAAAATGCATTTTAACTCTGGCAAAGTTCTGCTTTGAGTTTCACAACTCAAAAGCATTGTCTTGAAAATTTTGGAGGAAAATGAAAATGAAGCTACGAGATACTATGCAGATAAAAAATATCTACAAAATTACAGATTTAGTCTATATATGAAGCTTTATCAGTTTATATCTAAAATACAAAGTGCAAGCATTTACAAACATTCTAGAATCGTCAATTTGACGTAATAGGGTCAGTAGTGTCAGTTAAACACAAAGCTACGATCGGATTACAAGGCAGCTTTGCTAAGAGTATGGAGAATTGTAAGAGCTTCTATTTTTATATTTATTGTTTATGCTTTTTGCTACATAGCAGGGTAAGCAGAGAGAATCTAGTGTTAAGACACTCCGTAGGTCACTTTCCGCCCATGTTTCGAGACCCACACAAGGGCCTCGCTGTCCCACAAGGGCCTTTAATATCGAAGTAATTTATATTATAACAAATGATTGACGTCAATAGTTGGGAAGTTCCTAACTCTTCATGCGATATTTATGGGTTTCTCTTCTCTACTCTGATAAAAAAATCTAACAAAGAAAGATACGGCGCTGATAGAGTTCTTCATATTTATGGAGTGTAAAACGAAGTGTCTCAACACAACATTATCTTTGTCTATCCTACTGTATTTAGAAAATGCCTAAAGATACCATATAATTATTGTACTAGTATTAAAAAATAATGTTGATATGAAATTTCCTCCCTGATAACAAGACAAAATGCGATGTTACTTTCTGCCACTCAACAGGCAGTCTCGAAAGTCCTGCGTATTGGGAAACAGAGAATTACCCTAGGCTCCCTCTGCTAATTTTCAGATATTCTATATGCGGGATACATAAAGCTCTTGTTTTTTTAAATATTTAAAAAAACAGTATTACTCTAAACTTATAAAAAAAACGCTTTATACATTAAAATCTAAAGTGCATTCTACATATATAATCTTGAGTGAAATTCAAAAGCATCTACGATAACGCCCAGATAGCTTTCCAAGACTAATGTTAGGCACTACTCCACTACAATAACAATCCTAGTAATTCTGCTGAGACAAAAAGCCCTGCTCCTGTATTCTATCTATATGCAGATGCGGACTAGAATAGCTTCTACAAACATTAATAGTTAAATACAATTGGAATGTAGCGTTTCGTGTACATTTCCGTTTTGGCTAAGTTTCTTGTTTAAATGGATAGTGTTTAGTGATTTAGTGACACGATTCTCCGCCTAAATGTTGGTTAAAGAAAACTAGTGTTAGAATTTTTGAGTTTCTAGCATAAATCGCGATTGAAAGAGGATGACTGTGTTAGGACACACCGTTCTCTTGTTTCCTCCTATTTTGTTTTATAGGGGAACTAAATTTAATTTTGGAAACATTACGTGTTGATTGAAGAAACCCCTGAACCCCTGAATTCCACTGAGTGGGATTCAAACCCACATCCATAATCGAGTTTACAATCAAAGGCAATTTTAAATGATTATTATGTAAAAATAAAGATACATGATTAACAAATATTAAAAATGATTTTATAGCAATTCTCACTATATTTGCTATTCATGTAATATCTATTAAGTAAATGCTCTAATCGTACTTAGTACTGGACACAAGGAAACCAACCGTATATTACAAAAGCGAGTGTAATACCCACTGATAGTGGCCGTAGCAGTGTGCAAATTAATATTATCTCTCACTACATAGTGCTATGTATGCATTACCGTTTATTAGTCTTTGTATAACTAATTGAGGTGGTGGTGGAACATTGGGTGAGTATGTGTATGTGAAATATATAGGGCTTGGGTTGGGTTCCAGTTTGATAGAAAGATTAAATTTAAATTATTTCTCCGCCATTTAACACGTAATGTCTTGAAAATAAGGAAGACGTTGGAAAAGGCGTAAAAATACTTATTTTAATATTGGTATATCACCTCTTTTTCTATTTTCTACCCGACTTGTGTCACAAATATTAAACTATACTATAAAACTCCACTGCTACTGACCTTTAGGGAGTGTAGGAAAGCACTACAAAAAGATTTTCCAAAACAACTACAGAAAGGAGGAAAAACAAGATTTTCCATTTTACATTTCAAGGTTCACGCAAATAAAGCTGTAACCTACAACTAGTATATACAAAAAAACTTAGAAAACTGACATCTCAATTAGGCTTTAGAGTATGAAAATATAAAACGAATACTATCTCTAGGTTCCACATCCGCGAAATAAAAAACACCGCAAAAGGGTAGTTTAAGCCGACCCAAAATAAATATGACTTGTAAGCTGACAGCATACAAATGGGCCGCGTAATCTGACGGCACATACATGGACACAATTATTGTTTAAGAATGTGAAGAATATATCTATTTATATATTTATTTTTCAACTTGACACCTTATTCTTGTATAGCAGGGTAGGCAGAGGAAACCACTCCGTTCTCCACTTTTAGTCCAATTTTCGAGACATTGGATGTTGCGTGGGAGAACTCAACCCCGCACTATCTCTGCTAAAGGATAGGCAGGACTTAGAGTGTTGAAACACTCCGTCCTCAATTCTGACGTGGTTTATTTCATCAAAGACTAAAAACTAAATCGGCTTCACGCTGTGTCCCTTACTCAGCAGGGTAGACAGAGAAAATGTAGTGTTAAGACACTCCCTATTTTCCGCCAAGTTCTGTAGGCATAGTGTGTTGGGTGGCGGAACTTAACGCCGCATTTTGCCAGAGCGAGCATTAAAATATCAATTTTCTCAGTGAGGATCGAATCACAATAAGTCGTGTTGAATGTCACATACCTACTTGAGCCCCGGCGATGCGCCAGGACTGGTCTCATTTTCATTTTCTCGACTGGGAATCGAATCGAATCGAATCGACCTGTCCCGTTTGCTAGTTTCATAATAATATAAAGTTTATTATTCAGAATTATCTATTCTAATAATATTAGGTTACAAATAAAGCGATCCTTAGGGAGTCGCTTGATGTGTATATCGGCCTCAACTATAATTTATAACGCTTTACTATTTACGTATTATCGTATAACTTGAATTATGATGTTTATTACATCAACTATATAGTTCTAGTATATTTATTTGACGGAAAGTGGGCAACGGAAGTGTGTTAATGAGGGCGGAGTGTCTCAACACTAGGTGTCCAGGTTCCTTCTGCCTATTCTGGTATATGCGCGTTCTAATATTTAAAAGTTTACATGTGTTTATACAGTAAACATTTTTAACTTCATGCACAATCTAGAGTTACTTCGGAAACTTCTTACCAGAATATAGATGACGCAAAGAGTATATCAAAAGTAAACCAAATAAACGAACCTAATAAGAGAAACAATAAAAATCAATTTGTATTAGTATTTCAAGCATGTTTTACATCTAAATCTTTGTTCTATTGCTTTCCAGAAGCTAATTGGGTGAAATAATTCGCCGGAGTAATTACGCAATTTGATATATTATAGCGTCCAGATGCTGTATAATGTTCTTTTTTGTGTATTTTTTGTATTGGTTTTAGTGTGACACATAAAGTATCTTAATCAAGCTGAGAGCGGAGAAGGGAGTGTCTTAGCTCTGCCTATTCTGCCATATGCGGGATAAAGCGTGAAGCAGAAAATAAATGTTTTTCTATATTACGAAGTAAGCTAGTTATAAGTTATTAAAGTTTTTAATTTTTGACTGTAGAGAAATTCTATTTTTTTAGCGTCACGCTATTTGGGCAGAAGAAACTTCCGTCCTCCATTTTCCACCGATTTTTTTAATCATTGCTTGTTGAGTGGCAGAACTCAAAGCAACAGTTGCCTTGTTACCAGAACAAGAAAATAAAATTAAATATTCATTCCCCCCAGTGGGAATCGAATTCATAACCGACGTGGTTAGAATCGCACGCTTGTGTCCGTGGGCCATGACGGTCCCGTGTGTGGTCCTCGCGTGGAGATTAAAAAGTTGCTTATAATACAATTTTCTTAGTATATACATATACATTGAGGTTATAGTGGCCGTCGTCTGGTTGTAAATGCGCTGGTCGTAGGATTAGCCGTTCTGTTAGACAAAGAGTAAAAGGCAGAGTAGGAAGTGTATTCACATTATGTTCCCTTTGCGTATGCCATTATACATAGAAAAATATATACATGTATGTATATACACATACTAAATTTAGAGCAAAAACAAACAATATAACGCATGTACATTTGTGTTGACTTTTTACCCAATTGTGGATTTTTTGAATTTTTAACGAGCGCATTCTTTTATTGACAGTTCAATCGTAGTTACAATACAGTTTATAAATTGTTTTCATGTTTTTTTTTTCGTATTATACATACAGACTATGATATATTAGTAATAGGATACTCATTTCTTAATATTTCCGTTTTACAAAGAAAATGGCATATACAACTCAAGTCTCAACTTTCACATGCGGAATACAATGTGAAAGTAAAAAAAAAATCCAAGCAATATTTCGACATCGTCCCAAGGTATCGAAGTTAATTGAAGTAATATTTCGTAAGTGCAAGTCAGTGAGGCTTTTGTTAGGTTTTTTTCTAACAAAGCTTATAATGATTAATTTCTTCCCTTAAAGCGGAATCATTAATCATCGGACAAAGCCCCGTCTTCTTTTAATCTTGAATAAATGAATCAACTGCAAGCTTTGGTACTGCATTCATCGTATTATTAATTTTAGTTATTTTTCATTATATTTTTCCACACCATCGCGACGCAAACGGCATTCAATTTCTCTAAATTTCTACTGAAAGTAAATGGAATTGATAATTTGTAGATTATATTTTCTTACTCCTTTATATAGCTACGCTGTTGCCTCGTAATGGATATATGGGTACACACTATAGCACTACAGTACAGCACTTTCCGACAAATGGAGTGTTGAAACACGTTTTTTTTTGTACGAAATAGTAATTTCTGAGTTTAGCTTGTTCAACCAAACAAACTACATAAATTTCATATGCGTTGCATAATTTCATCAAAAAATAATAATACGTAGAACTATATTTAAACTTAATGAAAGATTATTGTCTTGCTTGCAAATATATATTCGACTATAATAATATTTAAAAAAAATATCACTTACAAAAAGAACAGTAGATCGAAATCAAAGGCAATCAATTAATAGACGAGTCGTTCATTAAAGACCTTGCAACAATTCATCTTAAACGTCCGAACTCTTAGCGGTTGGAACAGTTCTACATCAAACGTTAGAAGTCAAAGTTAGAAATTTGTTATCTTTACCAACTTTATACAGTAAGTATCAGGTTTTGTTGAAAACTTCTTTGACCGTCCATTCAGCTTCGATATTTTGGTGGAAATTTAGAAACAAAGTGATTTGTTGTAGGCTGTGTAGATTGTGGTTTTTCTGAACGCAACTTCGGAGTTGGAATAATGGAATTAATGTTTCTGATAAAATTTTCTGTTTTTAATTTTAATTTTAAATATAACTACTTATATGAAGATTAGAAACATCTGATTTTTTGTTCAACTTCACGCTGTATCCCGCACACAGCAGGGTAGGCAGAGGGAATTTACTGTTAAGGCACTCCGTTTCCCCCTTTCTGCCGAATTCTGGAGGCATTGTGTGCTGAGTGGCAGGAGGAGAAACATTTGAAGAAGAACCATCCATAACAGTCTAGCTAAAGCCACCTTAGTAAAGAGCTTAAAATTTTAAGCGTGATAGACACTATCCAATGGCATATTTGTTTTTTAAACTTGACTGACTGAACTGAACCCTCAACCACCTTGTTTACGTAGACACATTTTATGCCACGACTCGCCTTTTATGTTTTTTTCTCTAAAGAAAAAAACTCCCGTTGAGTTTCTTGCCGGTACTTCCCAGATCTGAGGCAGTAACTTCAGTGAACCGGTGGTTAATTATTATATACCTTTACATATATTTCTTACTTCTTTACTTTCCTCGAAGCCATCGTGAAGGAGCGGCATTTTATTCTCATTTCCTAGCTCCAGAGCGAGCGAGATAAGACCCATCGCAGCGTTAAGTTCCGCAACTCAACATTTCGTTACCGTCATATAAATTATCGTTTATCGAAATTTGTACTTACATACCTTCCAATGCTTCATATCAACATAAGCAATTTACTGCCAACAAAATCAAATATTACATTTCACTTCGAATGTTACCAACTACAAGCACCATATTGGATTTCTCCCCGCTTCTAACAACTTCGGTTATGAAGCGCTCCTTGAACCAGTTCTGATTAACATATTTTTAGAAACCGCTTGAAATGAGACGACAAGTACCTAGCTTACCCTAGAAAATTCTTGTTAAAATTACTGTGAAATTACATTTTAGTGTTGAGGCAACTTCAGGTTGAATTGTCGAACTGTGTAGATGGAGTAGGTTCGATTCCCATTTGTTGATTGTTTGTATTTATTAAAGACTTTAGTTTATTTTTTGTTGGTTGAACAAAATGCAGTGTTAAGTTTAGCGTAGTTTAAAATTTTATTATGGTTCTTTATCATATGTACGAGTAGATCTTCAATTTATTAAGTCAATTTTCGTAAACATATATTTATATTCTTATATTTCGTCAAAAATTACTCAAAATTTAAGTTAAAAAAAAACTTTCGTGTTTCCAAATTAGCACTAAATAATTAATTATTAATTTAAATACATTAGAAATTAAAAATTATAATGCTATGTTAATTATAGATATATTGCTAGGAACTATAATCGGCACTTGGAGAAGCTTATTCAATTCTAACGTAATTGGATCTCAGAGCAACTTTACGCATATCTGGAACCACTTGATCTATTTATAATAAAGGTGACTTCAGAATGTACTTGAGTAACTTCTAAGTTGTCTTAAGTTAATTTTGTCTTGCTAGAGAGTGAAAATCAATGATATGATATGAGAGTGATATGAAAAGTAATCCATTCCCCCGAGTGGAGATCATTCTTCTTTTTCCTGGCATTAATCCTGGCTATTACCAGAGTCTGCCTTCCTACTCAACCTTTGCACGGTCTTTCCCCCGAGTGGAGATCATTATCAACCCATTTACAGTTAGACGCTGTCAGAAGACTAGATTTTTATATTCTTTGTTTTTTATGCATAAGACAAGCAAGCGAGTGAGTCACCTGGTCATGGTATAAGATCATCGTCGCCCAAGGTGGAGGTGGATGCGCTTTTTGAGGGTATTTTATGACGCATCTCCAATAAAGTAGACTTATCCTAGGTTTGCATCTAGGTTGTGTAAAATTTATATATAAACGATACGTCTCTCTAATTAATAAAAGAATGAAGACTTCAACATTGTTTTATTAAACTTTAAATTAGTTTCTAATTATTTAAAAATACTGCATTAATTACATACTTCTATAATAATTTATTTGTAATATCATAAACTACAAAGAAAAGTTACGAACAAATTAAAATAAAACATAAGTACTATAGAAGTTTCTTCTTTTCGGCCAACTAATTAGAATACTTATTAAATGTTTGACTTTGACAATTGTTTTTTAAAAATTAATGTTTTGGAGTATGCCGAGTAAGTTTATTTGATCGAGTTCACAATGACGAGATACAGCTACTAGTGATGATATCTCCGTGAGAAAGAAAAAGAACGTGTTCAAGCAGCAAGCAGTTAAGGCACGTAGAGAGAGAAAAAAAAGAATGACAAAAAGATTTATGAAACAAGAGTAAGTGGCAAGAGGGACAAGGGGAGAACTCGTTTGACTTTTAAGAAAACAGTAGGTATCGATGATATTGGAAGAAGGTAAGAGCCATGAGCACCACTAGAAGGCATGTATGCAGAGGCTGATGACAGTCGATGAATCGAAAGAGATATGCAAAGATTGTAGCATAGTTAAGATCGAATCACAACTAACAGAATGAAGCAGGAAATTCAAAGAGTTCCTAATGTAGAGACACTCCGTTCTCTTTTATCACAATTTTCAAGATATTGCGTTTTGAGTAGTGGAACTTAATTAGTTTTGTTACTAAAGCGAAAAAATGTAAATAATTCATTAATCCGAGTACAAATCGAAATCAAAAATATTATATTTTTACTACGGCACTACTACCTCACCTATTAAAATAAATGGATATAATATTATATGTTAGCAAGTGTATAAAGACTGTTAGTGTTATCATGACTACGGACTTGTGACGATAATCCTCCCCTCTTAATGGATACCAAAGGGTCAAATATCTATTGATTTATAAAAGGGTAAACGTTTTATCGTATTAAATTATAATTGTATGTATTAAACAATGGTTAGTTAATTGTATATTCAATAGCTAAGAACTTATGTGTTGGTAAAATTTTTGACTATATTTGATTATTTTTTGATTTCGTTGTATTCGCCCCCCACTCCCCCAAAAAGTAACATTCCCCTCTATTTGTCGAATTTTGTAAGTGCATTGCGTGTTAATTGGCGGATCTCAACGCCACGCTATGTCTCGACACCAGAGCGAAGAAATGAAAACATTAAATATTTCATTTACATTTCTTCTCAGTAGTAACAAGAGAAGCGCGGTGTTGGGCTCCGCAACTCCAAACACAATTCATAGCACGTGCTTACCTTACATAAACTATGCAAAGGGAACTTAGTGTATGCGCGGGACTCAGTGAGAAGATAAAAAACGAAAATGAAATAAGACATTTATCCGAATGTTAAAACATTTTAACGTCCCTTTTATATATCTCGCGGTAAAAACTTTATTCTTTCCATGTTCAGCCATTAGGTTACTTTTTGCCGTTCACTCAATCACAACTAATGTTCAGAAAGCTCTAAGAAATCAGTTTGCGGAGGCCCTTTATGAGGATATAAAAACATCATGATTGAGACGTTGATATAGAGATTCATGGCGTACGAAAGGTGATTTTTAGGGTTCCTTTACTCAAAAGTAAAAAAGTAATAACGTTTATATTTCCATTTCTTCGCTCTGGTGTCCACGCAAAGCGGCGTAGAGTTCTGTCACTCAACACGCAATGCCTCCAGAGTTTGCACAATTTCTTATTCCACACACAATTCCTTAACATAAGGTTCCCTCTGCCTATCCTGCTGTGTGCGGGATACAGCGTGAAGCTATTTTTTTATTTTTTATAAAATCTCTTATTGCCCTCACCTTCACTCTCAGAGCTCTCCATTAACGATATACGAAATTTCGTATTAGGTAGAATGAAAACCTACGATTGGAAAATATAATAGGTACACAAATACACACATAGATCGTAAAATTGAATGCAAATGTCATCTATATATTCTAGACAGTTATTTTGTGAAAAAAGCAAGCTTATTACGTGACGACGACAAACAATCGAGATTGTACAAAGGAATGTTCCACAAAGACTCAGTTCCGTTGTCAATACATTGCTAATGTGAATCAGAAAGGGGAATATTTGCAAATAAGGTTTGACGTTAACAAATATGTATTGAATATGTACTGGCGCAGTAGAAATGTAAGGTTGTATTGTGTAGTATACTAGCGAAATATTTTTATTGATAAAACTTTTATATTTATGATTCAATTTAAATAAAAAAATAAAACCATTGTTTTCTAGTTTTGAACAATTGTTTGAATTAGTTCGTAAAAATACTCTAAAATTTAATTTTTTTCTTGGAATAATATTACATTAGAAATGACCAATTCAATCAATTACCAGATACTTAGCATGGTTTTAACCCCAGACCAGGCCTCTTAACCTTAATAAATTATAAGCGCCTACGAATATAATTTAGCAAAATTACAACAAGAAAAAAATATTAATTATTTTCAATAACTTATGTGAAGAAAAGCAATATCTGCTCCTGATGTTTATTGCAGTTATTGCAGTTTTCACTATTATATTTTAACAAGCTTCCCTTAACATTTTTAAGTGTTTGTTTCATTTCAATCAGATTATAAATAAAAAAAGTTTTTAAAGAATATGATCTAAATAACTTTTCAAATTGTTATACATAATTGTTTTATTGAAATGGCTGAAAATTTACATTTCAATATATGTAGGTATTGGTTGTTTTTTAAGCTGACGTACATAGCTTATAGTTTTTTTTTAACAAAATGAACCTACCACCATCATAGCTAACCACACAGATTGAACGCCAAGTAACAATGGAAAAAAAAATCATTTCATTATTAATATCCGAGAGTCTACAACAAAAGATTGGAAACATGTCACGATAAGAGAATAACACGTTAATGAGACCGATGTTCGTTTACAATTGAGTCTTCGATTTCGGTTGATGGCGTTCTTTGTTCTTATATAGGACTTGTAATATTAATTCTATATTATTATAAAATTTGCCTTACATAATTATTGCGATAAAGATAAATCGCGGTGTTGAGTTTCAATCAACACTCATGGTCTCGTAAATTGGTAAGTTACTCCCAGATTCTAACTGTCGCATGATGGCCAGAAACAAAATGCTTCAAAGCCACGAAGCTGCTTTTCTCTAAATAGCCTATATCTATACAAGATATAATTTATTTTCCAGATCTCCCTCTCGTATCTTAATTATTATTTTTTCATTCATTACAAGCAAAATTGTATAAAAAAAAATCGATTATTTTCGATCTTTCAATATTAGCAAAGACAATTGTCAATTGATGTTATAGCAAGCAGGATCAGTCGAAAAGCTACAAGCTCAGTTCCTAATCCCTTTGAATATTGATAAGTTTATTATTACAAAGGCAAATTCTGAATTTACATCACCCAACTTAATTAATACTCGTACTTGAGAATTAACTAATGAAATAAGAAATAAAATAAATCTTAATAGTTTTCTAAATTGTGTAGTTCACAAGTGAATTACGAGTGAAAACTAGTATATAAAAAACCATAGCCTTTTGAGCCCTTACCCATAGGTACCAATTATGAAACATTGAAAACTTGAAGTACCCTTCAAGAATGCAGATCTGGGAATCAACAATCGTAGAACACTTGGAGCGGAAGTATCGACACTCGATCTGATTGTTCTTTTTGATTGTTTTTGTTTGAGTTCTCGAAGTTTTTTTGTTAATCCATTCAATTAATGCATTTGTTACATTTGGATATTGAGCTGATGGGTTCGTTTGTTATTTAACGTTTTGTCCTGACTTTTTCTGTTATTTACAGATATATGGTGTTCTTTCGTTGAATTTTATATCTTGAAGTCTGAAGATGTTACGAAGTCACTCTCTTTCACTCTCTTTCAGCGCTGACTTCTACCCGGCAATAGGCAATGTCACAATACCCTGCTATATTCAGGTGAAGCTATTATATAAAGTCGGTAGTGATTCTTCGATGCGAAATTTTGGAAACTTAAATGTATTAATATGTAAATTAGTAAGGAGGTAATGGATATAACATGATAAATAAGATTACATTTTTTAAAATTTAAATCGCTCGCTGCATCATTAAAACTCGAATATAAAAGGTGAAGGCATAAAAGATTGGATCGATTGATTTTCCTATTTTTTGTTAGCCAAAACTATTGAAAATCATTAATGTATTTATTTGTTGTTTGTGTTTATAAAGAAAATTCACGAAGCACGCTTTTCTATTTCTTCATTAGTAAAATACTTAGAGGGTAGTTAAAAGGCTCGTTCAACAGCTTCGAAAGCATGAGAAATCGTAGATATCCTATAGACCAAAGAAGAGAACGATAAAACAATGGAGTATACGCTACTTAACAATTTTTATATAATATATAGAAACAATTTATTTTCTAAATGTTTTAGCTATATTTAACTTATCAACATAGTTATGCAGTGAAAAACCTAGGTTTTAATAACTCAATAGAATGTAAAATTTGTTGTTGTTGCTCTTTATTTATGGCGTTCCGAGCGTGCCAATTCAGCACTAATCACTTCGCCAGTGTCACGTTGAATGGAAAACACACAAAGGAGAATGTACGGTAAAACAGATAATATAACGCAATAGGAGAATGCACGTTAAAAAGAGATCCAGCTAATATACTGCCTTCACCTATAAGTAAAAAGAATAGATATTATATATATACAAATATAACAATATATACATAATAAAGGGTTAGTACTAAGTAATATTTTACAAAATTGTTAGCTTATACTTTAATATTATTATATTTAATATATTTACATAAAAACTTACACAAAGGAGAAAATACAAACATTAACAAACATTGAACATTAAGGGGGCGGGGAACTATAAAAGGAAGGACATCATACAAGGGACGAATTAACTTGGGACATGTGAAAAGGATGTGGGAAGGGGAACCTTCATCCAGGCCACACTCACACAGTGAGTGGTCCCTGACCCTGATCTTAGCTAGGTGCACAGGTGTACTTGCATGCCCAAGGCGCAGTCGACAAATAGTTGATATAATCCTCCGTTTAGCAAATTTTTGAGAAAAGAACCAAGGTCGCCTTGGGATATTGGGTTGGATAGTAGCATAAAATTTACCTTTCTGAGATTTTGATAATTCCCAGAACTCAGACCAAGACACATCCAAATGAGTTAATGCAAGTGACAACAGATCCTGGGCCGAAATAAAAAAGTTATCTAAATTTCCACACTGGATGGCTAATTTTGCGCAAGAGTCTGCAGATTCGTTCCCACTGATTCCAGAATGCCCTGGAATCCATGCCAAAGTAACATCCAATCCCTTTAGATAACATGAGTACAGTTCTTCACGAATCCTTAAAATAATTGAAGACCTTAATTTACTACGAAATGGATTTCCCTTTATCGCCAATATACAGCTTAATGAGTCGGTACATATGACAGTCAGTTTAAAGTCATGGGAGAGTGTGAACCGGATTGCTTCTAACAAAGCAACAGCCTCACCAGTAAACACAGATGATTCGGGAGGACATTTAAATTGTAATATAATTTTGAATTTTGGTATCCAGCATGCTGCACCAACACAGCTTTCCTTAGAAAGCTTTGATGCATCTGTAAAGATGAGGACATGGTTTGAAAAATTTTCATTTACTATGGCTTGAAATTTTGTGTTGGTGTCAACATCTCCCTTGATTAGGCCAAGATTAGTGATGACAGTAGGATGGTGTACTAGAGCCTTATAAGGCGTGCGGAATAAAGGATTAGATGGAAAAGATGACAAGGGATGAGGAAGAGAGGTAAATTTAAGGAAACTATTGAGCAAGTAAGGGAGAGGCCTGCCTCGAGGGATGAGGTCCGCTAAATCAGATAGCTTAGACCATAGGGGATGGGAAGAAAGCTGTAACATTTTACCAACAAACCGATCAGATAGGAATTGTCGACGGATAGGAAAAGGCGGATCTACACATTCCACCTGCAGTGCGTTGGTGGGGGACGACTTCATTGCACCTATAATAATTCTTAGGCATTTGTATTGAATTTTATTGAGTTTCTCAGTAGCAACTTTGTTAAAGGGGTCTAAAACAAATAATCCATAGTCAATGTGACTACGGATTATGGCATTGTACAGTAGTTTAAGAGTATATGGATGTGCACCCCACCACACACCAGACACCGCTCTCAAAGCATTGATGCCGCTTTCACATTTTTTACTGATATGTTCAGCATGAGCAATTCCGTTCAGTCTTTTATCAAGAACCATGCCTAAGAATTTAACATTTTCTGCTAATTGAATAGTATTATTACCGCAAACTATTTGGAAATCAGGAGTTACTCTCTTTTTGGTAAACACTACCGCCCGGCACTTTGCTACTGATAGTGCCAAGCCATGATTGGAGAGCCACTGGTTTAGATAGTGCAAAGCAGTATTTAAACGATAAGTTATGTCCTCCACAGATTTTGAGCTGTAGTAAAGGACGATGTCATCAGCATACTGAAGAATGTTACAAAAACTATTGACAGACAATTCGAGGTCATGGGTGTATACATTATACAGCAGAGGACTGAGAGCTGAACCTTGAGGCAAACCTTGCCAGACAAGTCTGGGAGGTATAGTAAGAAGTGGATGCTTTACAGATATTGATCTACCGGTCAGCAGATTACATATGAAATGAGTCATCCTTGGCGGAATACTCAGCTGATGCAATTTTTGCCTGAGTACCGGAAGAAGAACATTGTCATATGCAGACGCAACATCTAGAAAAACATCAACCAAATACTCTCCTTTGGCATATGCTCGTCGAATGTCTGTAGTAAAAACACTGAGACTATCTGTAGTACTTAACCCCTTTCTGAAGCCAAATTGAGAGGGTGCTAAGATATTTCTGCTTTCCACTGTCCACTCCAAACGATTTTTTAAAAGCCGTTCCATAATTTTTGATAAAGCAGATGCTAGGGCAATGGGTCTGTATGAATTAGGGTCAGAGGGACATTTTCCAGGTTTTAGGATGGGAATAACAATTTGGGATTTCCAGGATTCGGGAATGTTACCTGATTGAAAGATGTTGTTAATCAAATTTAAAAAATGTAGCTTAGACTTCTCATTTAGTCTAGCAATAAAAGAGTAAGAAACACAATCCTCGCCTGGGCTAGTGTCTCTCAAATCCGTTAAGACATTATTGAGTTCCTCAAATGAAAAACAAGCATCCATTTCATCCGAAGATTCAAGCAGAGGGGATATAATTAAATCATGGGATGGAACAAAAGGAGGAGCCAGTTTGTTAGCAAAATCATTAAGCCACAAAGAGGGATTATTGGAATTGGGACTGGGAGCATTGTTAAGAGAACGACGAAATCTCTTAACATTAGTCCACACAAGGGAAGGAGGAGAACGGGGATCAAGGGATTCACAAAAATTGACCCATCCAAGTTTCTTCTTTTTCCCAATCATTCTTCTAAACTTCGCATCGTTACGTGCATACTCAATATAATTCTCCATAGTCATACAGACTGTGTACGACTCCTCAGCAGATGTTCGCCGAAGGACAGAATCAGAGCATTCCTGATCCCACCAGGGATTGAAATGCATCCAATTCTGAATGGAGTGTTTTTTTGGAATATGAGAGTCAGCTGCAGATACAATGGCAGAGATAAACCGATCATAGCAAAGAATGATATTCTCAAAATTACTAGACTCAGGAAGATTGTCAAGCATGCAATCCACAGAGTTAGCATACTTATTCCAGTTAGCTCTTTTAAGGTTATATTTAGGCAGAGCATTAGGGATGGGAGCAAGAGGAAGTCTATGGTACAAGGAAAGTAGAATAGGGAAGTGGTCACTACCATGGGTGGAAGGAAGAACAGACCATGATAGCTGGGAGGCAAGAGAGGGGGACGATAGGGAAAGGTCAATAGCAGTCCTTGGATTCTGGTTAGGAAGAACCCTACGAGTTGGTGAGCCATCATTGAGAATGCATAGAGATACATCATCAATCATGTCTACCAACGAAGGAGAAACTCCGTCACAGTAATAACACCCCCACAAAGTGTGATGAGTGTTAAAATCTCCCAGGACTAGCACAGGACTAGGAAGCGAAGAGATAACAGACTTAAGCTCAAGGAAAAGAGAGGAAGAGGGATGAGGAATATAGACTGATAGGAAGGAGATATTGAAAGCCCTCACGGCAACAGCATTAATCTGTTGGCTATGAGGGGGGAGAGGAATTAGGGAGTAGGGTGAGGAGTGCTGGATAAGGATAGCACTGCCTCCATACCCATCATTTCTGTCCTCCCTTAAACAGGAGAACCCCGGCACCCTAAAACGGGAACCAGGGACCAACCATGTTTCCGAGAGGGCAACAATGGCAGGTTTGTGCAGAGAAATAATATGAAGTAATTCATGCTTTTTAGCACGAATACTACCACTATTCCACTGCAGAATGGACAACGGCGCCATTGTTGAGAGTATTAAGGATATTGAGTAGGTTAGAGGCAACGTTGGACGGTATAGGAAGTTCATTGGCTGTTGAGATTATGCTTATGAGGGTTTTAGTTAAAGCAATCAACAGATCCTTACTAGATTCTGTTGAGCTGCCAACACCTTGATTAACACCTTCATTCAGAGCGCAGCCATTAGGAAGAAGTGAGGAACAATTTGCAATTATGGATTGGTGAGCCTGTCTGTCATATCCCTTTGCTAAAGGAGCGCGGGGACGAGGAGTTTGGAAAACAGTCTTGCGGTAAGATTTGTAAGGAGTGACTGGGGCTAGGACTTTTTGTGGTTGGGAGTATGAGTAAGTAGGAGGGGAAAAAAGTTGTTTTGCGATATCCGCATAGGATCGTTGGACAGGAGGGAAACGAGAGGATGCCTCCATATAGGAAATACATTCCTGTGACATTGTAATTTTTATGGATTGTTGTCTTGCAAACTCAGGACAATCTTTGTCATTAGCAAAATGCTTGCTATCACAAAACAAACATACAGACATTTCTTTAGGTATGTCACATGTATCACCACAGTGAGCTTGGCCACACCTGTAGCACCTAGGCTGAGACCTACACTGTAATTTAACATGTCCGAATCTACAGCAATTTAAGCACTGGATGGTAGGATATTTATATGGTTCAACAGGTAGGGAAGAATGATATGAGAAGACCCTTTCTGGCAACACTTGTCCACGGAATGTAACTACAACCGACTGAGTCGGGACCCATGTAGTCACACCCTCACTAACACACTTTCTGTTCAAACGTCTCGCTTTCAAAACCTGACCACATCCAGAGGGAAATTCCAAAGATTCAACCAATTCATCTAAAGAGAAGTCAACTGGGACCTGTCTTATAATTCCCATTCTTGAAATGTTGAAAGTTGGGATAATTGCCACATACTTACATAGACTAAGAATGGGGTTTGATAAAAAACAATTCGCTGCAGTAGCATTTGAGAATTGGACGCTAATTTTATTACGTCCAACATTTTTAACTCCATCCTTGGTAATATCAGTTATCTTATTTTTGTGTAGAAACTGACCAAATTTAATAGCTCTAATTGTTGTTCCAGCTGCAGGGTCAGGGGTTTCCCTTGACACATACACTAAGAAAGGGCCTTTGTCAGAATCAATATATGCTTTTGGGATATCAGATAGGGATGGATGGACATATAGGTTTTGGATAGAAGGTGTAGCGGTTGAGGGATCAAAAATAGTTTTTTTAATTAAATCATTGTCAGAAGTTGTGTCTCCACCTTGCCTTTTCCTGGAATATGATTGTATATCACCACCAGGATCAGGGGGATCAGGTGGACGATCAGGATCCATATTAAAACTAAATAGTCTAACCTACCTTAAATAACACTAATCTAACAAATAAAACGACACAAACACTCACTACAACCCAACACCTTCTTAATATAGATCTTTTAACAACTTGCAACTATTTTCACTTTAAAATAATATACTAAAATAAGATACTCTCACTAACACGTGTGTCAACCATAACAAACGTCAGCGAAAAAAGAATGTAAAATTTGAGAAAATTTTAGCAGATAGCTCGAACTGACACTAGTTTAGGGAACCTAGTGTCAAGACATCCCTGTTCAAACATTTTCGCTCCCCATTTTTCGCCAAATTTACAAGGTATTCCGTGGTGAGTAGCGGAGCTTAACGCCACTGAAATTTATTTTATTAATATTTTTTTAATATAATTTACAATTTCATTCTAAAAACCACGAAGGCTATTCTCGCTTGCATCACAATTTTCGTGCATAATTAACGTGCGCACTTAACCTATTTCCGCTTTAAAAAATCTGTTTATAAAACAACGTATTTCAACTATGAATTCTGTTGAAATACACACTGATTGTATAAAAAAATAGTATACTAGCTTTTAGCTACGGCTTCACTCACATGAGCAAACAGAAATATTTGAGAGCCGTATGTAACACATAAACCATTCTTAGGGTCAGAGTTTACTCGAATCGCAGGTATATATAGCCTTCGTAAACACTTCGACTATAAAACACCTTTTTTTTCCATCAGTAGATTCTGTGATTATCGCGTCGGATTCATTTGAAACTTTGCATACTTTATAAAGGATCGATGACAATGTAATAAGTCATATGATAATATTAATAATAATAATATAATACTTTATTGCACAAATAAGAAGAGAAAAAAAAATACAACTCATTAGAAACACGATATGATGATGGCCGCCATTGCACACTTGCAATGGTGGCCTTATCACTAAAAGCGATTTCTTACAGGCAACCAAAGAAAAAACGGAAGGATTAAATTTAGAAAAGAAGGCAGAAAGGTGCAAAAAGTACATAAAATATATAAACCAATATTCAGAGAACACAAAATAGTTTAATACATACATTTATACATACACTAGCGACCCTCTTGCGGCTTCGCCCGCTTATACTACTGGATTATTCATATAATGTATCATTTGCAAAGCACTTAAGATAATGTGAAAATTAATTAAACCCTAATGCAACCCGCATTTTCGTAGTTTCAATAAGGATTTTCCTATTGTTTTACACAGCAAGGATTTTTTAGTAGGTACCGTAATTTTAAATCTGTGCTACTAATCTTTTCAAGAACTTATTAAAATATATTTAAATGACTATATATATATTTAGATAGTTAAATGATTATTTTTAAACGGAAGAAATTATAAACAAAAACCTACCTACTAATAACTACTACAAAAAATGTGAAACCAAATATATCACGCTTAAATAATACATTCAACTCCAATCATCCAATACTATATATAGACGCAGGCGGGTTTTTTATTTTCGAGCTTGTGGTTAATGTTGAAGAGAGTATTCTGTCCCTGATGAAAAGCAAGCACTACGTGGCTGCCTGTGAGGAAAATTATATAGAATAGCATCGGCCGGGAATCAAACCCGGGCCGGCCGCGTGGCAGGCGAGCATTCTACCACTGAACCACCGATGCGTGTAAGGTAGGCGGGCGCGGCGGACTCGCTTGTATAAGCATAACGTCGCGAGGCGCGTTTCGCAGCAAGGATTTTTTGATATTGTAACAACTTCTAAAGTACTTATTAAAATGAAAAACAGTAAAAGACAGTTTTGATCTACATTAAATGACCAGCGTAACTAATATACTTATTTATATGCTGAGAGTAAGGGATAAGTGAAACTTGAGTAACATACAGCTGATGTGTCAACGGCGGGATGTGTTAACAATTAAATGCGTTTTTCTCTAAAACTATTCGCAATTTCGAAATTGAGTAAAAAGAAAATTTTATCTTCGTTTAACGTAGAAATTTAATTAAGTATTTTAAAGGATAAGGATTAATACCATTATGGAAAAGTAACCCTCACAATAAAAAATATATTGAAATTATTATTTTTAGACAGAAATATGATCACTACACGTTATTCTTAAAAGATAAGAATATGCTGTCGCGGAGTTTTTTGTAGATCTTATTAAGAGGAATAATACTCCAGTACATTATTTTCATGTAGTACTTACCATTAAAGCAGCGCATGCGCGAAAGTGTCTCAACGGGTAGGACTTTATATACATTTATCGTATTTATGTTAATTTACATAAGAATGTACAAATAATAAACTATATATAAACCTTCCCTGAGAAATACTTACTGAGAAATAATTTAGAAGAAGAAGAGTTAGAAAGTTCAGACAGACACGAAAAGCGACTTTGTTTTATAAGATATAGGAATAGGATACATATCTACATATATACATACATATCTACACAAATACCTACATACATATATACATACATACAACAATTAAAGATAAATACTTATACAATTATAATATTGTCGTTTTATAATATTGTCGATGATAAGTTCATCCCGATAGATATATCTTAACTAGAACCTTTAAAATTAGTGATTTGGTTTCTTTGGGTGTAGGTTTAGGTTTTTTAGCTTCGTTTCTCGGGAGAAATAGCTGGTTTTCAGGTTAGCTCTCTGAATATGTCATTTTATTAAAGTTTTACCCAATAATCTACTTTTAAAAAACAATTTACTTAAAAAGATCTAAGAGTGATACTCTCAAAATATAGGTAATCTTAATGTTTAATTCATTACAGAAAATTGAACTTAGACAGGCATTGAACCCATGCCCTCTAGCTTACTCATCGAATTCATTAAACTAATAAGCTAAGATTACATATGAAAAGCAAATTTCATTATACACTGTCGTGATTGAATAATATAACGAAGACAAACGCCCAATCAGCGGCGAAGTATACTTAGTTAATACTTGTTGTCATTTCTAAATGGCTACATCTCTAATTAATATATACGTATGTATATGTTAATTATATATATAGCTTTCTTAGTAGTATTACTTGAGGCCGTTATGGCGCAACGGCACGGGGTTTCACTGTAAAAGTGACGATTTTACGTTTGATTTCTACTCAGGGGAATGAAATATTTATATTTTCTCGCTCTAGTAATAACAATGCAATGTCTCGAATTCAGGCGGAATATAGGAAACGTAAACTTTTCAACTTCCATAAGTGTTGTCTGTGCGTTGCCTGTCATATGTAGATGTGGGAAACGGAAGTGTCTAAATGGGAACGAAGTGTTTGAAAACTAGCTTCCCAGATTCCCTTGCCTTTTCTGCTTAAAAAATCTAATTCATTAAATAAAAAAAATCATGCAAAAGATTTAAAAAAAACCACAACAGAATATGTCCGATCAAACTTGATACACATGGTCTAAAACACTCATATCAAATTTCATAATCCGATCCCTTGTACGTTTGTTGAATAAATTGTGTGTATCACATCTATATTATATTATTAAGGCTAAGATAGTTCAAGTACTTCATAAATTCATTATATACTATAACTTTAAGTTGATGTCAACAATATATTAATTTCTACACTTATTTTTACTTGGAAGCTTCAACGGGAAAGGGATTATGTTCGTTTCCCTAATCTAGCAAACGAAAACGACAGAAAACATCTAATATGAAAACTACCCATTTTATGCTTGTTGTTATCAGAGCAGAAACGGCGTTTACAGCCGCATGCCCCAAAACACAAGTAAAACTGCTATAATTTTACATTTTACAGTTGAAAATATAGGAATTTTTCAATTTACCAGTATGCCCTTAAAAGATGAGATTCAGAGATGTCACAGGGTGCGATCAATCTTCACGCTGAATATTTTTCGATTCCACCCGACGACGACGACGACGGGATTGGGACAAAACACGCTTCAAGAATTTTAATTCACACCAACCCTGAGATAACAGTGTTATTAGAGATGTGAACAGATTTCATAAGAGATTTATTGTTTTGTTTAATCGCGGAATAACTATTTTTACAATAACTATCTTTGTCTTTCAAATAAAATCTGTTTTCTTAGTAGCGCAGCTTATCACTGCTTTTTATCTCACTAATTAGGTATATAAAATACACTGTTTTACTTTATTTTTCTCAATATTGTAGTGAAGTTTGAACTCACGGTCATGGTCTGATATCACCTATCAAGCATTCTTTTGTTATTTTTTTGTAATTACTTTCTATATGTGTTTTTATTCTTTATTAATTTTTAAAATATTATTTCACATTAAAGAAACAAAAATACTTTGGAAAAACTTCACTATTGCCTCTTAGATCTATTTATATTTGTCCTAGGCTATTACAACTATTTTTAAAATGAAGATTTGAACCCTTACCTCTCAGAAAATGTCCAAGGGTTTTGACCACTAAGCTAAACATACTACCATACACAAGTTCAATGAACGTAGGTTAAAACTGTTATACGTTTTCTTAAAAACTATTTTTATTCCGTAAAACACTAGTAACGAAAAAAAGTAGACCTATAAATAAAAATAGACCTAGTGTCTGGCGTTCCGCTCTCCCTTGAGCTTGAGATACAAGGTGAAGTTAAAATCCTTCCTCCAGATTGAACCTAATCTCTGTCTCCATTATAATATATTCTTTACAAACCTGAATTACGCCGATTGCCTCTATCACAGTTCTATTTACATCACAAAGAAATCCAAAACTACTCTATCAAAAGGAACATTAGCAACATATTACCAAGTTCCGCGATAAGCTTTATTTTATTAGCGATTGTCTTAATCGACCCCCCATTCGCAAAGTTTCCCGCAATCGTAGGTAGGTAGGGCAGTAACGAGCCTTCCCTTAATGTGGATATTACCACAAATTTACGTGTTTTCTTCTGTTTGTTTGACTTGATTTGTATGCTTAGTGTATATTATAGTGAGGTAACTACATTAGGAAAAATATATATATTATATTTTTTGAATAATTCGGCGAAAAGTGGGAAATGGGACTGTTTTATATGGAGGGTCTTTACATTAGGTTCCCAGGTTCCGCTTGGTGAGGCCAGAGTGAACCTAAGAATAAAAAAATATATATTTACTGTATACATACCTATACTTGTCTTATCTTAACTATAGGGTTCTCTCTGGTTAAGAAAAAAAATGGTTGTCGTTTTTATAACCGTTATCTATTTTGGCACTTTCCGATCTACCTATATAATACCAAAACATAGAGCTCTCGTGCTACCCGCGTTATCGTATGCAGGCAGCAAATCAACATTTTTGCATGATATATGCGTAGGGCGTGGCTTGTAATTTAGAGGGAAATTCGGGGATATCGCGCTGACAGTGTATTAATCACTTTATGTCGTGTCGCCGGCAGACTGACGCGCTTCATCGGTGCCGACGGCTAGGCCGCCCAAGTGGGCTTTTTCCATATTTTGGGTGGAGAGGCCAGTCGTGGTGCAGGGGCACAAAGTATGACTATAAAATCGGCTGGTTGTGAGTTCGATCCCCAAATAAATTATTATTTATGATTATTTACATTTCTTCGCTCTGGTGGCAAGCCTGATGTTGCATTCCGTCACTCATCATGCAATGTTTCCAAAATTCGGCAGAAAGTGGAGTATGGAAATCTTTAGGAGCATAGAGTGCATTAAGCCTAGATTTCCTATGACTATCCTTATACGTACGGGATAGAGCGTTAAGCTAAAAAAATCGAACTGCTACAGAATTATAGCTTATTTCTTACATATACTTATTATCCAGAACCTTACAGGGTAGGCAGAGGGAATCTAGTGTTAAGACACTCTATTTCCCACTTTACGCCGAATTCTAGAGGAATTACGTGTTGAATGGCGAAACACAACGCCGCCTCGACACCAGAGCGAAGAATATAAATTTAAATAAGTATAATATATCCTCGAGTGAGGATCGAACCCCTGCGCCACGACTGGCCTCTGGAAAATAAATTAATAAAAAATATATAATACATAGGGCTAGTATTCTCTTATTGCTTACTATTCCGTTTGCCGATCTCACTTATGGTCTATGTAATATTACTCTAGTAAATATTCAACACACGTTCCAAAGGAAGTGAAACGAAAGAAGATTGGAAGGAGGAGCTAAAAATCTAAGCATTGTATTGTAAATAACTTTATCTTGAGTTCAATTGATGATAGTGTGAGGTCACGTTACGTATTGACTTTCTATATGTGTTTGTATCATATAATATAATAAAGTTATAAAATGTAAATGTTTATACAGAAAGATGTTTATACGATATAGCCGCGTGTGTTTAATTAAATGAGATGGCTGCGGATTCGATTCCCACTTGAAGGAACGAATTATTTTTTTTCTTTAATGTGGTAACAAATCAAAGAGCGGCGTTTAGTTTCGTAACTCTACACGTTGTTTAAAAAACTTGCTAAAAGATGGAAGACCTAAGTCTTATCCTATATCTTATAAAACAAAGTCGCTTTTCGTGTCTGTCTGTTGTTTCTAACTCTTCTTCTTCTAAACCACCCAACGGATTTTGATGCGGTCTTCACCATTAAGTCGAGTGTTTTTCGTAGAAGGTTTATATATAGTTTATTATTTGTACATTCTTATATAAATTAACATAAATACGATAAATGTGTCTGAAGTCCTACCCGTTGAGACACTTTCGCGCATGCGCTGCTTTAATGGTAAGTACTACATGAAAGTAATGTACTGGAGTATTGTTCCTCTTAATAAGATCTACAAAAAAGTCCGCGAGAGCATATTTTTATCTTTTAAGGATAACGTGTAGTGATCATATTTCTGTCTAAAAATAGTAATTTCAATATATTTTTTATTGTGAGGGATATTTTTCCATAATGGTATTAATCCTTATCCTTTAAAATACTTTATTAATTTTCTACGTTAAACGAAGATAAAATTTGCTTTTTACACTATTTCGAAATTGCGAATAGTTTTAGAGAAAAACGCATTTAATTGTTGACACATCACGCCATTGACTCATCAGCTGTGCCGACTAAAGTTTTACTTATCCCTTACTCTCAGCTTATAAATAAGTATATTAGTTACGTTGGCCATTTAATGTATATCAAAACTGTCTTTTACTGTTTTTTCATTTTAATAACTTTAGAAGTTGTTACAATATCAAAACATCCTTGCCGCCCCGCGACGTTTTGCTTATACAAGCGCGTCATGAGCAGTCATCATAGATGCATTCTATTTAATTTTCCTCACAGGCAGCCACGTAGTGTTTGCTTTTCATCAGAGACAGAATACCCTCTTCAGCATTAACCACAAGCTCGAAAAAAAAACCCGCGCGCTATAGAGGCATAGCAACAAAGATTTAGATGCGTCTGCACGTATTGGATAATTGGAGTTGAATGTATTATTTCAGCGCGATATATTTGGTTCCATATTTTTTGTAGTAGTTATTAGTAGGTAGGCTTTTGTTTATAATTTCTTCCGTTTAAAAATAGTCATTTAAATATATTTTAATAAGTACTTGAAAAGATTAGTAGCACAGATTTAAAATTACGGTACCTACTAAAAAATCCTTGCTGTGTAAAACAATTGGAAAATCCTTATTGAAACTACGAAAATGCGGGTTGCATTAGGTTTAATTAATTTTCACATTATCTTAAGTGCTTTGTAAACATACATTATATGAATAATCCAGTAGTAAAAGCGGGCGAAGCCGCAATAGGGTCGCTAGTAATAGTAATAAATATAAGCGTCCCTTTCCTAAATATCCCTCAGTCTACTCTGTTAAATGTATCCTACAACAATAAATCGTAAATAAATAATTAACTTACCACGGTTTCATAAAAAAGAAAATAGTAATAACCCCCACATATTATATTTCCCGAGAGCCGAAGCCAACTTTCAGCATTTATCAGAGCGTAATCTAACAACGTTGAACAGAACTTAATCTGAACTTCACAACACAGTGCAAACTTAACTAGAATTTTTAATCAGGTTACGTTATCTTGGAAAATAATTAGTATTTAACGTCTCGCCAGCTTCGACGGTACCAGCTCTAATCAGACATGTAATGGACCCTGGAAATGGTTCTCGATCCTTAATTTAATAGTTATCTTGGAAGTCGGTGCCAGTGAAGAAAAAAAATAATGTTAAGAAAAAAATACTAAATGTAAATACACCGAACAAAACCTGAATGAAGTCCAAAAAATACCCATGTTGGAACCGAAGTAGTAAAAAGTTATAAAATTATCAATAAAGTACTTACCATTTTTTCAAATTGTCTTTATTCGATTTAATTGAAATATTATTTTCTATAAATATTTTTTTATTTAAGTTTCTGCGCTTAAGTATACCTTTGAAATCGGTTCTAATTGTTTTAAAATATTTTTAATTTCTTTTAGATCAAATACAATAAAGCACTTTTATACTAATACTAGCAACCGCCAGCGGCTTCGCCCGCTTAAACTACACAATTATTAATTCAATATACTGAATTAATTTATGTTCTAATATTTCATGTTTGCAGCACACTTAGTGATTTCTAATATGCACATTTCAATAACTTTGGTACCGTATTAGCGTAATTGTTATAAGAATTTTGAATGGTTTAAAAGAATGCAATCTACAGTACCTACTATTTAAGATCAGTTATAAGATTTTTTTTGTAAATATATATATTACCGATTTTTTTTAGAGCGTATATTACAAAATATACGCAAAGATATGGTTAATTTTTTTATTATGGTTAATATTGCAAAGATATGGTTATTTTTTTTTACTTTCACCATATGTTAAAAAGAAATATAAGTATTAATTTGAACTATTCAAATAATTTACAATTGCATAAACAGACTTAAAGACGAAATAACTGGCCTTGACAGGGATTCATTCCTGATAGGGCTCTTATCACTTTCATGTAAATTTTTGTTATAGAGTATTATTAATTTAAACAAAAAAATGTTATTCTCATATACTCCCAGTATCAACATGTTGGGCTTTAACGTTTCGAGTAACTATCAGTCAGTATCGCGATCATACGTAAACCAAGAGCAAGTTGGTATCAAAGACACTGGGAGTCACCGGCAGAGCGAGACATTACTTTACGACAAATCACCGATTGGTAATGTAAAGAGCCCAAGATCGGCCTCATATGAAGTACTGTTCTCATCTCGAGGCATGCGCCCCAGTATCATTTGGAACCATATGTTTGCAGACAACTTAGAACCATTTGAATCGGTGAGCATCCAATATTCTGTAAAAGGCTTGACACTTTGGTTTTGCCAGCATCCATCATACCAGTCATATTTGGTATTCACAAGCTTTGGTACAAGTTGAGCGAAGTGCGACGAAAACGACCATCGACTGTCCAGGATCAGACCCAGATATTTCATCTGAGCCCGTAATTCCACCTCCTGTCCCTGAATGGAAAGAGTGGCCCCACGGGGTGGTCCCTTGCGTGGACCATGAAACAGTAGGGCCTCCGTTTTTGAACTGGAAACCCTGAGACCCAGCGATTCAATACGGTCAATAACACGAGTGATACCGAATTCAGCCAGACGTGCCGCCTCATTATAATTTACACCTCGGGATGTGATAAGAATGTCATCAGCGTAGCAGATGACGCTCATCCCGTGGGGTAGGTGACAACGTAGGAGCCATCGTATCCGAGATTCCACAGAACCGGGCCTAAAACCGACCTCTGTGGAACCCCACAAGCGACACTTCGACGACCGATTTGCCCATCCCCTCCAGTCCATAAAATCACTCTATCCTGAAGGTAGTTATTCAATAGCCGCCGGAGATAGAAAGGCACACCATGGTATCGGAGTGCCTCTCGTAGCGTCTCAAACGGCAGGCTATTAAAGGCATTCATCACGTCTATTGAAACGGCTAGGAGAACCTCTCCTTGTGAAGTCGCGGCCAACGCCCGAGTCTTCAGAGCATTAAGAGCGGCGATGGTGGAACGACCGGCTCTGAACCCGAACTGGGCCTCTGACAGACCCGAAAATTTGAGACTCCTAGCACTTATAGTTACGAAGTTTCATACAAACTATCAACCCTAAAAACAACCCTTTAAGGGTGGAATATTGGAAATTCCCGCCTCCGTGTGTACTTGCGTCTTATAAGTGACGTCCATAGAAAATTTAAGACTCCTAGCTCTTATAGTAACAAAGTTTCATACAAACTATCAACCCTAAAAACAACCCTTTAGGGGTGGAATATTGGAAATTCCCGTCTCCGTGTGTACTTGCGTCCTATAAGTGACGTCCATAGAAAATTTAAGACTCCTAGCGCTTATTGTAATAAAGTTTCATACAAACTATCAACCCTAAAAACAACCCTTTAGGGGTGGAATATTGGAAATTCGCGTCTCCGTGTGTACTTACGTCCTATAAGTAACGTCCATAGAAAATTTGAGACTCCTAGCACTTATATTAACAAAGTTTCATACAAACCATCAACCCTAAAAACAACCTTTTAGGGGTGGAATATTGGAAATTCCTGTCTCCGTGTGTACTTGCGTCCTATAAGTGACGTCCATAGAAAATTTGAGACTCCTAGCATTTTTAGTAAAGAAGTTTCATACAAACTTTCAACCCCAAAAACAACCCCTTAGAAGTCGAATATTACAAATTCCCTTAAAAAGTCTTAGCGAGCACCTACGTCCTATAAGTAACTCCTATGCAAAATTTCAGATTCCTAGCACATGTAGTTTCTGAGATTTCGTGATGAGTGACCTTTCGATTTTATATATATAGACTAGCGACCCCCTTGCGGCTTCGCCCGCTTTTACTACTGGATTATTCATATAATGTATGTTTGCAAAGCACTTAAGATAATGTGAAAATTAATTAAACTCTAATGCAACCCGCATTTTCGTAGTTCCAATAAGGATTTTCCAATTGTTTTACTCGGCAAGGATTTTTGAGTAGGTATCGTAATTTTAAATCTGTTCTACTAATCTTTTCAAGTACTTAATTAAATATATTTAAATGACTATTTTTAGATAGTTATGACTATTTTTAAACGGAAGAAATTATAAACAAAAGCCTTCCTACTAATAACTACTACAAAAAATATGAAACCAAATATATCGCGCTGAAATAATACATTCAACTCCAATTATCCAATACGTGCAAACGCATCTAAATCTTCGTTGCTATGCCTCTATAGCGGGCGGGTTTTTTTTTTCGAGCTTGTGGTTAATGCTGAAGAGGATATTCTGTCCCTGATGAAAAGCAAGCACTACGTGGCTGCCTTTGAGGAAAATTAAATAGAATGCATTGGCCGGGAATCGAACCCGGGCCGCCCGCGTGGCAGGCGAGCATTCTACCACGGAACCACCGATGACTGCTCATGACGCGCTTGTATAAGCAAAACGTCGCGGGGCGCGTTTCGCAGCAAGGATGTTTTGATATTGTACTTATTAAAATGAAAAAACAGTAAAAGACAGTTTTGATCTACATTAAATGGCCAACGTAACTAATATACTATTTATATGCTGAGAGTAAGGGATAAGTAAAACTTAAGTCGGCACAGCTGATGAGTCAACGGCGTGATGTGTCAACAATTAAATGCGTTTTTCTCTAAAACTATTCGCAATTTCGAAATAGTGTAAAAAGCAAATTTTATCTTCGTTTAACGTAGAAAATTAATAAAGTATTTTAAAGGATAAGGATTAATACCATTATGGAAAAATATCCCTCACAATAAAAAATATATTGAAATTACTATTTTTAGACAGAAATATGATCACTACACGTTATCCTTAAAAGATAAAAATATGCTCTCGCGGACTTTTTTGTAGATCTTATTAAGGGAAACAATACTCCAGTACATTATTTTCATGTAGTACTTACCATTAAAGCAGCGCATGCGCGAAAGTGTCTCAATGGGTAGGACTTTAGACACATTTATCGTATTTATGTTAATTTACATAAGAATGTACAAATAATAAACTATATATAAACCTTCCCTAAGAAATACTCGACCTAATGGTGAAAACCGCATAAAGATCCGTTGGGTGGTTTAGAAGAAGAAGAGTTAGAAAGTTCAGACAGACACGAAAAGCGACTTTGTTTTATAAGATATAGGATAATAAAGCGAAAGAGTTTGTTTGTTTGATTTTTTCAAAAACTTAAAATTTTGTTGCGCATGCGCGGGTTCAAGATTGTTCTTTAATTATCCGTTTTTTCGATTCAATTACTTATAATAGTACACAATAAGATATTACTGTTAGAATTCGATTCACAATTGTTTATTTTTTTCATACTAAAGTGACCCTATTTATATAATTGTCAATCTGTTGATAAGTGCAGCATAATAAAAATATTATAGATGGTAAGCGGGCGAAGCCGCGAGCGATGCCCTAGTAGAGAATAAAGTCCGACAAATAATAAACTTCAGTGCTATAATTAAATTTGCAAAGGAATTTGTTTGGTACGAGCTATAAGCTACCTCTAATGGAGATTGCTTAATCATATCTGCACGCTGTCTGCTCAGTAATTTTATGAAGAAATCGATATTTTATTCTGGTATAAATACATTTTTCTGCATAGTAAAATCTCTCCGTTCTGATATCTGTTGATTTTAGAGACATTGCTGAATGTCAACATGTAACAAAAGCTTTAGTGTTTGTTTTCATCTTCACTTTGTTCAAAGCAGGGTAGGCAGAGGGAGCCTTAAACAATTAAAGGACTTAGGCATAGTATATTCCTATAAGGAATATATCGTGAAGCTAGAAGATAAATAAATGTAAAAAAGGTAAATAAAGAGGAGTCTTTTGAATTCTTGCGTGTAATTTATGTTAGTAAACGTATACCCGGTTAAATGTCATTTTGAGCGAAGTTTTATACATAAAAGCAACTACATCAGTAAGAATAAATATTGGTACAATCAAGTGTTTGTTAATAAATTCTTAATGTTGAGCAACAACATGAAATATATTATACGCATGTTTTTTTAAAAAAACATTACTTTTTTCATATAAAAATCACTCTTCTTCACTTTTTATACTTTCTTCTTAGTAAACTTCACGTTTTCTACCGCAGGGAGTCTTTTAGTTATGAACAGGACATATAGATGAACAGGAAACATAGTTAATAAAAATGTAAATGGCTATGATATCTTCATTTAGTGAGAAAATTAATATGAATTTAGATGAACAAAATATTAAAACGTTTGTACTCGTAGTTTCAAATATACCTTTAATTTAATAAAAAACATTATTAAAACCTATCGTTAAAAGTAACAAAAAAATATATCTAACGACTGGGTTAACTATATTTTTTAATAATTTTATCAGACTTCAACAATAGGTTGAGCACCTTCTATTAACCAAGCGGTACCACTATTAGCCTTTTCGAATATTTCTACAGCAGCCTCGCCAACTGAGTCGACCTCTTGCCATGGTTGCTTGCTTAAGAAGACATCAAAATCTTTATTAATCTCCGAATCAAACACTTTTGGATTTTTTACAAGACTTGACCTACTAAATCCTGGGCATATGGCTATTACTCTGACACCTGTTCTATTAAAATTGTAAACATGTCCTAAGGATTTGGAGAAACCGAATACAGCGAATTTGGAAGCTTGGTAAATTGGGAGAAATTGGTCTATCCTATAGCCATACCTCGATGCCATATTGATAATTGTGCCGCCTTGCCCATTCTTATCTGTTCTCATGTGTTCCCAAAACTTTAACGACCATTCTATCACTGCTGTAACATTGATATCAATGGTTCTTTTAGCTTGCAAGTCGTTTAATATACCTGCATTGTTAACAAGCACATCGACAGTCTTGTAAGTGTCAATAAGTCTTTTAAATATAACTTCTAGATCTTTTGTGACGTCACATTTAAGGAATACAGCACGATCATTTCCATATTTCGCGCACAGTTTTTTCGCTGTACCTGCTCCTTGTTTTTCGTCAACATCAAGAAGAACCACTACTTTGGCTCCTTTTTCAAGATAATTCACTGCTATTGAATGTCCAATACCCACAGCACCACCAGTGACGACGACAACTTTATTTTTGAGATTTTTAGCCATGTTAACTTGACAGACTAGTTACAGCACAATAAATTTATCTCGGATTACTCTTTATATAAGTACAACAAGCGTAGAGTCAAAGGTCTTAATTCATTAGACAACATAAACAACTTCTGCTTATCACTTAACGTGCCTATCATATATAATATTTTGCGCGAATATTTTTTTAAGACTGGCGCAGTTGTATGTATTGTATTGTACATTTATTAAAATATATTTTTATTGTATGTTGAAAAAAACAAAAAAGCACAAATAAATCTAAATCGTGTGGAATTTTTTCATTATTTATTTGTTTTATTCTAATTTCCTATTGACGCTAGTAGCGAAGAGGCACAAATACTTTTTGGGGGTTCGATCCCCATTCGAGGAAATGAAATATTTATTGAAATGAAGATTTTCATCCTTCTGCCTTCCCTTTTTTTTTTTTTTTTTTTTTTTCGCTGGGAAATGCATTTACGCAGACCGCCCATACGGAAGGCGTGCCTTACGGATGAGCGGTACTGTGGGACTCACCGGTGAGACCGATCATACCCACTAAAACCCAGCGGTAACCCTCTCCACCAAAATGAGACGCCGCAGGATCGCTCGCGCATACTACTACGACGCCTCGGTGGAAGGCCCGCCTTTTGCAGGCCATCATCGCTTTCAGGGTGCCCTAGGGCATCCGCAATAACCTTGCAGGAAGATCAACCTGACCTTCCCGCGGTAGCTCCTCTAGGGTAGGGGGAGTAGAAGACGCGCATACCGCCTTCTTCTACCCCCTGGCCTACGGCGGCGGAGCGAGTCTGCGTTCGAGCTGGACTCGCGCACCCGCTCCGCGGCCTCCTTCAATGCGATTACTGATTCGCAGAAGGAGACCATTGCAGACCAGTTCCTCTCACAGTCCAGCATAGCCCCTACCACACTGGCCAGTGAGAGGTCTCTACCCACTGCCGCCATCAAGGCATGGCGTTGTGGGGCCCAAGCGGGGCATTCAGCCAGAGTGTGATGCGCCGAATCCACGGAGGCATCACACTCGTGGCACACCGGCGACATCTCCCGACGTGCAATCTGATGCAGGTACTTACCGAAACAACCGTGCCCCGTCAGAACCTGCACCAGTCTGAACGTCAGGACACCAAAACTCCTTTTAACCCAGCGACCCAAGTGTGGGCGAACTGCCTCCACTGTCGCTAGGCCTGCCGCCGGTGACCCCAGGTCCTCTCTCCAACGCCGGATCAGGGCTTCGTCCGCTCTTCTCCTGATCCGCGCGATAACCTCTGCCGATGGTTGCTCACCTCGCGACCGCTCACTTGCTCGAAAAGTGTAAACTTTAGCAAGCACTTCCGCCTGCAGCTCCCAAGGCGGATCGCCCGCCAAGAGTGTAGCCGCCGTCCACGACACCGTACGGTAACCTCGAATTGCTTTCACCGCTATAACCCGCTGCGCTTTCCGCAAGTGGGTTTTATTGTGAGCGGTGAGAGCGTCAGCCCACACAGGTGCACCGTACAATGCCATGGATCTCAACACACCGACATAAAGCCGTCGGCATGAAGAGTCCGGCCCTCCGACATTCGGCAATAGCCTGCCAAGAGCTCCAGCGCAGTTTACAAGCTTTGGTGCAAGCAGAGCGAAGTGCGGTTTGAACGACCATCGACCGTCTAGGGTGAGACCCAGATATTTCATCTGGGTCCGTACCTCCACCTCCTGATCCTGGATGTTCAGAGTAGCCCTACGGGGGGGACCCCTCCGCCGGCCATGGAATAGGAGAGCCTCTGTTTTGGGCATCGAGACCCTCAGACAAACGTCTTACCTCTTACCTCAGTCAGTGAGGACAAGTTCTTTTATCCTATCCTATATCTTATAAAACAAAGTCGCTTTTCGTGTCTGTCTGAACTTTCTAACTCTTCTTCTTCTAAACCAGCCAACGGATTTTTATACAGTTTTCACCATTAGGTCGAGTATTTTTCAGGGAAGGTTTATATATAGTTTATTATTTGTACATTCTTATGTAAATTAACATAAATACGATAAATGTGTCTAAAGTCCTACCCGTTGAGACACTTTCGCGCATGCGCTGCTTTAATGGTAAGTACTACATGAAAATAATGTACTGGAGTATTGTTCCTCTTAATAAGATCTACAAAAAAGTCCGCGAGAGCATATTTTTATCTTTTAAGGATAACGTGTAGTGATCATATTTCTGTCTAAAAATAGTAATTTCAATATATTTTTTATTGTGAGGGATATTTTTCCATAATGGTATCAATCCTTATCCTTTAAAATACTTTATTAATTTTCTACGTTAAACGAAGATAAAATTTGCTATTTACACTATTTCGAAATTGCGAATAGTATTAGAGAAAAACGCATTTAATTGTTGACACATCCCGCCGTTGATACATCAGCTGTGCCGACTCAAGTTTTACTTATCCCTTACTCTCAGCATATAAATAAGTATATTAGTTACGTTGGCCATTTAATGTAGATCAAAACTGTCTTTTACTGTTTTTTCATTTTAATAAGTACTTTAGAAGTTGTTACAATATCAAAACGTCCTTGCCGCCCCGCGACGTTTTGCTTATACAAGCACGTCATGAGCAGTCATCGGTGGTTCAGTGGTAGAATGCTCGACTGCCACGCGGGCCCGGGTTCGATTCCCGGCCAATGCATTCTATTTAATTTTCCTCACAGGCAGCCACATAGTGCTTGCTTTTCATCAGGGACAGTATACCCTCTTCAGCATTAACCACAAGCTCGAAACAAAACCCGCCCGCTATAGAGGCATAGCAACGAAGATTTAGATGCGTTTGCACGTATTGGATAATTGGAGTTGAATGTATTATTTCAGCGCGATATATTTGGTTTCATATTTTTTGTAGTAGTTATTAGTAGGTAGGCTTTTGTTTATAATTTCTTCCGTTTAAAAATAGACATTTAACTATCTAAAAATAGTCATTTAAAAATATTTTAATAAGTACTTGAAAAGATTAGTAGCACAGATTTAAATTACGGTACCTACTAAAAAAAACCTTGCTGTGTAAAACAATTGGAAATTGAAACTACGAAAATGCGGGTTGCATTAGAGTTTAATTAATTTTCACATTATCTTAAGTGCTTTGGAAACATACATTATATGAATAATCCAGTAGTAAAAGCGGGCGAAGCCGCAAGGGGGTCGCTAGTATCTTATAAAACAAAGTCGCTTTTCGTGTCTGTCTGTTGTTTCTAACTCTTCTTCTTCTAAACCACCCAACGGATTTTGATGCGGTCTTCACCATTAAATCGGGTGTTTTTCGTAGAAGGTTTATATATAGTTTATTATTTGTACATTCTTATGTAAATTAACATAAATACGATAAATGTGTATAAAGTCCTACCCGTTGAGACACTTTCGCGCATGCGCTGCTTTAATGGTAAGTACTACATGAAAAAAATATACTGGAGTATTGTTCCTCTTAATAAGATCTACAAAAAAGTCCGCGAGAGCATATTCGTATCTTTTAAGAATAACGTGTAGTGATCATTTTTCTGTCTAAAAATAATAATTTCAATACATTTTTTATTGTGAGGGATATTTTTCTATAATGGTATTAATCCTTATCCTTTAAAATACTTTATTAATTTTCTACGTTACACGAAGATAAAATTTGCTTTTTACAATATTTCGAAATTGCGAATAGTTTTACAGAAAAACACATTTAATTGTTGACACATCCCGCCGTTGACACATCAGCTGTATGGTACTCAAGTTTCACTTATCCCTTACTCTCAGCCTATAAATAAGTACATTAGTTACGTTGGCCATTTAATGTAAACCAAAACTGTCTTTTACAGTTTTTCATTTTAATAAGTACTTTAGAAGTTGTTACAATATCAAAAAAATCCTTGCTGCGAAACGGCTCGCCACTCGCCATGCGTTCGCCGCGCCCGCCTGCCTTACACGCGTCGGTGGTTCAGTGGTAGAATGCTCGCCTGCCACGCGGGCGGCCCGGGTTCGATTCCCGGCCCATGCATTCTATTTAAATTTCCTCACAGGCAGCCACGTCGTGCTTGCTTTTCATCAGGGACAGAATACCCCCTTCAGCATTAACCACAAGCTCGAAAAAAAACCCGGCTGCCTCTATAGCAACGAAGATTTAGATGCGTTTGCACGTATTGGATAATTGGAGTTGAATGTATTATTTAAGCGCGATATATTTGGTTTCACATTTTTTGTAGTAGTTATTAGTAGGTAGGTTTTTGTTTATAATTTCTTCCGTTTAAAATTAGTCATTTAACTATCTAAAAATAGTCATTTAAATATATTTTAATAAGTACTTGAAAAGATTAGTAGCACAGATTTAAAATTACGGTACCTACTAAAAATTCCTTGCTGTGTAAAACAATTGGAAAATCCTTATTGAAACTACGAAAATGCGGGTTGCATTAGGGTTTAATTAATTTTCACATTATCTTAAGTGCTTTGCAAACATACATTACATGAATAATCCAGTAGTTAAAGCGGGCGAAGCCGCAAGAGGGTCGCTAGTATATATATATATATATATAGATTAGTATTTAGTAAACAACAGGGTACAAAGTTACGGTTATTATAAACGAAATAGTTCGCAAGGTTATTAAAAATGTATATGGCTATAGATAACTTAATTTAGTGAAAAGATAAATATTAATTTAGACCAATATATTGAGTTTAATCACAACCATATCTTTAATTTATTGAAAAAACTTATTTCAATAAGTAACAAAACATAGATAACCCAGTTATTAGACTTCAACAACAGGTTGAGCACCTTCTATTAACCACGCCGTACCACTATTAGCCTTTTCGACGCTTGTCGTAGCGTAGGGGCACAAAATGTGACTGTCAATGAGATTTTTTGGTGGTTCGATCCCCATTCGAAGAAATGAAATATTTATTGAAATGAAGATTTTCATCCTTCTGCCTTCCCTGCTACGTGCAGGATTCAAAGGGAAGCTGATTTGATTTTTGATTTAATTTTAATCATTTCCCATAATTCCTATATGTTGACACTACGTTTCCTCTGCCTACTACTACTATTAATATAATTTAACACTAGAAGCGCCCCCGTCCCATTTTTGACCCAAACGCAAGTTTGATTGTATATAACTTTTTTATTTGTTAATTTATGTAGATGAAATTTTTTTACTATTACCAATTTTACACCTTTATTTAATTAAAGATATAAATAATTTTATAGCAGTCATACTTTTTGAAAAAAAATTAGATTTACCTAGAACTGCCGCTGGGTCATTTTTGTCCCGCCATTATTATTTTGTTATTTGAGGGTATAATTTGACATATTTTCATGCCTCGGGGACGAGGTGGAGGTGAAAGGGCGATGCGGGGGCGGAAAAAATTGAATAGTAGGTTTAGCAGTCAATGCCTAAGTTTTTAGGGTTCTGTAGCTTTTAAGGAAAAAAAAACCCTTATAAGATCATTTTTTTGTCCATCCGTCTGTCTGTGCCTTTATTTCAGGAATGCTTGGAGAAATCGAGTTGATATTCATATGAGTATATGAATATCAACTATATGACGATCTACAGTCCCTTAATTTCCTGAAAAAGCGCCCTTAAAAAAAGATATGACCATTTACATAGTAAAAAACGTGTATTTCGACACTATAAAGGGAATCAAATTAATAAGGTACTTTCAGTGAACTTAGAATTATGAAATTTGGCAGCTAGCATCTACATGTAGTACAAGTACAAGAAAAAATCTGAAAACTATACATTTATGTATAAATCTTAAAAAATAATAGCCTGAAAAGTGGGGTAAAATTGGTGTCAATACTAAATTTTGCCGCTAGTTCAAGTGAGGTATCAGATGAAAGGATGACTAAGCTAGGCTTGAATTTCAGAAAAAACACTCGATACCAAATGTGGACAATTGTAGGGTAGGTAGAGGGAACCTGGGAACCTAGTGCTATGCACTCCGCTGGCATTTTCCGCCAAATTCTGGAGGCATTACCACGCAATGTTCATCATCATCATCATCATCTGTGATGTATCACTGATGAAGAATATATTAATGCATTACTTGGCCTAATAATAATATTAACTAATTTCAATAACTTATAATTTTGTAAGAGTTATTCAGTTAGTTGTCACGACCTTAGAACGTATTTGAAATATTTGATTCTTTCTTTGTGTTTTGTTTTTTGCTACTTTTATGTTTGTTAAATAATAAGAATTGATTATTAAAGATGGTCTACATACTTTACGATTTATTTTAATAATATTTTTTTTGTATTATACCAACAATCAACATAATAAGTAGAATGGGACAAATTTGTCACGACGGCGGTTCTAGGGGGGTCTCAATCTTCGGCACTTCTAGTGTTAAAGCTAAATAAAGAGCAATATCGCCAATTCTTACGTAAAAGGACACCGGGTAAAATCTCATTTAAAGCGAACTCAGCGATATCAAATATTTGTCAATTAAATTTTATTATTAAATATATGGACATGTTTTTTTTATCAATTCATTATGTTTTTTTACATAAATAACCAGTTTATTACAACTGCGATACACTAACCTAATAAATTACTGGGATCTTCGCTTTCCACTCTTTCTTTGTAATTCACGTTTTTACCCGCATATAGTAAGGCAGACAAAGAACTTACTGTCAAGACACTCGGTTCTGCGTTTTCCATCAAAATTCGAGTTAAGTAGCAAAAATCAATAGTATATTTTTTTTTACCAGACCAGAACACATGATAATAATTTATTCCCCTGAGTGAGCATCGAATCCATCCGCTATACATTCGTGCGGCAGTTGTGGGTAACACTGACTACTAAAGTAAAATAATGCTTCACATTTTTCAAAACTAGTCGCCGAAGTCCTCTCGACATTTATTTGAGACTAGCAGACCCGCGAACTTCGTATCGCCTAACAGTCGATTTTTTTTTAATATGTATTCTGTTATTAGCGACACCGGGTCAGCTAGTAAGATAAAAAAAATAAAACCTTAATTCATTTGTAATTCTTATAATATTCATTAAAAATTATAATAAAAATAACAATTTCCGATATCTTATTATGATGCCTAATTATTATATTTTATTTTATTTTTACTTATTCTAAATTCAGTTTCATTTTCATTGTAGTACTTTATGGTACACGTTATTTTTTGTTTGGTTATCTGGCGCGTAAACAAACAGAGCAGATGGTTTTCCAACACGGGTACAGGCAACATACAATAGACCATGCGAGAAACATGAGTTTTCTATATTAATACCACATACACTTAATGACTGCCCCTGGGATTTATTTATAGTCATTGCGAAAGCAAGCCGTACTGGAAACTGCTGTCTTTTAAGATCGAACGGTATGTCAGTCGAAATCATTGGGATGCCCCGCATCATCAAAAAGTCTTCTCCTTTATACTTTCCTTTCAATATGATTGCTTCTATTACGTTATTCATTATTTTTTTATCGCTAATCGTATGCCGTTACAAAGTTTCAGTTGGTTAATATTTCGCAACATTATAACTACACATCCAAGCTTTAATTGAAGGTTGTGAGGCGGCAATCCTGGCAAATCAAGTGAATTTAAAAATTCCGGTGGATAGTTCACGACATCATCTTCATTAGTTGCCGTATCAACTGACTTATGTGTCCTTATTTTGCCAGGAATGCCATCTTGAAAATTTATATTTAATTCATTTACATCAGTGTGTTTGGCAGCCAGTAAAGCTCTTTCGCTCAACCAATTATGGAATAAATAATCAGCAACATTTCAGCAACATTTGGAAGCATTTTATGAATGAGTTCATCTTTTGATTACGTTAACTGACAAAAACAATCAGGAAAGGTGATGCAGCCAGTCAGCGCATATATAGGAAGTTGCCATTACCAATATCAATGAGTTGTTTAGAGAATATGTATCCAGATTGATCATTTTGCAACATGACACGCATATTCTTGCTTAAATGTAATACCTTGACATGTTTCCACAATTTCGAGGACTTTAAACATGAATTCAGTTCATCAGCTTGCATTGAACGTGGAACCACTGGCAATCCTCCTCCTTATAATAAAATAATTGCGCCACCAAATTGATTGGCAAACTGAGTTTTTACAATAACCTTTCAATATTGGCAAGCTGAGTTCATAGGTCCAATAGCAACACAGCTGTAGGCACTGCTGGCATCAATTGATATAATAAAATAAAAATAAAATAAAATAAAAATAAAAAGCCTTTTATTTCTTGCTAAAGTAAATTACAACTATTCTTAAATTACAACTATTCTTAGGTTTTTTCTTAGGTTAGTTACATTTTTTTTTAATATATATGTATATATATATATATATATTTTTAATTTATTTTATTTTAGGGTTAGTATCGTAATGTTTATTTTATTATTTTAATATTATTATTTATTTTTTCTTTCTATTTGTTTATTTAATTCAATATATTTCGCAAGAACCCCTCAACAGGTGAAGGCCTCCTCCAAAGTTTGTTGATCTTCACATAATGTAATGTAGTTTATTTAGTTTGTAGTTTATTGGTATGTTCCGTATGTTTATATTTTTCTTTGGAGGGTTGTGGTCATATTCTCCCACGGTGACCAACCGGCTTGGGAGATTAGATTTATTAATAGTTGTTGTTTGAATATTGTATGTGTTTTTTCTGCAAGAGGGGGGGTGGTAGTTGCTATTTGTACATGGATTTATTTTGTTGATTATTGGCTGCGTCATTTGGCTTCTTGTTAGTTAAAAAGTTTAGCATGCTGGGCTTTAAAACACTCTCGGATAAGCTTGATGATCTTTGTATCGATCTCTGCGTTTTATTCTTCTTACATGCTTGCAATTTTTGCTCAGCTCCATTATTCTTGTTGTGCTCAGGGGAATTGGAAAGAGTTCTTTTTTTGTTTTCGTATGCTGGTGTATGTATATTATTGTTTAGTATTACAATTTTATCATATTTAATTATTGCTTTGTTTCCTTTTTCTCTCTCCAACCTTACTTCCTGTTGTAGTAACTTTCTTTTTTCCAATATATTTTTCGGGTAATCCTCTTTAATATAATAATGAGTGCCTTTTAGTGCTCCTCTATTTTGAGATATATCTATTTTTATACCAATCAATTGATATATCGTAACAAAAAGCAGCTCGATTCAAATTTGCACAATTATCAGTCAACTATCGTGCTCACGTTCATTGCAATCTTCACGTTCTGGGCAGTACGATTAGATTCTTCTGCCTAAATTTGTCCACCGCCTTATAGAAGGCATATTTAGTAAGTCACAAATACACAACACTTTATTAATTTTATAAAATTTGTGGCTTTTAGATTTAGTAATATAGACGCACAATGAGACGTTTACATTTTAATTGACATCTTACCATAGAAATATTGACAAATATTGACATTAACAGACTGAGATCCCAGGGCCCCCAGATCTACATCATTTTAACAAAGCTGAAATTTTGAGGATTGATAGTCTAATATGTACTTAAGACTCTCTAACTTAAAAAACCATCAGAGATAGTGCCAACTTAAAGCACACTTTCAGTTGCGTTAAAGAAGAAAGTCTCTTTTTTTCTCATTTATTTATGTACCACACAATAAAGAAAGTACAGAAAACTTATGATAACAGAAAAAATGTGTACAATGGATAACTTATCTCTAACAGAGATCTCTACCAGAAACGAATGAACGAACGAATTGAATGTAAGGGGATGTTAAAAGAAATGATTCGGGTGCGGTATTTTAATATAATGTTAATAATAATAATAATAATAAACCTACATACAAATATACATAACATTAATCAATATTACTATACCTACATAAATATATAAAATGACATATAAGAGTTGAAACAGAAAAAGAAAATTAATAAAAAAAAGACAAAGCGTCTACTAAAGATTCTAATTGAGATTAATAAATGTTGTTTTAATTTGATTTTAATAGTATTTAGAGATGGATTGCCCGACAGTATAGAGTTAGGTAATGAGTTCCATAAGCGCACTGCTTGAACTGTGAAGGATTTTTCATATAAAGAGGTAGCAGACCCTAAGCAACCATATCAATCCGATGGCTTTATCATTTTCCCAAAAAGCAATATACCGTTATTTTTCTCTACCTCTGTAAGGATCCCATTTTCATGTTAGTGAGTAAGCATACTGTCTTAACTACATGTAAGACTATTAGTCCTCAAAATTTCAGCTTTGCTAAAATGACGTCGGTCTGGCGGCTCTGGGATCTTGGGCTATAATATTTATACGATACTAACGTCACTCAATTTTTTCTTCCAGGAATCCAGCTACTAACATTTAAACTTTATAGTAGGGTATTAAAGTCCAAATTGACTTTTAAGTAGATATTACTACGAATCTTTTGTATGGGAATATAGAAAAGTCATGTTTTTGGACCTTTTCTGGATTTTTTTTATTTTTTTCTGTCAGTTATAACCATCCTCGTACTTCAAGGAATATTATAAAAAAAGAATTAGCAAAATCGGTTCAGCTGCTCTCGAGATTTGCGTTTAGCAACACATTCAGCGATTATTTTTTATAAAAAAGAAGATATTTCGTATATTTTATTGATATTATAAAATTACTTTTGCCTCGTTCCAGAGTGAGGTAATGAAAATATTAAATATTTCATTTCTTCAAGTAGGAATCGAACTCAAAACCTGTCGTGTATATAGTCGCGTGCTTGTGCCACTGCGCCACAACGGGCCTAAAAATTATAAGAATGTAATATTTTTTTTCTGTGATACACATATATGTTACCGATTTATGGTTTTTTTTAAAAAAATTTATTTGAATATATTTACTTACATTTATATCATTTGGTGTTGAACCATTTTAAATAATAATTATGGTATTACGTAAACGTCAAAACAAATGTTTATCACGTAGAATAATTTATTTTAAGACGACTGACGAATTATATGTAATAAAGTTTAGCTGGGTGACTGGGGTTCCACATTGGATCCAATTTTTTTTGATGTCAACAAAAAATGCTCATCACGCTGAATAACTTTTCCTAATTCGTTGTATTGATATCTCTTATAGATTAGGCGGGCTGCTAGGGTCTCACATCAGGTATTCGGACTATCAAAATAAATTATAGCCTATATGTTGCCGAAGACTAATAGCTATGCAACAAAAGAAGTTTCATTTAAATCTGTCCAGTAGTTTTTGAGTTAAAGAGCCACAACAGACAGACAGACAGACAAGAATTCCAAAAATCATATTTTTACCTTCTATTAGTTATATTGAGTCCCCCTGAAGTGTTTTTTTTACTTTATATTCAATGTACAGATTTTACCCCCCTTACAGTTTTATTATATATATAGATTAGTATTTAGTAAACGATAGGGTACAAAGTAACGTTTATAATAACCGTTTAAGATTTGAAGCTACAACTTCCTATATAGATATGTAATATAAGAAGTTGTAACTTCATTCGCATGGTTGTTAAAAATGTATATGGCTTTAGGTAACTTAATTTAGTAAGAAAATAAACATGAATTTAGACCAATATATTGAGTCTAAGTACAACCATACCTTTAATTTATTAAAAAAACTTATTTTAATAAGTAACAAAACATAAAGATAATCCAGTTATTAGACTTCAACAACAGGTTGAGCACCTTCTATTAACCACGCCGTACCACTATTAGCCTTTTCGAATATTTCTACAGCAGCCGCACCAACTGAGTCAACCTCTTGCCACGGTTCCTCGGTTAGGAAGACATTAAAATCTTCAATAATCTCCGAATCAAACACTATAATATTTCCCGCAAGACTTGTCTTACTTAATCCTGGGCATATGACTAGTACTCTGACACCTGTTCTATTAAAATTATAAACGTGTCCTAAGGATTTGGAGAAACCAAATACAGCGAATTTGGAAGCATGGTAGATTGGAAGATATTGCTCTATCCTATAGCCACACCTTGATGATAAATTGATAATAGTACCACCTTGCCCATTCTTATCTGTTCTCATGTGTTCCCAAAACTTTAAAGACCATTCTATCACTGCTATAACATTGGTATCAATGGTTCTTTTTGCTTGCAATTCGTTTAATATACCTGCATTGTTAACTAGCACATCGACAGTCTTGTAAGTGTCTATAATTTTTTTATATACAACTTCTAGATCTTTTGTGACGTCACATTTAAGGAATACAGCGCGATCATTTCCATATTTCGCGCACAGTTTTTTCGCTGTATCTGCTCCTTGTTTTTCGTCAACATCAAGAAGAACCACTACTTTGGCTCCTTTTTCAAGATAATTCACTGCTATTGAATGCCCAATGCCCACCGCACCACCAGTGATGACGACAACTTTATTTTTGAGATTGTTAGCCATGTTAACTCGACAGACTAGTTACAGCGCAATTGAATTTATCTCGGATGATATTCTTTATATAAGTTCAAATATATTAGAGTCAAAAAGGTCGATTTTTTTTGACGAAATAAACATTTTTTATCTTATCTAGCACTTAAATCATAATGTGCCGCCCATATAATATAATTACTTATATCTTACGCTAATATTTTTTAACCCACTGGCACAGCTGTATGTGCAACTGATTGTAACATTATTAAAGTTCCTTTTTAATGAATTCCTTTTCTTTTTTTTCCTTCTTAATTTTTTAACCTTAAAAGGTAATGCATTTAGCTGTAGTAATTTAAATATAAGAAACCTACTGTATGATTAATTTAATATTATTACCACTGGTGGATCTAAATAAATCAATAAAAAAAATGTGTGTGAAAATTTTAAAAATAACACTAAAATCATTTAAGTTATACATAATATTTTTATTATTTATTTGTTTTGTAATGACTTAAAAAGCATTTTTTTATGTTTAAAATTATTATTTAAAAAAATATACAAATGTTGCGTTAAAAATAGTTTTTTCTTTTGTCAATATTTAACGTTAAATGTTCCAAATATTATTTTTTTAACTAAAAATAGTCAATCATCATCATCAAAATCTATCCAAGTTGAGTTCCGCAATCAACACGCAATATCTTAAAAATTGTGAACGGAGTATTTGTAATAGTAGGTTTCTTGTGTGTATCCTGCTTTATCCAGGCGACATCGTGAAACTATAAAAATATGTAAATATCACGCATACTTTAAAAAAAGTACAAAAATTCTAAAGAGTATATACTTTTATTAAATTAGTGAATCAATTTTACATTTTTAAATATAAAAAACAAAGATATTATTAAGTGTAGGATTCATAAATGACCTTTTAATGGTTAAATAAATAATATTTATTATTTTCTTATCGTATTTATTATAATAATATTTCTAAATAGTGAAAGAATTAATTGACGTCATAGAAGAGCAATTCGTTCCAGTCGGACTAATTATCACATTGTACCTAGCAGGATGCAGAGGGAACCTAGTGTTATAACATTCCGCGGACCTTCCGCCTAATTGCCTAGTATAAAAAGGTAGCCACGTGGAATCTAGTGCCAAGACACTCCGATCTTCATTTTCTGTCATGTTCATCTCAAATTCGCAAGACATGCGTGTCGTGTAGCGGAACTCACCGATAAAGTTTATGTTTGTCACTTTTATAGTTTACGTCACAATATTCAGATAAGTCAGTATCTTTATAATGTACCTTCTAACAACAGTATAAATTATAAACATGTTATTTTTCTTTTATATTTTATTTTTATTACAATAATCACAAAAAGTTGTGAAATGAAAATAAAATAGTGAAGTAATAAAGTATTGTTTATTTACTTATAAGAAGTGCTTGAAGTAAATAATTAGTTTTTATGCAATTATATATTTGAGTATTGTTACTATTACAAAAGACGAGAAGCAGAACAAATCAAATGAGCATGTTATTTTCATTAAGTATTTTATTATTATTATTTCAGAAAACATTTTAACATTCTGATGAGACAACTATTAAAAATGAACCAACTAAATCAGTTCCAGGTCCTTATTGTATTTTTATTATGGAGTAATAATAGATTTTTAATAAATAAAATAAATAAAAGGCAAGGAGCTATGCACTGTATTCGTGCTATAGAGCCATAAGATAGTTTTAAACCAATTTTTGAGGCGGTCTAGATCCTTCTACTACCCATGCAGTACCACTGTCAGCTTTCTGGAATATTTCCACTATACCTGATCCAATAGCTGTACTATTTTGCCATTCATAACCTTTAAGTTTCGCCAAAAATTCTGGTAATAAATCTTTTTCTCTGATAACAAAATTTGTACTTAAATTCGTAACAACTGATCCAGGACAAAGTGTCGCTACTCGCACTCCGGTCTTTTTAAAATTAGTTTCGTGTCCTAAAGATTTAGAAAACCCAAGAACAGCGAACTTAGAAGCCTGATAGCACGGTACATAAGCTGTGATCCTGTAGCCGAAAATCGAAGAAACATTAATAATGGTACCACCATTGCCCCCTTTATCAATTCTCATATGCTCGTAAAACTTCATGGACCATTCCATAACAGCAATTGTATTAATATCTATAGTTCTTTTGATGTTTAATTCATCTAGAATTCCAGCATTGTTTATCAAAACATCAACTTGTTGATGATTTTTGATGATCAAATCGTAAATTTTTTCCAAATCTGTCACAACATTACATTTGTAGAAAATAACCTTGTTTGAATAATTTATTTTTAAGTCCGCTATAACTTGCTCACCCACTTCCTTGTTGATGTCAAGAATAATCGCTAGTTTGGCTCCATGTTGAAGAAAACTTTTGACCATCGCCAGGCCCAAGCCCTGGGCGCCGCCGGTAACAGCCACAATCTTACCGTTTACTTCAAGATCCATGACGGTTGTGAGATAACTAACACAAGAAAATCAAACGACAATCCTATTTATAATATCGTTTACTTATGTTACTTTGCAGTTCAGTTTTTTGAGTTCTATTTTAAAAAAACCACCAAGTAGTATATTTTGAATTTTAATGTAATTTTTTTAAGGGGCAGCGGCTGGACGCGAAGAGCTGAAAATCGAGTCCAGTGGCGTGCCATTGGAGAGGCCTATGTCCAGCAGTGGACGAGGACAGGCTGGTGATGATGATGAATGTTATTTTTTTAAAATCATTTAGATGTAAACGACATTTTAAAATATAAAAATAAGGAAAATTGAGGTTGAAATATTAAAACAATATATGTATAATTGATTAATTATATATTGTTTTAATTTTTGTATTTTTGTTAGTGTTGGCTAAAAACTATAGACTAACTAAAAACTAAAAACTATATAATAATATTATAGGTATATGTTACCTATAATATTATTACATAGTTTTATATATGTGCGTATGCTGCTATGCAGAAACTACAAAATCATCGTATGATAACGCTAAGCTTAAGTGTCAATGTTCAAGTAATATTAGATAACAAACTTATTATTTTATTAAAAAGCAAAAAGAATGTCATTTTTGATTAATTTATAAATTGCGTAACATTCCTGGGACATAAAGAAAAATAATCTCAACTGCCAGTCGTGGGGGAAGTGTGCTTGTAAACGGAATAAGTTTTGGGTTTGATCCTCACTCAAGAAATTGAAATATTTATTTAAATGTATATTGTCATTTCTATGCTCTGGTGTCGAGGTAAAGCGTTGAGTTCTGTAAACGGGACTGGCTATAGGTTCGATCCCGACTCGTTGAAATGCCTCTAGAGTGCGGAAAGTGAGGAACGGAAGTATGTTAATAGGAACAGAGTGTCTCAATACTAGGATTCAACGTCGTACGTGCAAAGTAATGCAAAAATTAAATCATGGTTGACATGTACAGAACTCATAATCGGCGACTCACGCTTTTCCGGCTTTTTATTACCCATTTATACAATTACTATTGATGGGTAATAAAAAGTAAATATATATACAAGTATGTGTGTGTATATATATATATATATATATATATATATATATATATTTTATTTATGTTCACAATAGTTTTTAATATTGACAGCTATTGTAAAAAAAAGATATATATTCGTCTTTCGTGTTATAAAATGTATTACATAGTTACTATCTTAAAATAAAATAAAAATGCTCAAATTATCTTTACAAAAAATATTTTTTTTCATTGTAAAAAATAAAATATTTATGTTTCTTTAGAGAGGAGCAATATTTTTAAAAAAGATTAAGTACAAAGATGCTTATGTAATCATATTCATGTAATTTAATCTACATTAAATTTAAAAAGACAATGTGAACGAAAGTTAACAAAGACAATTTATTTTATCTTATTACAAGAGCTCTTGTTGTACATTTAAATATAGTTCTTCGAAAGACTTAAAACATGACAAAGTAGTAGTAGCAAAACAACGAAAGAATATTTTGTAGATACCATTATTCTAAGACGATTATAAGCTCGAATTTGATCGAACTTATACCTAATCAGTTACGTAAAACACAGAGTTAGGATACGCTCGTCAACAAGTTTTAATTTTTAGTTTCGAATATTGGGTGGAATATGGTGAAACGAGTGTCATATCACTAGGTACTACTCTCTGACGATTGCCACGTGGAAAATTATTAACATTATCTTAATAATATGTAAATAATATCGATCAAACGATTAAGAATACAATAAATCTCTTTTGAAATCTGGTCACATCTCAAATATGTATTATATTTGTTATCTCAGGGATGGTGTGAATTAATATTCTTCGTCGAATCAAATCCGTCGTCGGGTGGAAATGAGAAAGAAATATTCAGCGACGAGATTGATCGCACCCTGTGATAGCCCTGAACCTCACCTTTTAGGAGAGATGAGATCAGTACACGGAAAGATTGTGAGTTCGGTTTCCGCTCAGAGAACTCTCGTGTATGCTGAATTCCGACTCTAGATGGCTTTTGTTCCCCACTCTCTGCCGAATTCTGGGAACAGTTCTGTTGAGTGGTAGAACTCAACGCCGCGCTTTTGCCTCGAAACCAGAGCGAAGAAACCTAAAATATAAATTTAAATAACTATTCCATCTCCTCAAGTGGGGATCGAACCCACAACCTGTCGATTTTACAGTCACACTTTGTGCTCCTGCGCCATGACTGGCCTCATTATAGATTGTGATTATTGATATTAGTAGAATAATAAAATTAGTAGGATAGCAATTTCGCTGGTGTTGTATTCCGCTACTCAACACACAATGCTCGTGACATTAGGGCAGAAAATGGAGAACGGAGTGTCTCCTCACTAGATTCTCTCAAAAGCTGGAGAAATAGAAAACTAATGTAATACTATTTATTATTATATAAAGATATCTCAAATTCCAAGAATATGTACATATAAACTATAAATGCTTGTGTCTACATTAGCGATTTAACGCGTGGGGAAGGTGAAAAATTACCGTCGATTACTGGAATACCCTCATTTATCAACTTCATTGGATCTTGAATTTGACATATTAACTCAGACACGAGTTTATATTTACTTTTTCACTAAATAATATTGGAGTCTAACTAGTAAAGTAAACTAGTCGTTATCGCTAAATGATACAGGCTATAATAGTATAACTCTATGTATTTTTATACTTGTCATTTCGAATAAGACATTGCAGCATCGTTTCAATTCGATGTTTATTGAAGGGCTGTGGGATGCTCAATATTTCTTATTTTTCCATCTGGTGCGTAAACGAATAAATCAGAAGGTTTTCGGATATGTGAGCAGTCCACCCGTCACTGCAATATATGAAATTTATTACAATTATAGTTACGCCATCTGTCGAAAATTGGTCGTAACTCAGAAACCTTCGTTAGCATAACAACTTTGCTAAAGATCATCACATGATAAAATGCGTAGTTTACTATTCTATAAAGGGCATACAGACGATAATTCATTTTTATATATAAAGACAAAAAATATATATTTCATATTCATATACATAAAATTTAAGAAATAATATTAAAAAAAACAATTGAGATTAGTTTAAGTTATCACTTCTCGCACGACGACGCCGCACACGCACATATTATTCTTGTTGTATTAAGTCTGTCAAATCCTCATTGACATTTATGTTTGTCGTCGTCGTTCGTCTTTTCTAGTTTACTCATTCAAGAAAACAAGAAAAGACGAACGACGTCGACGACGACGACGTATGAACGACGGTTATGGATTCGATTCCCATTCGGGGGACTTAATTATTTTAAATTTCTGCTCTGCTCTGTTAACAAGATAAAAGCGGCAGCGGCGTAGAGTTCTACCACTACACACTACACTTAACACGCAATGTATCGGAAATTGGGAAGTGCATAGAGTACGGAGCGTATTAATACTGGTTCCCTATGACTTCCTGCCTTCTCTGGGACATATAACGTGAAGCTGAAAAAAAATAGATTATGTAACATAATCGTTGCATACCAATAACAACGCGAACGGTTATACACGTTATATAAATTCCATACAAATAGCATCCTCTCGACATATTACAAATATCTCATATTTATTAGATCAAAATATTTTAATATGTGTACATTCAAGACGCTCATTCCGGTTTAAAACATGTGCTTAAAATTACTTTCTAGTTTAAATAATACAAAATTTATGATAAATCACGTAAAAATCTTTTTTCTTACTTAAGCATGTCTATAATTTCACAGTGCAGAATTTTCTGTGACTGGTAGTTAATCACTCAGTTCTTCACTATCTAACATTTTAAATACACTCACACATCTACGGATGTGTACAAAAATATATAAATATGCAAATCATTACTACTTATTATAAAACAAAATTCTGCTTCTGTGTGTCTGTTCCTAAGCTATCTCGAATCGCTCGCTCTCAAATCATGAAACGGAGTTTGATGCGATTTTTACTATTGTTTTGTATGTTTTAACAAAATCTAAATGAAATTAGTAAGAGATGTAGTGAGAGAACTCGGTTGACCTTCTAAAACACAGTATCAAAGAATGGATACTGGAGGAAGATCACATTAAAAGCATTCGGACCTCCGGAGGGCACGCATGAAGAGGCTTACACAGTGGACGAGGCGAAAGGGATATGTAGAAACTCTGTGCTCTCTGACTAGCCTAGCTAGGGATACAGCGTGAAGCAGCGTGAAGCAGCGTGAAGCGTAGTATGATAAATCCCCATCCCGAATTACGAGGCGAACCCGCGAACGGAGTCGCTTGGTTTTTTATGTTTTAAGTCATAATATTTTACAATATAAAGTCGTTCCATAATAAATTATAGAATCAAATTAAGTTAAAATGTTGTTGACAAAAAAAATCTGACTACATCTTAAGAAGGCAGTCAGTTTTAATATCTGCAATACAAACCACTGGCTTAAGTAAAATGAGCTTTTGGCGAGTCTCCAGCTTGAAAACGGTTTATTTAATTCATAGCTTTCGTGACATTTTTATATACGAGTATTGTGTACTTATAATAAAGCAAAATGAATTATATTTATCATTTTTAAAGACTTTTTTTAGCCTTAGTGTCACGATACTTCGCTCTCCAGTTCAATAATATTAAAAACTGAGTGACCCATCGCTAAAATATCGTATAAACAAAAGTAAAAACCAAAAAATAATAGGTTTTATTTCTACTCAGAGGAATGATCACAATTTTTTTTTATTCCCTTTTTGTAGAAAGAGAAATAAATTTTCACAAAAAACTGAAAATAAGATATAATTTTAATCACTTTTTAAATAACGAGAACCCACTAAATTGAATAGTAATATCTGCTGACTGATTGTGGACTGTGGAAAATGAATTATTTTCACTTTCCCGATTTGAATAAGAAAAAAACACAAAATTGGAGAACGGTAGTTTAAACATTAGATTTTCCATCTACTCTGCTCTACATATGCGGGATGGAGCGAAAAGCAAAAATAAAATGAGAATAACTAAGCTAGTATCTAGAAACATTAGGAGTATCAAAATGCTGCAAATTCCATTATATTTAGGCATTATCCAAAATGCAAATGTAAGCTGTGCAACCCGTGATTAATATTCACCCGCATCCGTTACATCGGTACAAAGCGGTTTCTCACGTAATACTGAATAGTAAATACCTATTCTTGGTACTTGATACATGTATGTATGTACTTAGAGGAGAATTAGGCTTTAAATTATATTTTATTTTGCCTGGGATATTTATACAGGTTGATTAGCCGATATACACTCACACTCGGCTTCAAGAGCGTTTGTACACCATATTCTTTCTGTTATCTCTCTCTCTATCTTTCTCTATTATAAATTCAATTCAAATTCAAATTTTGTTGTCTTCCAAGTCCTGTCCAACAATATGTTTGTGATATATGTTATATTGATAGGTATAAGCCTCGATACCAAATTTCATTAGAAAAAACACTTATAGATTATTTGTCTCGAAAATCGGGTGGAAAAAAGAAAACGGAGAGACTAAATACAAGTTTTTCTCTTGAAAAACATATCTCTACTCTCTACGAAGTCGAATGAAAAGAAGGATATTTTCTTCATAATGTTTTAAACCACGCCTTTATTTTACTAAATTTTGCCTGAAAGCATGTTTAAAATTTAGTTGTTAAACTGAACTATAAAGTGGCGACTACTATTTGAAGCCGAAACCGCCTTGTTAGCACTCGTTATAAAATCCACTAAATCAGTTTTCCTGCAGTTTCTCAAGATAATGTTTAAAGATGTTATATCTATTTATATTAATATTATAAAGCTGAAGAAATTAAATATCAATAATTCTTGCATTAGTAAAATTCATAAAAGAAATGATGAGGCCAGTCGTAGCGCTGGGGCACAAGTATAAACGCGATTTGTTGTGGGTTCGATACTCACTCGAGGAAATGTAACATTTAATATTAACTTTAGCTAAAATTATGAATTATTATCTTATACAGGTTTTTTTTAGTAGAATCGAACTATTTCCCCACTCTGGACGGCAAAGCACCTCATAGAGCATAAGAGTGTTTTAACACGTGGCTTCCTCTGCCTATCCTGTTGTAAAGGAAAAAAGAGCAAAGCAGCTTTTTAAGAATTGAACTCGCTATTAACATTTCAAACAAAAAAAATATTAAAGACACAAAAATAAAAATATATATTTATATCAAGATATTGCAATTAAGAGGGAAATTGTAAACAATATTATGCTTATAAAACTTTTTCACATTGAAAAGTTAAAGAGGACAATGAAGGGAAAGCTCCGTTTGAGCTTTTGCGAAATTTTCCAAGTAATCATATTGTCATGGACTGAAATGTTTACTAAATAAGATTGTTGATGTAACTTTTACATACGAGTATAAACTGCGTGACTAAAATTTTACAAAACCAATATGGAAAACCGGCCAAGTATGAGTACACGCGTGCACGAAGGGTTCCGTACCATTATCTATAAAAAAAGCATTAAAAACGTTTGTTGAGTGGGATCCTTTTAAATGTTTATTTTATTCAGTTTTTTAGTATTTTTGGTATAATAGCAATAGAAATACATCATATGTCAAAACTTCAACTAACTTTCACGGTTTATGAGATACAGCCTGGTGACAGACAGACAGCGAAGTTTTAGTATCCCGATTAATCCTTTGGCTACGAAAAGTTAAAGAACTAAAGAATTTACTTTTTTATGCACACTTTTTTATTTTATTTCTCTCATAATTTTGTAATAGACAATGGAATTTAAATTTTCTCCCAAATCTACTTATACAGAATGTGACTCGAACGAAGAATCAACGATTGGTTCTGGGTCATTGCGTGTTGAGTAGCGAAACTCAACGCTGTGTTTTGCCTCGACACCACAGCGAAGAAGTTAAAATATACATTTAAATAAATATTTCATTTCTTTGAGTGGGAAATCGATCTCACAACCAGTAGCGTTTATAGGCACGCTTTGTGCCCCTGCGCCACGACTGGACTCAAATTGCTGTACCTATTGTTTCATTCATTGTATAAATAATGTCTTTCTGTTCATAATATTATTAGAACATGAAAGTAATTAGAATTATTAAATAAAAAAAATAATAGTTTCATTAGTATATTCTAAGCAAGTATAACAACAAACTACTGAAAATGAGTAAGCTACAGAAAATGTTTCAAAATAGCCTAAAACCATCGAATATTGGCCGCAGTAACCCACCAAGTTGAGGTGAACTTGTGGAGGTGATAAACAAAATCATTACGCATTACAGCTGGCTCCAGATGAGGTTCAGTTAAGACCTTAATGGTACCAAATGATAGTTCATTTAAAGACTACTCGTGGGGTTTAGATGTTATCGATTTATGTAACTTTGTAAGCGTTGTTTGTTTGTTCTTTGAAGTTTATTAGAAATAGAGTATTCATTTATCATTTATTTTTATTTTTTATATAATTTTTTTTCTGTTAAAGAAAAATATCGTAGGTTAATTTTTTTCTGCCGTTTTTTAATGTATAACAACGATCTCTATTAAAAAGTATTCCTTATTTCAACTATAATTAGTTATTTAAAATGTTATGGTAGTCGACTATATTAATAGATTTAGAATTTGCCTTTGTAGCACCATTGCTATAAAGAAAGATTTTCTGAAAGGAAAATATTGTAATGTCCGTAGCGCGGCGCAACTTTCAATTTACGACATGTCTGACTCAGGAATTGTGCTTTCAATAAACTCTCTTGATATTGTTCAATTATTCAATAGTGTAGGAGACGTAGTGCTTTAAAATACTATAAATTCATATAACTATTTTAGTTGAATAATGAAAAAAATGATAAGATATAAACGAAATTTACTTGTAGAGATTCATTAAGACGACACTGAAATATTTTAAGTAAAAACTAAGCAATTTCTTTAATGGTTAAATGGACTAAAGTCTTATTTTAATAAATTTATTATTAATATTTTTTTTGCAAATTCAATTTAAAATATTTAATTCTAATTTAATTTCCTTAGCGTTTCTAAATTATTCTTAGGAAAAAGGCAATTCGATAATTCGCCACTGCGTAAAGAGAGAACAAATTGCAAATCGCTAAGTAATTTGGGAGAAGGGACCTCGGTAATTTACTTTTTTTAACATTTTATTAACCTTACTTTTTAAAATATATTTTGTTCTCTTAATGTTGTGTTGCTATTTATTTTGCAAACTGATATGAATATTGTGGTAAATCTAAACGGATTGTTTTTATATAAAACTAGGGGGCGCGCGCAGCTCCGCCTGCTTATTTGGACCCTTAGAGGTGAATTCTAATAAATCATGAAACACTGTGTTCAATAACATGTGTTCAATAAAATATTGTTGTCTAAATTTTTAATTTTATAAAAATCGGTGACGACTTAAAGTTTTTCCATACAAACTTTCAACCTCTTATTTGCACCCTTAGGGAGAGAATTCTAGACAACCATGAAACATGTGTTCAATTAAATACTTTTAAGAGTCTAAGTTTCAAATTTTATAAGAATCGGTGGCCATTTAAAGATTTTTCCATACAAACTTTCAACCCTTTATTTGCACACTTAGGGGGAGAATTCTAGAAAGCGATGAAACACGTGTTCAAATAAATACTTTTAAAAATCTAAATTTCAAATTTTATAAAAATCGGTGCAGGTTTAAGGTGCAGGTCTTTAGAACCAGATATTGTTATTAGACTGCTAGATAAGTCCCTTTGGTTGTTTAATAATTATTTGAAGCCTTGTTTTAATTCATTACCTTTCCCACTTTATTTAATATTTCCAATAGTTGCTTACAATATATAGATTGATTATATTTTAATAATAATGTATACTTTTATTATATCTTTCAAAACTAATTGAAGCAATATATAAATGCAAGCAAGTTTTGAATTGTTGAAAAAACATGTATCGCACACCGGCTTGGAAGGTAGTTCTGGTGAGATCTGTTGGCAACAAACTTATTAGTTGTGGTTAGTAAATAGTGACAACTTTATAAGTGTTAAGCGGATAAACTTCTTTTGTTTAAAATTGGCTAATACTATAGTGTATGTATATAGATTTCAAATTTATAGATCAACGCCATCTTGTTTCTACATCATCAACTATTTTATAATGTTTGATATAACAAATGTTTAGCAGCACCATGTTCTGCTTACTAATAGTCCTAAAAGTACTAAAAATGTTCAAGAGATGTCACTTAAATTTAAAAATTACGGTTTATAGTAAACTAAAATAGACTTATAAACATTACTCATGAAAGTTAAATTTAGTCGATTAAATGGATCTGATATAATGCGTACAGCTAAATTTAATTCAGCTTCAGGGAATCAAAATTAAAGGGGTACTTCCGGTCAACCTAGACTTATGAAATGTAGCTAGCATTTCAGGTAGTAATAGTTTATGAAAAATTCTAAAAAATAATAGTTTTAAAAGGAGGCAAAATTTGGAGTTAAGACCGCTAATTCAAATGAGGTATTGGCTTTTGAACACATACATTTTAAAGGTCTTAAATTCTTAACTCTTTAAATATTTCTACTTGATTATTATGGAATACTTCATTAATTCTTCTAGTATAGCCCTCTATTGGTCTTACTAGGTAATAGAAAGCGGGATTGTTTTTTTATTCCTGATAGTCTATAGCTTCTTAGTTTTTTACCTAGATGGTGCTGTTATTGATTTAAATGCGCAAACAGCTTTAGCTATTAATTGTTGAAGATTTCACTTATATTACATTATATTCTAAAATAGCCACATGTTTATGCTTCCACTGTACTTACTTTTAGTATATATTATCATATTTTAATATTTTTTGTGTACATAAAATACGAAGCTAACGTTTTCCGTGGCTCAGTAGCGCCCTCCTGTGACTGACTGACAACTGTACAAGGCCAACCATGAAACTATTTACATTTAGTTGCATTATCCTAATCGCCACGAAAACTATGGACAGCGGTAATAAGCCATATTACTACGTCAATGACGCTCCGGAATTATTCGAGAAATTTATAAAAGACTACAACAGGCACTACAAGGATGAGGCTGATAGGAAGGAGCATTATGAAGCATTCGTGAATAATTTACATCATATCAATGAAGCTAATGCTAAACACAGCATGACTACTTTCGATATAAACCAGTTCGCCGATTATACAGACCGCGAGTTCAAAGAATCGTGCTAATGAAGAAAATCAGAAAATAGAAAAGAAAATCTCTCAACGAAGACACCGAATAGTGAACGAAAATACGTCTATTTAGTTTATGTGTGTAATACTTGTTAATTTTTTTTTTCTTTAAAATAAAATAAAAAATATATATTAATTGACAATTAATTTTATTTTCAGGAAACTCGTAGCGTCTGGAAAATCAGTATAAGGGAAATGGATTCGTTGCTGTTTTTGTTGTGCTCTACTATTTTTGTATATTTATATAAACTAAATACATAAAAAAAATTCTTTACTTCTATTATTAATTAAAACATAATTCTTAACCTATTAAATTTTCCATAACTAAAAACATATGTTTTTATCATTGTCAGAGTACATTTGTTTGATAAACATATGAGTCACATGCCTATCATACTCGTGATATCTCATAAAGTATGTGAAAAATGTCACATACTTATGACTATTTTTACAGTAGGTTAAAATAATATTTTTATTATATTTTATAGTCATGTTATGAATACTTCATTGAATTCCCAATCTATAAATTTTTCACTTGGGTTTATATAAAAAAAAAAGGATAGAAAAGTCAATTCTGTACATGAAAGATATAAAAAATAAAAATTACGCCGGTTACCTTATCGATTATAGATAATAAAAATCCACTTTCCAGAATTTACTTTGAAAAAATAATTATCTAATAATAAAATTGTATCTTATCGATGTCTGTACACTGTCTGGATGATAAACCATAAAGACTATTATTAGAAGAAATTGTTCATGTAATTTCTATTACAATGATTTTTATTTTTTCTGGTGGTATCTTAATTCATTGTAAAATTATTATTTGTATGATGATAGAAACTACCGAACTGCATCAACATAAAAATATAATGTAGAGTAATTTTTCGAGCAAAACCAAATAAATCCCCAGAAGATTTAAATACGATTTATTAATCACATCCAGGTGATAGTCTGTGGTCGTCGTCGCACAGTGGCACAAGTGTGTGATTGTAACGCGACGGTTGTGGGCTCGATCCCCACTCGGGGGAATCAATTATTTATTATCTACATCTAGTCTTCTCTTCGAAGCTCTTCTTCGCTGTCTCAGAGCCTCTATCTCAGGAATGCTTGGTGATATCGAGTTAAAATACAAACCATATACCTAGATCTAAAAATATACCCTGTAAAAAACTTATTTCTACATATTTTAATTAAATAAAAGATATTTATGTAGGAAATACGCCTATTTCGACACTATAAAATTCCAAAAACAGTAGCCATAAAATAGATAGGCAAAATGTTGTATTAAAGTCACTAATTGAAATAAGGAATCAAATGAAAGGCTTTGGCTAAGCTAAGTGTAAATTTCAGAAAGAGACCTCCAATTTTTATACGGTCGGTGGGTGACCCTGACTCGCGCTTCTCCGGTTTTTTTATATTTTTGTCTGTTTGTTCACGCTAATTTCAGAAACAGTTAACCTGATTTAAATGAACTTTTCACAATTGGAGTCTGGCAAGCTTCATTTAGTGTTAATTTAATTACAATCGGTTCATATCATGGAGGATATATCCTCCAGCAGAAGCAGCATCAGCTAGATTTTATTATAACTATAGATTGCAATAATGCTAATTTTAAAAAACCAGCTTTAAGCATTGTATATAGAAAGATATCCTTTCTTAAAAGTATTAATTTTTTCGATTAATATTCTACCTTCTACCGAGTGTAATGTCGATACGAATATATCAAATTCAAATTCAAATTCAAAATATTCTTTATTCAAATAGGCAATTATTATAAGCACTTTTGAATCGTCGAATGAACATGTGAACAAAAAGCTACCACCGGTTCGGAAGGTAGTTCTGCCGAGAAGAGCCGGCAAGAAACTCAACAGTTGCTCTTTTCAAAAGCAATGGTACAATCACAATCTGTTACATTAGTTGGCAGCTATCCTGCATTACATTCAATAGACATTAATTCCATACATGCTTATCCTCTAAATATTCTTGAATAGTGTAATACGCTTTACTTGTTAGAATTTTTTTTACAGATATTTTAAATGTTTGTATGTATATTTTTGTATCACTATTAAATGTGTAAATTTAAAATTCAGTGTACCATGATTCAGTAAATTCTCTTTGACGATATAATTATAAGTGGACAGTAACACGTATCTTTTTTATAAGAAATTAATTTAGATACGGTTGATAGATTCCTAAAAGAATCTGACAAAAAATTCATTTGCTTCATTGCGGTTTGCACCATAGTTGTTGCTATGATGACACAATTTGTTCTTTAAATACAACACGATAAAATAAATACAAAGGCGGATCTTTAATATTTACCTACATATGTACTATCACGTGAGAACTTCTTGTTCTCATGGTAAATAATATATAAGGTTGAACCTGTTTTTTAGTGTTGAGTGATGGTACTTAACGCCACATTTGATCATTTGTCTTCTTATCTTATCTTATCTTATCTTATCTATATATATAAAAGGACTTGTCCTCACTGACTGAGGTAAGACGCACGCACAGCCGTAACCGCTGATGGTAGAAACGTGAAATTTGGACAGATGTTTACTTTCGTAATCTGGACATCCACTAAGAAGGGATTTTGAAAAATTTCAACCCTAAGGGGGTGAAATAGGGGTTCAAAGTTTGTATGGAAAAAAAATTAAATCGGCACCGATTTTTATAGAATTTGAAATTTAGTTTTTTAAAAATATTTAATTGAACACGTGTTTCATCATTTTCTAGAATTCTCTCCCTAAGGGTGTAAATAAGGGGTTGAAAGTTTGTATAGGTATTTTTTAAATCGTTACCAATTTGTATAAAATTTGAAATTCAGACTCTTAAACGTATATAATTAAACACATGTTTCATGTTTTTCTAGAATTCAACCCCTAAGGGTGCAAAGAAGGGGTTGAAAGTTTGTATGGGAAAATTCTTAAATGGCCACCGATTTTTATAAAATTTGGTATTTAGACTCTTAAAAATATTTAATTGAACATATGTTTCATGGTTTTCTAGAAGTCACCCTCTAAGGGTGCAAATAAGGGGTTGAAAATTTGTATGGAAAAATCTTTAAATCGCCACCGATTTTTATAAAATTTGAAATTTAGACTCTTAAAAATATTTCATTGAACATATGTTTCATGGGTTATTAGAATTCACCCTTTAATACGCAAGCGAAGCTGCGCGCGTCCGCTAGTATCTTATAAAACAAAGTCGCTTTTCGTATCTGTCTGTTGTTTCTAACTCTTCTTCTTCTAAACCACCCAACGGATTTTGATGCGGTCTTCACAATTAAGTCGAGTGTTTTTCGTAGAAGGTTTATATATAGTTTATTATTTGTACATTCTTATGTAAATTAACATAAATACGATAAATGTGTATAAAGTCCTACCCGTTGAGACACTTTCGCACATGCGCTGCTTTAATGGTAAGTACTACATGAAAAAAATGTACTGGAGTATTGTTCCTCTTAATAAGATCTACAAAACAGTCCGCGACGGCATATTCGTATCTTTTAAGAATAACGTGTAGTGATCATTTTTCTGTCTAAAAATAATAATTTCAATATATTTTTTATTGTGAGGGATATTTTTCAATAATAGTATTAATCCTTATCCTTTAAAATACTTTATTAATTTTCTACGTTAAACGAAGATAAAATTTGCTTTTTACAATATTTCGAAATTGCGAATAGTTTTACAGAAAAACGCATTTAATTGTTGACACATCACGCCGTTGACACATCAGCTGTATGTTACTCAAGTTTCACTTATCTCTTACTCTCAGCATATAAATAAGTACATTAGTTACGTTTGCCATTTAATGTAGATCAAAACTGTCTTTTACTGTTTTTCATTTTAATAAGTACTTTAGAAGTTGTTACAATATCAAAAAATGCCTGCCTTACACGCATCGGTGGTTCAGTGGTAGAATGCTCACCTGCCACGCGGGCGGCCCGGGTTCGATTCCCGGCCGATGCATTCTATTTAATTTTCCTCACAAACAGCCACGTAGTGCTTGCTTTTCATCAGGGACAGAATACCCTCTTCAGCATTAACCACAAGCTCGAGAAAAAAAACGCTTAGATGCGTTTGCACGTATTGGATAATCGGAGTTGAATGTATTATTTCAGCGCGATATATTTGGTTTCATATGTTTTGTAGTAGTTATTAGTAGGTAGGTTTCTGTTTATAATTTCTTCCGTTTAACAATAGTCATTTAACTATCTAAAAATAGTCATTTAAATATATTTTAATAAGTACTTGAAAAGATTAGTAGCACAGATTTAAAATTACGGTACCTACTAAAAAATCCTTGCTGTGTAAAACAATTGGAAAATCCTTATTGAAACTACGAAAATGCGGGTCGCATTAGGGTTTAATTAATTTTCACATTATCTTAAGTGCTTTGCAAACATACATTATATGAATAATAAAGTAGTAAAAGCGGGCGAAGCCGCAAGGGGGTCGCTAGTTTTTATATATAACAATCGTTTCCCAGTTGATTATGTTGCTATGCCAAAGATCTACATATTTATACGTGAAGCTTAGTTTTAGAGCCCTTTTGACAAGTCCAGAACGTTATTGTTTTTAAATAATAATATTTAATTTTTAATGTATTATTTATTATTACTTATTATTTAATGTATAATTAAATAAATTAATTGAAAATTACACACACTATTATGCATTTGACAATATTTACACTTTTGTTTATAAACGTTGCTATGGCAACCCCAACTGAACGTCTATACAAAATAAACAATAAAAGGAAAGCAAGAAAAAAAATCCTATACTAACAAAATCAGGTTTGACATGGTAAAGAGACCTAAATACTAAAATACTACTTCAGATATGTTATAAAAATAAATCTAAATTTCTAATAGCTACGATAATGATGATAGTAGAATAGCTATAAAATTTTTTTTGCGCCTTACGTCTTCTGAAAAATTGGTGTTTTATGCATACATGTCCTCGGCTTGAAGCACGTGATATTCGATTCAATGACTATTAAACAAAAAACAAGTTATGAATTCATTTAACACTTACACAGCTTACCTATATATATATGTCCAGTTAATCTTCGAAATCATCATTCTAGATTTGATAGTAGTCACTAGTCCTGCATATAAGGAAAACAGCGTTAAAAATGAAAATAATCAGTTGCATTGTCCTGCTCGTCGCGGTCGCTATGGCTAGCGCTGACAAGCCAGAATACTACGACGTCAATAACGCCCCGGAATTATTCGAGAAATTTGTAAGAGATTACAACAAGGAGTATAAGAGCGAGGATGACAGATTAGAGCATTATGAAGCTTTCGTGAAGTCCTTACATCAAATTAATAAGTCAAATGCTGAAAGTACCAGCGCTACTTTCGGTATAAACCAGTTCGCCGACTATACACCAAGCGAGTTGGCAAAAATGAGAGGTGTTTTTCCAAGTGAGTTTAATTTGTAATATTTACATTCTCTCTTTAAATTTTAGCTTTCAATATAGTGTCCGTCATGAACAATTTAGTCTAATTTCCTCGCTCTAGTAACTATTACCTTATTTAGCCCTGGTAGTTACCAGTGATGAGGTGATTAGCGCGGCGTTGAGTTTCGCCACTTAACACGCAATACCTCAAGAATTCAGCGAAAAGATGTGAACAGACCGTTTGACACTAATGTCCACCTGTCTATCCTTCTATGTTCATTCGCGCCGTTCTTGAATTGCTATACAAAAATTATAATTAACAGACTGTTATCCTAATAAAACACAAAAATCTTATATGATAAAATCCATTTATAATTAATTAACGTAAATTTAGGGCGATATTATAATAACTAACGATATTTCAAATAAATAAATAAAAAAAATACCATTTATTTGCTCAGTATATTAGTACGAAGTATATACATGTAATTATTAATATTTAGTATCCATATACTTTCTGCCTATTAATGTTTATTAATGTGATTTAATTTTATTTTCAGGAAACCCGTAAACTCCTGAAAATCCCGATAAAAGATAATGACTCGTTCCTGCTGCCGTACTCTACGACTTTTGTATTTTTAATTCACTTCTTTTGAATTAAAACATAATTCTTAACCTAATAAATTTTCCATTCGAAGTATATTTGTTTGATGAACACATTATGACTCATATACCTATCACATTCATGACATATTCCGAATACACATACTTTGTGAAAAACGCTACGTACCAATATTATTAAAACTTTTATTAAAACCGTATTTTTATTAAAACCTTCTTGTCTGTAAATCTTGTTTTTGGAAAAAAGTTTTACGTGGTAAAATCATAAGAAAACTTGATGAAAAATTACATATTTTATGAATTAAACTTAATCGCTATCACTGAATTATGAGTATTTTGTATAATAAAGAGAAAGTTAAAGCTAGGAGTTCATTGATAATGACAATGTTTTCTATAAATTAACATTTATTTACACTCAATTTACACAGATTAATAATTAAATTCACAATTAATTTACTACGTATATACATGTGTAAGTAAAGTTAGTAAAGTTGTCTGATTATGCAGATTTAACTGTGAAAGAATTAGAGTAAAAGGAAGAAGAGCGTGAAGGTTTTTTTTAGAGATAAGGTAGATTTAAAGCGAAGAGAGAAAGGAGAAGTCGTGTGATTTACACAAAGACTTGAACTGTACCTTGAGGTATGAAGGGGAAGACGACTTGAACAGGATATAATATAGAAGACAAAGAGCATGAGTATTCCGGCGAAGTCGAATTGGGAGCCAAATATAAGCTTATATAAATGTTTTGGAGACGGTGAAGCCTATTCAGTTGCTCCTCTTTTAGATCAATTTAACAATAAACTTGATTATACTAATCAAGAATTGCTAAATGCAGAGATTGTACCAGCGCAACCTAAGTAGGAATGGGTAGAAAGTTACCTAGTTGTATAATTTAAGCCGCAGTTGTCGCTGACGTTAATTAAATTTACATCTTTGGTGACGCCGGTCTCACGGATTAGGATTTGAAACCTAAGACATACATTTATATTACATACATTTATAAATGATAAAAAAAACATAAGTAGTAATTCACAACTCTTTTATTATTATTATACAATTTATATTTAGGAAATATAAAAAACATATTTATCTACGATATGTTTTTTATGTAATATTTCTTTACTTAATTAACTTATGATTAAAGTTGAGTGTTTTACATTTTAAAATGCATTATACATGGTGTATATTAAACAATTTATTTATGACGGATTTCATTAACCGTTATGACGCTTATACATCCCGCCTATATATGTAGGTATTGTGAACGCCTCACTGCAATCGTCAGTTTGTCCTAAACTATAAACTAGTCCTATACCCAAGAAGAAAAAAATGAAAACTATAATTTGCCTCGTTGTACTGGTCACGGCTATAGTAGTCAACAGTAACAAACCATTTTACGATGTGAACGACGCTCCCGCATTGTTTGAAAAATTTATAAGGGATTATAATAGACACTATAAAGATGAGAATGACAAGATGGTGCATTATTGGGCATTCGTTAATAGTTTGCTGGAAATTAATAAAAATAACGCGGAGGATAACGGATTGACTTTTGATATAAATAATTTAGCTGATTATACACCAGAAGAGTTTGAAAAAATGAAGGGATACGGTACGGTTTTAGTTACAGTATAAAAGAAACTTAATAATAATTTATCGTCATATTTTATATAATAAATTGACCTTGTGTTTATAAATTTAAGAAGATTAAACAGGAAAAAAATTACAATTAATTTTAGTCATTGATATTTGTTGAAATAGTTGTAATATCAAAGATAGAAAGATGTACATTCATAAGAATATGAATAGATATAAGAAAATTACATATATCCAAGATAAGATATCCAATGAAAAATAGAAGTGTGAAATGAGACTCAAGCTAAATGCTAAGCAGTGCCTCGACCTCAACTTTACCAACAAAAGAATGGGAAATCTATATTAGTGCTGAATTGTGTGTTTAGCAGGGAAGATTTAAATTTGACTTGGCAATCTTTTACCACCAGCTACCATTCCAAATACCAACCTAACAGTCTAGTAAAAGCTGAAAGTGTACTAACTTGCCAATATAATAAAGCTTATAGGTACGTAAAAAAATGACAATAGAAATTTAAAACTACATTATATTCTAAGTGATTACAAAACTCAGAAGCTCTAAAGATTTCCTATTCTTTTGCTAGTGAACTTGAGAATGATGCGTTGACTAGAATTTTCACTTGGCTCTAATTTCATACTTACGTTTTTGATGGGATCACGTTATTATATTTGCATAGTTTACATTATATGCCATGCGAATAGAAATCAAATTATAGATTTAAAAAGTACTTTAATTCATAATAATTGTTTTATTTTGTTAACAGGAAAGTGAGTGTTAAGGTCCAGGAAGTATAGACTAGAATCAATTTTTGGTTCCTACTTTTGGTAATCTTTAAATTTTTATATACATTACAAATTATTTATATAAATAAAATAATTTATTATCTAAATTGTATTTGATTTCAATATAATTGCTCATACTTTTTAGAAAATATTGATGCATTTTATATACAAAATAATATAAGCGTTCTTTACGACAAACAATCAGGCCAAAAGTTTACAAGTTTTCCTTAGGAAGATTTAATTGGTTAAAGTAGACTGTTAATCCTATTGAACTATTGCGTTAGTTTTTAGTCTGTTTAATTATATGCAGACGGGTTGTTTGTTTTTAACCGACTTCCGTAAGAAGGAGGTTATCAAATCGACTGTATTATTTGATGTCTATTAACTCAGAACTTTTGACTTTTGAGTGGTATTTGATAGATTTTTAAAGATAAATTGAAATGTCTGCTTAACATTTCAAATTCACCGTGTTTTTTCAAGTGCATATTTTGATTACTTAGACCATACTAAAATACAAACAAACAATTTTATAGTTTTTGTCTGTTTTTCTATTTATCTAGGCTAATCTCCAGAATAGCTGAATTGATCTTTATGGGTCTTTCAATGACTGATAGGATTATGGAGCACATAGGCTACTTGTTAAAATTATAATTTAAAAAATAAATAAAATATTATCACTAAAAATATATTTTATAATAAAAACGTAAACTGTGTATTTAGATTTTATATGCATATTAAAAATTTAATCATAGAAATTGATATGGTTCTGATTATTACGTCAATATCCGAAACAAATTCAATGTATCACATTGACTGTGCGAATGAGGCCTGATGACGGTTCCCCTTCTCACGCCCTTTTCTCATTAATCCACCCTGTTGGCGTTGAGTTCCACCACTCAACAGAAAATTCCTTCAGAGTTCAGGTTCAGGTTCTTCAGGTCTTAATTGCCTCCTGTGACGTTGGCGTTGTGTATGGTGGCGGACACAGCGTGAAGTTGATTCGATTTTATTTATTTTTTTAATTTTAATCAATATTAGTTGAATTTTTATGTACTTTTAATTTACTTCAATACTTTCAGTTCAAAACTATACAATATTTTGTTTATTTGTAGTATTTTTTTTTTAATTTGTAGTAATAATGGAAATAAAAGAAATTATTTTCCTACTTGTGTTCCTGCGCGATGACTGGCCTCAAATTACCTTACATATCTAAGATATATTAACTCTGATAGTAATCAAAAAGTCTCAAGAGACACAGATTTCTTCCAAATCTTCTTTACCTTGTTTTTGATCTCAATAAATCACGGCTCCCTTGTGGTACCTAGAATTGATGATGAGAATTATATTGCCCTACTTAATAATGCTGAAATTCCCCTAGCTGTATTACAATTTTAATATAATTGAATAAAAATAATTTCATAAACATTTTGTTGCTAAAATACTAATAATAGCCTTACATTCAGCATACAATAAATAAATAGACTAAGAAAAAAAAAATACAACTGGAATAAATGATTAATCGAACAACAATATAATGAAGAGCGAAGAAATGTAAATATAAATTTAAATAAATATTTCCTTTTCTCGAGTGGGGATCGAACCCACAATCGTCGCGTTACAGTCACACCCTTGTGCCGCTGCGCCACGACGGACTCAATATAATTAAAATAATATTATTATTAAAATATTAAAATTAATAAAGTATTAAGATATAATGGAACAAATTGTGCTCCTACAACTATAACAATTTTTTAATAAATTAAACTAAATAACAACTGAAATTTCCGATCACGAGGTACCGTTTAAAAGGCTGTTAGCAATAAAATGCTTCTTCCTGTTTGAAATGCGCCAGTCAACCATTTACATGTTTTTGTACACAACATGTCCGTCACGGCTGTAGCTCGCTTGTAAAAAAATGTATGATACAGGAACAGATTATAAATTTTATCTAGATTTACTTTGGTGCCTGAACGTTTGTAATTTCAATTGTTTTTATTTATTTTAGTTGAATGAATTTGGATTCTGTTTTTGGACTCTACATTTAAAACCTTTTCTTTATATTGTGGGATGATATGGTAGCGTACTTAGAATACGATCGATGTCGCGCTATATTTGTGGATGTGAAGAAACAGTCAAAAATGGCCATGCAATTAGTATAATAGATTGCTAAGGTTATAAAAAATATTCGTAGTAAATATATCTAAGAAATCTGATAGTATGTTGTGACGAAAGGAGAGATAAACTTCAAGGGTTAGTATTGTAAAAACAAAGTATAAAATAGAACTATAAGAACAAGTAAATTACTCAAATTGGTAACAAAATTGCGACATTGCTATAATTTTTAATCAGGCACACAATTTTTGTCACACGATTACGATTCTTGAATTGGTTATTAAGTTCATAAATATTATATGCCATCCTTTTGCTTATTGGGAGTTTTCGTTATTATTATTTTATATAAAAAAAGTACGTATAACAATATTTTTTATTTTATTTTAACATTTTTAAAGTAAGTTTTAACCACACTTAAGAACGAAAAATACTTATTAAGAAAACGTATTTTTTTTAAATAAACGGAGCAATTTATAAATAAAACGCGAGTGGCACTAACATTTATTTCAGAGACGTTATCGTTAAGTGCTTCCACCAGACTGGAAACCATTTTATCTCATCCTTTATTAATCTATAATTTATTTTAATAAAGTTACGTTTATTTAATTAAAGTAACTTATACGTTTTATAATAAAATTTACGAAGTTTCTAAATTGGTGTTTGCAAAGTGTTATTTTGTATATTTGTAAAGTATATATAAATATTAAATCAATTGTGTTCAGTGATTTTGTCTGAAAAACTTTCTATCTTTCGGTTGTTTTTGCGTATAAAATTCTATCTATATTATTTCGAGGGCCGTCTAAATGTATTCATGACGTCAAATCTTCATTTCCATATTTGGACCCAAGTTTAAGGAGTTAAATATCTAGATTTGCAGAATCAGAGAACTTAGTTTGAATTTGATACTCTGATGAAAGGTTTAGTTTGTTAGTAGATATTTGCAAGTGGGTAAATTACGTCTTATCGGAGACAGTGGGGAAAGTTTGGAGCAGTAATGAAGATCTCCTAGTTTCATCTGTGTCGTAAATAGATATTATTCTTCACTCTTGGAACGATTCCAATCCAGTGTGGCGATTGTGATATAAATTCTTATTTATTGTACTCTAAATACGCTTAGTACTTAGAAATAATTTATGTCAGCGGCATGGTATTTATGGCTTTATGATGGGAGTATTAAAATGAACATCTGTGTATGTATAGTATTTCACATAAAAATGTAAGAAGAGATTGTTATTCTTTTGCTTCTTAATATTTCGAATTACCTTTATATTACGTAGTAGTCCCAGATGGTAAAAGTTTTCATCCGTCTTCGTTACTAAAAATTTAGATGCTCTTGTGTTTCAATAGCCTTGTGAATACTTTCTTTGATTCTAGAAATAGATATATCAGTTTTACCTAGCGACGATATAAGGTTATTTGATAAATCTGATAAGCCACGCAATACACGCCCATTCTTGACATCGAAAATGTTCTCCTTCATCCTATTTTTTTTCAAACTTCTTGACTTAAACTTAAAAAACAGGTACGTGCACCAGCATTAAAGGACAACCAAGCAAACTTACGCCTATTTTATAATTATTAACCATATAATATCATCTTTATGCTACGTTTGGAATGAGTTTTATTTAAACATTTTAGCGGTCAAAACAAAACGAGTCATAGAATACCGATAGCAATACCATGAATGAAAGACACACTTTGAGGGCCCATATCTGTTTCTTATCTCCCTTTTATAGTGCGAGGCTGCGTAACATATTGTGGTTGCGAGAATATTGTAAATAATTAATGGGCGTCTATAAAATGTTCATATAATAAGATTAACTATATTAATAATACATTTATGCTCTTTTTGTTAGGACATTTCGCTACTAGTAAAAAATCTCTATTAGAGATAAATTTATCACTAATAACATAATTTTAATTTAGTTGTGGAGTGCAAAAAGGAATTTATTTATTATTATTTGATGATTAAATTTATCGCAAAGTTGAAGAATGTGGTGGAATGGAATATAAACGGTTCGTTTAATTCAAAATATCATTTAAATTAATTAGAAAATTTCAAAATATTCGAATTACAGCGACTACTTTTACGAGTATGTCTCTAACACAACACGATCCATGAAAAGAAATCATATAAAAATCTATTCAGAATTCCAAATATCGTCAATCGCAATTCAATAAAAGCGATTTATGTCAGTCGTTGCTCACCGTAGCGCTGTGCCGGCGGCGGACGGGGGGTTGGCGAAGCTCCAGAGCTCTTGTCTACGAGAAATGGATCAGTTCTAACTAATAGCGAAAAATTCTCTCTTCTTTCAAAGATAAATGATAAAAATGTTAAACTTACCTAGTTTTTAACTATGTAATGTTTTTTGACTTGATATAATAATAAGGTAATTGTCATAAAAAATGTACGTAATAAAAATTAAAATACGATCACCACGATCGAAGGCGAATCGTGGAGCAGAGTACAAAGTGTGCTGCAAAATCGACTGGTTGTGGGTTCGATCCCCACTCGAGGAAGGAAATATTTATTTAAATGTGTATTTTCCGTCGCTCGTCGTTTCTTTGCTCTGGTGTCCAGGCAAAACGCGGCGTCTAGTTGAGTTGACAAGAATGAGAAAAGCTTTGTGTTAAGATAAATTCTAAGTCCCAAAAAAAGAAATAACTTGTATTTTGATAGCTGTGCTGCTGAACCACACTCGTTCACTCAAAACAAAATTTTATACAATTTAGATATGGTAATTAAGTAAATGAAAAATAAATTGTTAAATTTAATAGCTTACTTTTAAGCTAGAACTATTTTTAACAATTCCAACATTCTACCTCATTTTAAATAGTTAATTAAAAGGCGACCCGATTTATCAAAAGCAAATTTTACCGAACTCGTCAAAATTATATTGAAACCGACGAGCTTTAAATGGAGTTAGCATTTTGGAATCGAGTTAAAATCCATTAACTATTTGCGCTTAAATTTTCTTGAAAAACAACATTTACGAAAGTTTTTTTTTGACACGTTTTTAATTTCAATTGAATGAGGTATTTACAATTATATGACAGCAATATAGCAATTTATAACGTTCCTTTGTATAACAAAGGAAAGATGTTCAATCAGTAAAATTTCATTAAATGTTGTATTTCCAGGGACCAGTTTAGAATGTCAGCGCCATCACTTGTTCGTATATGAGCTGATTACCCCTATAGAGTGGCTTTGATGTGTAATCCCCATTGTAATGTTCTAAATTTATTGGAAATGTCGTTTGTTCAGTTCTACTGCGAAATACGCGTGAACAAATGAGGTCACACCGATTGATTACACGCACTAACTGATTTATAACTATAGGAGCTAGTTCAAAACGTTTGACTGTTTTGATTAAAGCTTGTGAAGAATGCTTTCATACAAAACAAAAAGAAAGTAAATCAGCCCAGTAGTTTCTGAGATCTTAGCGTTTAAAAAAACAAACAAACAAAAGAACGCTTTCGATATATTATATTAGTATAGATGATTAAAAAATCTGATACTTGCAGATTTGTGCACTGGGATCTTAGGCCAATACAAATTATAAACCTTTTACCGAATACTATAGTTAAATATGTATGGTGAAAACTAGATTGGGAACGGCTTTATTGATACATGTTGGGATTACATTCATCAAAAAAGCCGCGGCTTAGGTGGCTAGGATGGCTGTATATAAATTGTAATTTCCTCCTGCGTTGGTTGCGGATTTTTCTATTTAGATATTTAAATATAGAGTAAATTTAGTGCCGCAGTGGCACAATGTGTAGCTGTAAACGCCGCGGTTGTAGGTTCGTTTTCCACTGTGGGGAATTAATTCTTTTCATTTACCTATTCTAGTAATAAGAGAAAGCGTGATGAGTTTTGTCACTGATCGCGCAATATCTCGAAAATGGATTGTGTGGAACTGAGTGCCTTTATTGTACTGTAAAACAACTAAGAAATTGTGACTTATCACTAGCCTCTTTGCCTACTATGAAGTTTAATTTTGTTTCCTCATTCTTTCTGTCTCTATTACAAGTGTCACCTGAAAAGAAAAAGTCAAAAATTAGTAAGGGATTCAAAAATGTTTAAAATTTTAATATATAAATATGCTCTGGTATGTAAGAAGCAATCGTGGCGTAGCGGCACAAAGGAAACGCAACGGTTGTGGGTTCGATCTCCACTCAAGGAAGTGAAATATTTATTTACGTTTATACTTCCATTTCTTCGCTCTGGTGTCAAGGCAAAGCGCGGCGTTGAGTTCTGCCATTTAACACGCAATGCCTCTAGAATTCGGCAGAAAGTGGGGGACTGAGTGTCTTAACACTAGGCTCCCTCTGCGTACCCAGCCGTATGCGGGATACTGCGTGAAGCGTGATTTTATTTTTTTGGGTATATAATTATGTGAAGCAGGTACTATTTTATGTTACTTTTATACATTACAATACAGGTAACTCTAGAAAATATTTCAAGTAAAATTTTCAATGTATAGAGCTGAAATTGAAATCGTGATAACCTTTACCATTTCGTCAAACGCGAGCCAATCGTCCCCTTTTATTGGCACTGCTTTCTACTTCTTTGTTGTGGGAATTCCGCCGTATTCAATATATGTAAAGTATTCCTCTTACAAAATTTATTTCCGATTTATATAGATTTTTACTAGAATTTTTGCAATCTAACAGAACAGAAGAAGCAGGTCGTTGCTTATGTTATAATTTCAAATATACAAATATTTCATATACCTAACTGATACTTGTTTCGCAAATTTTCGTATTCAACCTTTCATTAATTATAAGTATTATATTAATAAAATGATCATTGTATTTTTTTTCAGTTTCACACTGTATTCCACACACAGCAGGGTAGGCAGGGAACCTATCCTAATAATAAGATTATAAATAAGACTTTACGTTGCGAATGACTACTGAAACTTGTAGTAAATTATAATAGACAACAAAGACCACAGCGAATCTTATAGAACTTTGAGGAACAAAATCATAACTGAAAACAACTTTATGCGAAAACTATTCCCTACTTGTAGTAGGTAGTCGGAGAAAATACAATTACATTATTAACTAAATTTAATTATTTACTTCATATCTTTAAATCTAGATTACTAATTTGATCAACAAAAGCAAGGATGGTTGTAGGTTCTATTCCCATCGGGATCAATAAATTATTTTAATTTCCCAGCTCTAGAATTCGTGTGGAAACTGGAGAATAAGGTCTCTTAACATTAATTTCTCTCCTGATGCGAACTAACGACGTACATACACACAACGAAAGAAATATATATATAAAACAGTTTTATTTATGTAGATAAAAGTACATTTACTTTATACTTCGGGGAGGGCTTATAAGATGGCAAGTCTTATTTATCATCACTTTGACGTGAAGTAAGAACGCTGGAACAAAATAGATTTTGCCTCCGCCGTCAGTCTCTAGAGGGCTTTCTTACAAAAACTATATTAATATATAATTTTTATTGACTTTTTTAACTTTTGATTGACTGTTGAGTGCGAGAGCCAATGGTCTAACCACCGAGGACGCAAAAGACCGTGCAAAGTGGAGTAGGTTGAGTAGTAAGGCAGACCCTGGTAACAGCCGGGATTAATGCCAGGAAGAAGAAGACTACTACTTATTAAAATAATAATAATACATATAATATAATATAAAATTATTAAATTGCGGAAATTCAGAAAATTCTTACGTAAAAAAAAATATATAAATGAGAATAATCATTCTACAAAACATTTTTGAGCGTTGACGTAAAGTCAATAGTTCTCCGTCATAACAACGGCATATAAGAGAAAAGAATCTTTTCACACGTCAGTCTATAATTATAAGTTTCTTTTATATCTTCCGCTCTATATACTATCCGGTAGGAATTAAATAGTCCATACATCCTCCTCTAACACTGACGTGCAATCTCCGGTGCCATCAATCAAGGAAGCGAGATAGATATATTTAGAGAGACAAAGACAAAATACGTAAATATACGTTTATATTCGGTCGTATTGTTTTAGATAACTAAAGATTATAAATTACAAAAGTTTGGTATCTCTATAATATAACATCTAATGGTTTCACGTGTAAATTTTAAACACTATCGTGTATGGGTAAACACTATAAATAATAATCGTTAATATTGGAATAGCGAATGTTATCAGGATTTTGTTTATATTATAAATTAATTAACGGTACGTACACTAAAATCGAATTAAAGCAAAATATTAATTAATAATGTTGTTTTATTGAACACTACGAATGTGCATAGTGTATTTTATCCTTTGCGTATGTTTCGTAGGGTTGTCCCATGAGTAATAAAACTTAGTGTCGCATCACTTAAATCAAGAAGAAAAAGAACGAAGTTAAAAAAATAATATTTAGAGACGAAAAAAATAAATAATACTTAATATTTCAATGTATGACCTCAGATTTACTTTTCAAATAAAATATAATTATAAAATTTATAAATTTATCTGTTTTGAAATTTTTAAGAATAGTCCAATTTAATATGAAAATGTATAATATTTAGAATAGAGACCAATGACCAAGACGCAGGGGCACAAATGCTTGTACACGTGGCTGGTTGTGGGTTCGATCCCCACTCGAGGAATTGAAATATTTATTTAAATTTATATTTCCGTTTCGTCGCTGTGGTGTCGAGGCAAAGCGCGTCGTTGAGATCCGCCACTCACCGCATTGCCCCTAGAATTCGGCGGAAACTGACGTTATAAGAAATATCTTACTCTGGAGTAAATATAGAAACGGGTGATCATTTACTTGAAAGCAAACGATCGCATCTGGCGCTTGTCGGATTATGTTGTTTAAATTCAATCATCTCAGTAGGACCAGATGGTCCTACTGAGCTCCTCAGATGAGGAGCACCGTTGCAAGTTTTTCGGCTCTCTACCAAGTTCTGACAGCCCATAATCTACTTTGCAAAGTGACTAGATTAGTTTGGTGTCGAATAACTCAAGTTACAATAACTATTTGCAAACTATTCAATAATTTATGAAATTATATTATCAGTTTTGTTTTATTTACTTTTAGCATCCTGAGTCCTGTTATTTTTATATAACATTATTAATTTGACCGCATGTCCTATAAAAAGAACAAATTCGAGGTATGGTTTAAGACTAGAGATATAAGTTAATATATTTTTAGAGAAGAGAGACAAGTTACTATATTTTTGTTGCTAGAACAAACATTATTTATTTACATTTTAAATGGATCATTTTGACATAAAACCAAATGGTGGGGTCGAATGTGTCCGTAACAAAGGATTCTCGGATTTTAGAGTTAATAGATATTTATTAGTAAATTAGTAAATTGTAATTATTAGTCAAATGAAATCAAAATCAGCAGAAATATTTGTTTTTAATATATTATACACATTTGTACCTGCATTATACGATTTATTACCATTCATATACATGAAACAATAATTTCGCCGTAATGATATCCATTTACGTTTTATAACTATTCTACTTGTTATAAAAGATAACAACGGTCATACAACTACTATTTTAATATGCATAATACTTCAAAGAAAACGCACAATCCTCGGGCAATATGCGTGAAACATGGTGCATTGTAATCATCGCCCTTTGTGTAAGAGACCAGCGTCGATTGAATACAAGATCACGTGGAATCTTCCCCCGGCATCACCTCCATTCTTTGTCATAAAAAAATATAAGTTTTATATTTTGCTTGCTAGTTAACCCAGTTTATACTAGCCAAATCTTATTTTATAAGTTCATGAAAATAAAAGGTGAGACACAGAATAAAAGACGTATAAAGAAAATTATATAAATATACTAAAATTGTACAGGTCTTCTGTGCGTTGAATCTAAACTAAAAAAAACTTGAGTGTATAATATACAGGTATCGGAAATAAAAATTAAATCATCTTCACGCTGTATCTCGCACACAGCAGGGTAGGCAGAGAAAACCTTATCTTAAGACACTTCGTTCTCCATTTTCCGCCTAATTAAGGCGTTGAGTGGTGGAACTCAGTTCTCTGTATATAATCGAAAGTGTCAGTTTCTATTCAAAATGCATGTTCATTTTTGTAGTATACTATTTGAACTTAATTTTTTTGAACACTATTAATAATAGTAGTAAGTATTGTAGTAATAGTTTGTTATCGTAATACAACTATAAGTCCAAGTTTTTATCAAAATAAAAATAATTATAATAAAAAAATAAACTTTAAATCGCTCTCCTAAAGCATTTTTCACTTTTCATTCTTTATACCTAGGGACCGTCGATATATATTTTTGTTTATTTTCCAAGAGTTCCTAATGTCCTAAGAATAGTAAAGGCCCATTTAAGACATAAAAATCCCGGTCCGTGAGACCGGCGCCACCAAAGATGTAAATCAAATTAACGTCACTAATGGCGGGTTAAGGAAATTATAATTTACGGAGCCAAATAATACCCTTACACAGCTCTCCTATATATATGACCGGTAGATCTTCGAGATCGTCATTCTAGATTTGATTGTAGTCACGAGTTCCGTATACAAGGCAATCAACGTTAATAATGAAAATATTCATTGGCATCGTCCTGCTGGCCGCCGTCGCCGTGGCCAGCGGTGATAAGCCGCACTACGATACCAAGAAGCCCGTGGAATTGTTTGAGAAATACATGAAAGATTACAACAAGCACTACAAGAGTACGGGACAGAAAGTTAATCACTACTTAGCTTTCCGCTTGTCCTTGAGTAGAATTAATAGAGTCAATGCTCAAAAAGACGGCCCTACTTTAGATTTAAACAAATATTCTGATTATCTACCTTACGAGCTGGAAGAAGTGATTGCCGCTGGAAGTGCGTATTATTTGTAATGTTATATAAGTATATTGAAAATCTATGTATATATTTTATTTGTTAACTAGCGACCCCCTTGCGGCTTCGCCCGCTTATACTACTGGATTATTCATATAATGTATGTTTGCAAAGCACTTAAGATAATGTGAAAATTAATTAAACTCTAATGCAACCCGCATTTTCGTAGTTTCAATAAGGATTTTCCAATTGTTTTACACAGCAAGGATTTTTTAGTAGGTACCGTAATTTTAAATCTGTGCTACTAATCTTTTCAAGTACTTATTAAAATATTTTTAAATGACTATTTTTAGATAGTTAAATGACTATTTTTAAACGGAAGAAACTATAAACAAAAGCCTACCTACTAATAACTACTACAAAAAATATGAAACCAAATATATCGCGCTGAAATTATACATTCAACTCCAATTATCCAATACCTGCAAACGCATCTAGATCTTCGTTGCTATAGAGGCAGGCGGGTTTTTTTTTCGAGCTTGTGGTTAATGCTGAAGAGGGTATTCTGTCCCTGATGAAAAGCAAGCACTACGTGGCTGCCTGTGAGGAAAATTAAAAAGAATGCATTGGCCGGGAATGGAACCCGGGCCCGCGTGGCAGGCGAACATTCTACCACTGAACCACCGATGACTGCTCATGACGCGCTTGTATAACGTCGCGGGGCGCGTTTCGCAGCAAGGATGTTTTGATATTGTAACAACTTCTAAAGTAATTATTAAAATGAAAAAACAGTAAAAGACAGTTTTGATCTACATTAAATGGCCAACGTAACTAATATACTTATTTATATGCTGAGAGTAAGGGATAAGTAAAACTTGAGTCGGCACAGCTGATGAGTTAACGGCGGGATGTGTCAACAATTAAATGCGTTTTTCTCTAATACTATTCGCAATTTCGAAATAGTGTAAGAAGCAAATTTTATCTTCGTTTAACGTAGAAAATTAATAAAGTATTTTAAAGGATAAGGATTAATACCATTATGGAAAAATATCCCTCACAATAAAAAATATATTGAAATTACTATTTTTAGACAGAAATATGATCACTACACGTTATTCTTAAAAGATAAAAATATGCTCTCGCGGACTTTTTTGTAGATCTTATTAAGAGGAACAATACTCCAGTACATTATTTTCATGTAGTAATTACCATTAAAGCAGCGCATGCGCGAAAGTGTCTCAACGGGTAGGACTTTAGACACATTTATCGTATTTATGTTAATTTACATAAGAATGTACAAATAATAAACTATATATAAACCTTCCCTGAGAAATACTCGACCTAATGGTGAAAGCCGCATAAAAATCCGTTGGGTGGTTTAGAAGAAGAAGAGTTAGAAAGTTCAGACAGACACGAAAAGCGACTTTGTTTTATAAGATATAGGATGTCGCGTCCGTGACTAGTGACGAAGTTCTAACGAAGAATCGTCTGTTGAGTTTTTGGGTGTAATATCTATTATATGTGTCTATCGGTAATACTTAAGAATATATCTGCCGTTACTAAGTATTGGTGGTTATTAAATATGTGGTGTTGCAATGCGAGTACATAATCAATCATCAACTTCTTTACGCAATATCTTTTATATAGTAAAGTGTTCTAACTCAGTTCCCCCACTTTCTATATTTTTGTACGTGGTTAAGGCCAGTCGTGGCGTAGGAGCACAAGCATGCGACTTAAGCGTGACAAATTGTGGGTTCGATTCCCATTTGAGGAAAAGAAATATTTATTTTAATTTACTCACTCTGGTAACGAAGCAAAGCGTGGCCTTTAGTTCAGCCACTTAACGTTCACGGGGAACACAAGTATCTTAATGGGATCGGCGCTTCTGAATGCTACCGTTCTTGCCTTGCTTAACAAAAAAATTTAATAAACTGGTGTCCTATTAAAACGTATAAATCTTACACGATAAAATACCTTATATAATTAATTTAAATTTGAGATGCTGTTAAACTTATTTCAAAGTTATTTTTTAATATAGTGTTTTAATTTTTTTTTTTCAGTAAACCCAGATGCTCCAGAACATTCCAAAAAGAATCATTAAATCGTTCCTGTTTTAGCTGTGCTCTACGACTTTTGCATATTTATGTATTTTTAGTTCACTTATATTAATGAATTAAAACATAATTATTAACCTAATGAATATTCCAATATTTAAATAAATATATAATTATAGAAGTACATATATTAATTTGATGAACATCTCATATACCTATTACATTCATAATTTTATCCGCATAAAGTATGTAAAAAACGTCAAGTGATCACAATTCTGGAGGCATTGCCTGTTGAGTGGTGGATCTCAACGCCGCGCTTTTCGCCGACACCAGAGCGAAAAAATGAAAATATACATTTAAATAAATATCTCATTTCCTCGACTGGGGACCTACAACGAGTCGATTTTACAGTCACATCTAGCCTCTGCACCACGACTGGCCACAACTGGCCCAGACTGGCTTGTATTTCCATTTACATCCCTTTTCAAAACTATACAATGAAATTAAAAACTGTCAAATACTGATTTTCATTATTGTTTTATTTTTACTAATATTTTTAGTTACTTTGAGTGAACAAAGTCAGTCCAGTGGCGGGAATTACACTCGGTACTTCAATTTTCGGACTTAAGGCAACATGTCAATATAGTAGCTCCGTAATTTAAATTATTAAAAAGGATTATTTAATGTATATTAATTCATATGATTCACTGTGTATATTCTAAAATCACCTAAATACGTGTTATCAGTGTTATAAATACTCCTAACTGTAAGATTACTAACGTTGGACTGTGCAAGTGTGCAACCGCCGTGACCTGTCGTCTGTCATTGTGCCAACGGAAGGACTTTTGAATTTCTCTGTGAAACCCGGGGAGTATTTCTTTCAATATTGTATATTTACAACATACTAAATTACACAAAATACATTTTTATAGTGAGTAACTCACACTTAGGCACCATACCGTCTCACTTTGCTTGACAAGCTGGAAGCTTAGTTGCAGACTCAAATATTTGCCTCAGACAAAAATTCCACTCAATACTATATAATTCACAGTATTATATGACTATTGGGTGTGATATACACATATACAATAATATAACTGCTAATTTGCTTGATTAATATTAAAACAGTGATACTAAATTACCTTTGCTAATTTACATGTAAAGATCAAAGAAATTGCTTAAATAACTGGTTTATATGTTTAATATTTACTATATTGCCCCTTTTGTTGATATTTAAGCTCTCTATTTATTTTCAGTACATTAACAATGGAATCACAAATTATGACCCGTAAAGCCTCTACAAAAGACCTAGAAAGCAAGCTGAAGCAAGCCTTACATAAACTAAAATCCTCTCAAGACCTGTGTAAGCAGCTTCTCCAGGAACGTGAGGACAGTGAGGTGGAAATTACCACAATCATTAAAAAGAACTCACATTTAAAAAATGAGCTTGCTGAGCTGCATACAAACTATTTAGATGTAGTGGCACAGCGGGATCAACTGAATGTTGTTGTGGGTACATTTGACCAGTGCAGCATTGAACATGAGAGGGCTCTGGACCGGATTTCAGAGCTTGAAATTGAGTTGCAAGCCAAAGCCTCAATTCTTACACTAAATAAACAAAAAGAATGTAATGAATCGCAGAAAACCTCATGTTTATATGATGAGCTGGTTGATTGTAACGCACAACAATTCCTTAAACCAGTTGTAATAGACCTGACGAAGGATGACTTATATGCTATGCAAAATATAAACTTTTCTACACATAATAAATTAAAGAAATATATTAAATTAAATAAATTTATAAAAAAAACAAATAAAATGGTAAATTTTAAGTTTTCTGCAAAAAAAATTATCACATTAAGAAATGATAATTCAACATTAATTAAAAAGCTTGAGTGTTATAATAATAAACTAAAGCAAAGTAGGTATATGTATGACCAAGACACACTTCAACTGCAGAATGAAATCGATAGCTTACATAGCTCCCTCAGAGAATTAAGTGAGAAGTATGAATCCTCACAGAATGAAATTAGAGAACATATTCTAGCTGCGAATAACTTAGTTGACTTGTGCAATTATAATGTAGAAAGATTTGAATCTTTGACAAATAAACATAGTTGTGGTTGTGCTGTTACGGAGTCCACTGAGTCAAGTATCACTCAAACGATATGTAATTCTGAGGTTGTGGATGACTCGGCCATGCACATTATATTGAATAAGAATTTACATGTAGAAAATTCCTCTCGCTCCTCTCCAAACAATATTACTGTAATTTCAGATAAATTAGGTCAAGGCTTTGGGTCCCTACTTAATTACCATTTTTCGAATGTTTTTAATGCATGTTCGCCTGGAGCCAGTTACCAGTTTAATATTAACAAAATAATGTCTATGAATGTAAATGAGCATAGTACTATTGTACTATTACATGGAAATAGTTTGTCAGTGAGGAGACAAGATGTGGTAAAGAGTATAGAAAATTTGCTTAAATTACACAGTAAAAGTAAATGTAAATTTGTTATATGCTCTTTTCCATATTCTTCTTGCCTTACAGATAGACAAAATAGGTATATTTATAATTTAAATATGACCTTGTATAATACGACTCAACGTCATAGTGACGCGATTTTTTATTTAGATTTAAATAAGTTTATTTATAATAGTTGTAAGTTGACAGAAGATACATTGTATCTACCTTTATATTTTAAAAAACAAATTGCTACTTTAGTAGCATATAATATTCGAAACCCTGTTATACATTGTATAACAAAGGAAATAGTTTGTAATAATAATTTTTCATTAAAAAATAATAATGACATAATAAGTTCCAGTTTAAACTAGATAACAAGACAACACCTAGGCCGTTTACATTGAATATTGTACACCAAAATATACAAGGCTTAGGAGGCAAAGAACTGGAATTAGAATTGTTTCTAAAAAAAATTTAATATACATTGCGTAGACCATGTAACTCTGTTATTAAAATTAAAACATTATGGTATACAGGATACTGCCCTTGACCTTATTGCCTCATATTTAAACCAAAGAATCCAGAAGGTTAGTATAAATAATGTAAAATCATCTGGATCTCCTCTAAAGATGGGCGTTCCACAAGGATCCATTCTTGGTCCCCTTTTATTTCTTCTTTACATTAACGATCTACCTTTTTATGTGAAGAACCTATGTGATATTGTACTTTTCGCGGATGATACCTCTTTAATATTTAAGGTTGACAGAAATAAAATAAACTATGACGATGTGAATAGCGCATTATCGCATATTCTTCGTTGGTTTGATGTTAATAATCTAATGTTAAATGCTAAAAAAACTAAATGTATTGAGTTTGCTTTACAAAATGTTAAAAAAAATAATTTCAGTCTACTAATTAAAGGAGAAACTCTCAATTTGTCGGAATCAACTATTTTCTTAGGTGTAACTATAGATTCCAAACTCCAGTGGAACGCTCATCTGGAAGCACTTGCGGATAAACTCAGCTCTGCCGCGTTTGCAATTAAAAAAGTAAGACAAATGACGGACGTTGACACTGCCCGATTAGTCTACTATAGCTATTTCCATAGTATTTTATCTTATGGAATGCTGCTATGGGGCAGTGCTTCAGACATAAATTCAATATTTATCCTCCAAAAAAGAGCCGTGAGATATATTTATAAACTAAGAGCGCGAGATTCTCTGCGAGATGTTTTCAAAGATGCAAGTATTCTTACAGTTGCTTCCCAATTTATATACTATAATATTCTCTTTGTCCGACAAAATATACATTGTCATAGTAAACATAGTGACAATCATACGATAGAAACGAGAAATAAAGATAAGATTGTTACTCCAAGTTTTCGCCTCCAAAAAGTTAATAAATCTTTTATGGGTCTGAGCATACGTGTATATAATAAAATTCCACAGTGTATTCTAGATTTGCCACTTCCAAAATTTAAAATATCAGTAAAAAAAATTCTAACAAGTAAAGCTTATTACACTGTTCAAGAATACTTAGAGGACAAACATGTATGGAATTAATGTCTATTGAATGTAATGCAGGATAGCTGCCAACTAATGTAATAGATTGTACCATTGATTTTGAAAAGAGCAACTGATGAGTTTCTTGCCGGCTCTTCTCAGCAGAACTGCCTTCCGAACCGGTGGTAGCTTTTTGTTCATATGTTCATTCGACGATTCAAAAGTGCTTATTATAAGTTTATTTGAATAAAGAATATTTTGAATTTGAATTTGAATTTGAATTTAAGCCGCTTGCAAAAAATAAAAATAAATATTATTGCTGCAGTGGAACTCGAAGCCAGAATTCAATGAAATACTTTTATAGCTTCGCTAGTTAGTAGTCATTTCAACGTGACATACACCGCCCTATAAGTATATCTTATATTACATTATATATTTTTTAATTTCTTAGTAAACATGTATTCCACCCGCAAAGGAAATAAAATAATTAATTCCCCCAAGTGGAAATCGAACCTACAACCGCCGCGATTCCACATTTGTGTCTTTGCGCCTACATAACCTCATATAAACAAATATTACCCTCTATATCTATAGAATATAAATATATGTAGTAAATGGTCAGCATAATCCTCATATTCACAGGAAATATGTATGAAAATCCACATAGTTAAAATAAACATTCAATAGGCAGGTAGTGGGAGGTAAGTCGCGGGCTCTTTGATGTCGCTTCCTTTAGTTTCTTTGAGAGCTGATTGAGCGTAGCACTTTACGTGCATGCGAGAGCGTCTGCGCTGAACTCCTGGGGATTTAGTTTATCAAAGAAGCTTTTCGCTTTTAGGCTTTCGACTTTCCAGTAGAAAATTTGGCGCTCACGTTATCTTTTTTAAAGATGACAATTTTTCTGAAATCTGAAATCTATAAATTGTCTATAGTTACTTATTATTGTTTACAGTTATTATTAAATTATTTCGTTATTATTGTGCATTTCTTTGTAAATTTAAAATTTGAATACATTTTAACATGTTATGCGTAAGACGATTAATTATTTGGATTGAATTACAAGTCAGTAAGTCTTTCTTTCAAAATTTTATGCTCTCGGGAGCATCTCTCGGGACTCATTTATCGTCTGTGCTCACGTATTGCCACATCCATACAAATATCCCATTAGACTTCGTTTGTATAAAAAGAGCATCAATCACTTATGTAGGTACATGTGATATCTACATTCGCGTCGATCAGCAAAACTTTGGGAAAAGGTGTTTCCTCGTAGTGACAGCGCGTCAGTGGAATGACTTTGATATATTATTTGCTTTTCGAATGATTTTACGTTTTCCCGATAATTACACAGAATGGATGTGATCTGTATTGTAATATTCATATTTTTATAATTTCGAATTATGAAACAATAACAAAATTTTTTTTTGGTTCATCCAATATCCTCAGTTCCCAGTGAGGCCAGTCGTGGCGCTGGGGCAATTTTTCTATAATTTAGTTTTTGTTTAAGTCTGTGCATATAAAGTATAATTTTGGGGTAGGTTTTATTTAATTTTTATTTGAGTATTGTTTATGGTTCTGACAAGCTAAACTTTACTGGACTTTTTTAATAATGAATATATTTTCAAATCACTCTTAGTAATATCCAAAATAACATAAGATACGAATAATAAATAAATAAATATCTTAAAAGTCCCAGTAGATTTGTTCAAGTTCTCGAAAACAAGTTATCGGTCGTTGGTTGGTTTATTATTGTGACTGTGTGTTTGAGAGAGAGCTTAAGCTGTGTTACCTGTTGTCGTCTATTTATTTTAAAGTTTTAGAATTTCTTTTGTATATAGACAAAATTTAAAACATGCCAAACTGACTCGTACTTTTATTCGAACTTTTCGATACACGAGGTAAGCAAAAGAAATAGAGTAGTCATTATCTTTTAAAATCTACGTTTCACATGTTTTAGAGCCCTAGGTTGTAGGCTGTACAATTCGTTTTGATGAGAATTATGTTTATTTGTACGATTCGATTCTTTACTAATTTTCACTTTGCTGGTTCAGTGAAAAATACGCGTCAGTCATACAATTATAATATACTAGCGGACGCGCGCAGCTTCGCTAGCTTATTTAGGGGTGAATTCTAATAAACCATGAAACATGTTTTCAATGAAATATTTTTAAGAGTCGAAATTTCAAATTTTATAAAAATCGGTGGCGATTTGAAGATTTTTCCATACAAACTTTCAACCCCTTATTTGCACCTTTAGGGGTTGAATTCTAATAAACCATGAAACATGTGTTCAATTAAATACTTTTAAGAGTCTGAATTTCAAATTTTATAAAAATTGGTGCCGATTTAAAAAAAATCGATACAAACTTATTTGCACCCTTAGCGGGAGAATTCTAGAAAACTATGAAACACGTATTCAATTAAATGCTTTTAAAAATCTAAATTTCAATTTTTATAAAAATCGGTGCCGGTTTAAATTTTTTTCCATACAAACTTACAACCCCTATTTCACCCCTTTAGGGTTATAATTTTTTAAAATCCCTTCTTAGTGGATGTCCAGATTACGAAAGTAAACATCTGTCCAAATATTACGTTTCTACGCACAGCGGTTACGGCTGTGCGTGCGTCTTACCTCAGTCAGTGATGACAAATCCTTTTATATATATAGATTCTCTGAAATTCACAGAATGTGGACAATTGTATTACTAGGTTTTACATACCTACATGCCTAAATATTTTAACAGGACTTAACCATAGTAGCTTATACATTATTGAAAATTTAATGAAATTTCAATTTGACAAAATTTACATTTTTAAAAAGAATGTATGTGACATTTTCAGAGTTGTAGGTTACATGTTTGTTTTATTTTGCTACATACTCTCTGCCTTTAATTAAAATTTTGTAAACTAAAAATTTGTGTGTAACGTTAACATGTATAAACTGAAAAAGACCAAAACAAACGTGCAAGGACCGTTTGCATTTTGTAGTTTTTATTTTTTATAAAAGCTTTTACAGAAACGCGAGTTCAATTAAAACTTCTCTTTTTGGTCCGTGCTTCTTAATAAAGGAAGTTTGTTCAATTTTCATATTTCAGTTGTACAGTGGAAAATTTTGAAGTTTCGTTTGGTCAACTGTTTTTGTTATTGATACGAAATTGGACATATGACTTTAAGAATTCGTCCCACCTGACTTTATTATTTAACCTATACTAAATTTCAACAACAAATATTATTGATTAAACAAACCGACAACAGAAAACTAAATTATACATATGAATAAGGAATATAAAATAATATGCTCCATTTAGAACAGAGATTGCAATTGCATTTCATTCCATTTCCATTTAATATTATAACCCGTAATATCAAAGTTATGCAAGAACAATAAACTAGCGAGGACCAGTAATAACCCGCGGGCAAATAGTTGCCTTACGTCGTACTGCAGATACGAGTAATATGCGATGCATTATAGAGTCAATGTGAGAAATATTACAACTTGTGGCAGATATTCAATATTACCCCGGGAGCTTAACTGAGGAGTATAAGTCAGAAATAATCAGTTGTTAAACTGCATGCGCGTGTAATTTTTTTTTAACTTCACGCTGTATCCCGCAAATAACGGGGTTTTGATTATTTTTTTTACAAGTTCATTCTGACAGGAGATACGTAAACACACCATTTCAAAACAAAACTATGTAAATGATAGGTACATTTATTTTGAAAAGAAAAGCCTAAACAAATCTGCCCATGGGTTTTATTTCTTTTTTAATCCGTCCATACCAATTTTAATCCTTGAACCGAACTCTATAGGAAAACATCGATGGTGCAAACTAGATTGAGAACGGCTTCATTCATACAGTTTGGGATTATATCAAAAAAACCATGACTTAGGTGGTAGTTGTATATAAATTTTAATTTCATCCTGCATAGGTTGCGGATTTTTTTATTTAGATAACGATAAATATAGGTTTTTTTCCAATCTGGAGAATGAATTCTTTTCATTCATCCATTTACCCGAGTTCTGCCACTCAACATGCAAGGTCTCCAATGTTCTATATTTATTTATTAGCGGTCCGTCCACTTACCACTACTATTATTATGCTGCATTTGCATCACGAACAACTTGTTTTCATAATTCAGTCCAAATCAGGAAATAACCAACCAGAATTCAAATAAAACAATGGAAAATGCACGAGCATTTAAAAAATCTATTGGTCTGACTATCCCGTCGAGTGTGTATATGATCCATATTGACGGGTTTGTTCATATTTGTATTTATAGACTTTTGAATCTTACCTTATATTATTTTGCTCGTTTTGGTATATAAAGCGAAGTATGATATTTTGCCAGTCAACGCACAATGTCTTAAAAATTGGGCGGAACGTAACCAAAGAATTGAGCGGAATAAAACTTCTCTGTTACTGTTGCGTCAAAAACATGAAGCTATATTTTTACTCAAATGCGACGAAACCCAAAAGGAGGGTTGTGTTTATATATCCTCCATAAAGCGGGGTAAACAAAGGGAACCTAGAGTTAAAACGTTTCGTTCCACATGTAGTTTGGGAAGTGCGCTAAAATATAATGTCCATTTATGTTGAAGTACAATTATTCTCCTTGTTATTAAAGATAACGTTTACACAACTACTATTTTATCATGTATGTACCTACTTGAGAGCAAACACACAATGCCTGTCCTCAGGCAATACGCGTGAAACATGACGTGTTGTAAACCAAGCCCGCCGCCCGCCCTCTGTGCAAGAGGGGGGTGCCGCTTGAATACAAGATCACGGAGAATCTTCCTCCGGCGATAGAATGAGTGTTATCTTTTAATGTCTTGCTTGTTTGTTAACTTAGTTCGTGCTAGCTAAATATGTTTCAAGGAAGTGTATTTATTTTATTCATTCTAATGAATTTATAATGGTCCAAATACCTGATGTGAAACTCTCTCAGCCCGTCTAAGCGATAACAGATATCAATATAGCGAATTGTAAAAGTTAGTCACCATGGGCATTTTCTGTCGACATAAATGGCGAGGGTCACGTAGGAGTATCTATCGAAGCTCGCGAACTAATAGAGAATATTAAAAGGTCACTCTGTTTTCCCAAAAAAGATCTACAATAATGTCCAGTTTGATACATTGTAATAAACTGGACTAAAACGTCCAACTTACGTCTTTTACAAATACATTTAAGATGTTTTTTACGTTTTAATATTAACCCAATTATTGTTGCACATTAATTCTGTGTGATTACTCAAAAACCTTGAAAATATCCAAGTATAGAATCTCAACATATTCCAATCAGCCATATCAAAACTTCTCTTATAACCTATCAAAAATAACTTTTAGTAGATCGAAAAACACGACCCTTCCTCGCTATTTTCGTGACTCACTACTATTTTTCAACAAAGGGAATGTGTGTCCTTCGAAAAGAAAAAGATATAGTTCCTTCAGGAAATGGGCTATTCGTTGCCCTTTCGAGGATTAGTGATTTGCTTTGTTAGACTATTCTTTCGAAAGGAATTACGTTGAAGAGAAAAAAGGAATGTGTTAATGATTATATATGTGATACTTGAAAACTACTTTTAGAAAATCGTTACTTCATATTATAGATGTAATTAAATAGAATATGATTGTAAGACACATGATTTACTCCTATAAATTTTAAATGCTGTTTTTTTATATAAATGAGTGCAATAGAATCTGTATTGCAAATTACCTACTTTACCAAGTGGCTTGAGCTATATATTGTTAGATTGGCCAACCATTACTCTACGTTTGTATGTATATAGATAATTTGGTTGAAAAATAAGTTAGTTCATAAGTAATAAAGACTTTATGTATTTGTAAATACACGTAAAACATTTGTATTTACATAATATAAATAATAGTTGTATTTACAATTCGAAAAACCAACTTTTAAATATTACTTTTTACCTACAAAATAATACATAAAATAAAGCAAACTAATTTGTACTATTACACAAGTAAGATAAGAGAAACTAGTTTCAAGCTAAGTTGCACGTAAACGGGTCATTTTTCTGAGTAAACACGGTTTTTCCGGACTTAATATCCGGGATTATTTAGAACAAGAAACGACAACATGGACCGACTATATAAGAAAAAAATATAGTAATTTCATTTTCAAAAACCAAATTATCCTCATATATTTTTTTAATACTATATTTTTTAGTTCTCAAAAGTTTAAAAGCTTATTTATCTGTGAGAATGTTAAGGTTTATTCTCTAGAGACGCACGAAGCGCATGCCAATAAAGGTTAACTGATTGATTTTCAGGTAGCAAAGCCAAATGTTTATAAACGACCGTAAGCTATCATGCGGGCGACAGCGCTCTAGTATATTCAAAGTACGTTTTCCCGCAAAAACGATAAAGCTAACCGAAAAAAACATATTAAGAGTTACTATAAAATCAACTTCACGCTGTATCCCGCACACAGCAGTCATAAAGCCATTCATTCATAAAAGATATTTTTAATATATTTTTAAACAAATTTTGCTAATATAAGAAAATTTAAATTGTCTTTAACTTTGAAACAGTTTATTAAATATTTAATAGAATTAGAATTGTGTTAAGAAAATATCATTCTATAGTTGCATTTATATTTTTTTAATATATATTTTTTAATACCGAATTTAATCAGTGCGTAAAGTTTTACGAGTATATCAATATGTTTTTATATTTAAATATAAGTATAGATTTACATTAAACTTTGTAATAATGCTTTCAATAAAAATTATATTTTTTTTATATATTTATACAGTTTATACATGTTTAAGTACAAATATGTACTATAATATTTAGAATAATCCGCTTCATATCAGGCTTAGATACATAATTGATACTGTAAGAGTTTTCTCTGCAAATCGTGACACACTTGATTAATTGCCTACAACAGTTCCCCTGATTGATTACTTTGTAATCTTGTTTGTTACTTTAGGGGCGATCAGTTATTATACCACGGACGCATGTTTTTTATATTTTTAAGGATTTATTAGCAAGACAAGAAATTGACATGATAAATTGCTAATAGTTACGCTTGACGCCTAAAATTAATTTAATATAGTAATTAATCTAAACATGATATACTGTAAAAGATAATTTTGAGCATTTTTAGGATTCTGTACTTCAAAATTGTTTGGATGACTTTGATGTCAGTATGTCAAGACCTTATATCTCAAGACCGCGTAGAGGCTTCAAGCTGAAATTAATATTATAAATATTCAGTAGAGCAGTTCAAGCACTAAATTCTTTGGAGCACAGAAAAAAAATTAAGCTTGAGTCAACGCAACTAACAGATACGTATCATCTATGCATCGAATTTGATCAGTTGTGAGTTCGATTTCCGTTCGAAAATTTTTTGAATAGAATTCCCACTCTATTATTTATTAAGATTTTCATTTTCAAAAGTGCGATATTTCGAAAATTCGGCGGAAAGTAGGGAACTTTTCTTAACACTAGGTTCCATCTGCCTACCCTGCTATACGCGGGATACAGCCTCCTCCTCCTCCTGGCATTAATCCCGGCTATTGCCAGGGTCTGCCCTCCTACTCAACCTACTCCACTTTGCACGGTCTTTTGCGTCCTCGGTGGTTAGACCATTGGCTCTCATGTCCTGCATCACGACATCCAGCCAGCGCTTCCTTGGGCGTCCAGGAGGTCTCACTCCAGGAACTGATATAGCAAGGCACTTGCATCCGACATAGTTCTTAGGCCGGCGCGTAACGTGGCCAAACCATCTCAGACGACGCTCTTGGAGCTTATCCGCTACGTCACGGACCCCAAGACTACCTCGAATGAATGTGTTGCGTATGCGGTCAGACCGCGTTACGCCGCACATCCACCTCAGCATCTTCATTTCCGTGACGTGAAGCTCCTGAGTGTGCCGAGATAGTGCCGGCCAACATTCGCTGCCGTATAAAAGAACCGGTCGGATGATGCTCTTGTATATCAGCCCCTTGAGCTTGGGCGGTATTCTGCGGTCGCAGACCACACCAGTGACCTCCCGCCATTTGGCCCAGGCAGCGCTTATCCGCCCTTGGACATCGTGATCGATGCCTCCAGACTCGTGCATAACGGATCCAAGGTACCTGAACTTCTCCGACTTAACGGCTGGCTCAGGACCTATAAGGATGGTGCTCGAGTCCCGGCTCCCGCAGGCCATGTACTCTGTCTTCGACACATTTAGTTTAAGACCGCCGTTCTCAAGCGTACCCTTCCAGAGGTTCACTTTACGCTCCAGCGTCAGTCGGTTCTCGGCAATGAGTGCTATGTCGTCGGCATACATCATCAGCCATGGAGGCTGGTCCTGGATGTGAGCCGAGACAGTATCGAGCACTACATTGAATAAGAACGGACTAAGAGCCGAGCCCTGGTGAACCCCCACTATAATCGGGGAGGGTCTAGTGTCGCCAACAGCAGTCCTAACCATAGAAGCGGAATCGTGGTACATGTCTCTGATAATCTCAATATAGGCCTCAGGGATCCCTTTGGATCGCAATGCCCACCAGATACACTGACGAGGCACACAGTCAAAGGCCTTCTGCAGATCTAAAAAGGCCACATGCAGAGCTCTCCTTTTTTCCCTGTATGCTTCCATCAAAGTTCTGAGGGCGAAAATGGCGTCCATGGTGCCCGATCCTGGCTGAAATCCATATTGAGACTCAGAGATAGTACATTCTCGGCGGAGCCTGAGGTCGATCATGCGCTCGAAGAGCTTCATGGTATGAGTCATAAGCTTAATGCCCCTATAACTACCACAATCTTGAACACTGCCCCTTCCTTTGTAAATAGGGGTAATGAAGCTAAGCCGCCACTGATGCGGCATCTTACCAGTGTTCAAGATATGGTTAAAAAGGTCAGTAAGCATGAGCACACCAAGAGAGCCCAACGATTTCCACGCTTCGATCGGAATGTCGTCAGGTCCTACCGCTTTTCCGTTCTTCATGCGTCGAAGGCAATTACGTGTTTCGTCAAGGGTTATTGGGGCAATAAGTCCGAGGTTAGGCGGTGGGTCGTGATGAAGACTGCATGGGTGCTGAGTATTCAGCAACTCCTGGAAGTAGCTTCTCCACCTCTCCTTCACAGAGGCATGACTACAGAGCAGCGTGCCCTGGGAATCTTTGACGCAAAGACATTTTGCGATATCTTGCGTCACTTTATCCCGGGAACGTGCCAGTTTGTAAATGAGCTTCTGCCCCTCCACAGTTTCAAGTTTATCATACAATGGTGACAAACTTTCACTGCGGGCTCTGGCTACAGCTCTTTTACAGGCACGTTTAGCTACTGTGTACTCCAGTCTGTCTTCAGGAGAGTTGGATTCCTGCCACTTCTTAAAGGCAGCCTTCTTTTCACGAGTCACCTCCTGCACCTCGTCATTCCACCACCATGTCTCCTTGTCGATGACACGTCCTCCCCTAGAAAGGCCAAGAACTCGTCTGCCCGCCGCAATGATTGCCGACTGAACCCGATCCCAAGCATCCTGAGCAGTCTCGGTGTTAGTTGAAATATCGTGACTTTTCACCTCTGCCAGGAAGTCGGTCTGCATCGGTCCATTCAGCAACCACCACTTGATCCGAGGCCTACGTTTCTCGGCTACTTTCTTCTTCGGAGTGACGTTAAAGTCCATGACAAGAAGACGATGTTGGGCCGTTAGGCTTTCGCCTGGAATGACCTTACAGTTAGTTACCCTGCCCATATGACACCGTCTGGTCAATAAGTAGTCTATTTGAGTTGAGTGGGACCCGCTCTTATACGTGATAAGGTGCTGAGAATTCTTTTGGAAGAACGTATTCACGACGGCCAGATCAGACGCAATACAGGTTCGTAGAATGTTTTCTCCCTCTGCATTGCGAAGACCGTGCCCAAAACCCCCGTGAACACGTTCATACGGCTCAGCAGCCTTACCGACGTGCCCGTTCAAATCCCCCCCAACTAAGACCACTTCGGTAGACGGCACAGCAAGTAGCACCCCTTCATACTGCTCCCAGAATGTCTCCTTTTCGGCCGCGCTACATCCCGCCTGGGGAGCATAGGCACTGATTAAGTTTGTGATAACGCCCTCAATCAGTACCCTCACTTGCATCAAGCGGTCGGAGCGACGGTCAACTTCAAGGAGCCCATTCTGAAGCTCTTCAGAAAGCACTACCGCTACACCGTTTCTACCCGAAGGTGACCCAGTGTATATAAGCCGGTAACCCTGTCCGATGTTACGGGACTTATTGCCCTTCCAGCGAGTTTCCTGGAGGAAGGCACACTGGACCCGACGTCTCATGAGTACATCTGCGAGTTCCCTGCATCGTCCGGTTAGAGAGCCAATATTCCACGTTGCAAAGCGGAGTTTTCGTCTGGGTACTTGCGTCTTTAACCGTGCCCGTACTTGACACGGTAGCCCTTGCCCACTTGTCGCAGGTGTAGGGCGATGTGCCTGCGCGTCGTTTTGCGGCGACGCCCTAGCCGTACCCAGTCTGTTGTTGGTTCGTTCCATTTGTGTTGTGGCTGTTTGTGGTTTTCCTGGAGCGACTGCCGTCTGACCTCCAAAAACCCTTTTGTGGGGAAAAACCGAGGGAAGAGGAAAATAGAGGGGGGTAGGATAGGTAAAGAAGGGAGCTGGAGAAAGGAGGAGGAGAGGGGGGGGGGGGAAGGACACCATTCTTACGGACTGGATGAGGATATAAGAGTGGCGGCTCGAGGATCCGGGGTCGCGTACCCGTATGCCCATAAACCAATATCGGACAGGTATTAGTCTGGACACCCTCTGAATGTAAAAGTTACGCGGGATACACCCTCTGAATGTAAAAGTTTTCGCGGGATACAGCGTGAATATACAAATAACACTGACACTCGACATCATACATCAAAACGTCCGTTTATCATCTTTAATTCTCCGACAATTCGAAAAGATAAGATGAAGTCTAAGGAGAGTTCCTCTATTATTTGAAACGGGTCTGACAGGAAAACTTTTAGTTCCTCTATTTGGAAAGTTTTCTAGATAGACACTATTAATAGCGTCTAAGGGAACAAATCGACCATGACTGGCCATAAAATATATTGTAAGTATAAAGCTTATTTAGATATTTATTAGTTAAGCACTTTATCCGAACCGTTATCATTAACGGTATCACTAGTTTGATCTTTCTTTTTGTGTATAACGATAACTAAAACATTTTTTTTTATAATAATAAAATAAAATTTATAATTTAAAATTTTCCTCAAGACAATATCATTTCAATTTTAAGTTTTTTAAGAATCTTTTTATGTTTTAAAAATTACATCAATACATAAACAAAAGCGAAAATCCGCCTGCAGGATGTAGAGACTTATATAAATTTACAAACATTACATTATTTATTGTTTTTCCCTATTTGTGAGGTCAGCGAAATTGGAATTATTCCAATGTGCATGCTTTTAACATTTAAGAGTATTTTTCATTGACAATTAATGAATAAATAAAGTAATTTATATATTTTATTAATTCTAATGTGATTTTCATTTTGTGTATCTCTTTTATTAGTTAAAAGCACAACACAAAAAACGCTACTTAATAAATGTGGATTATGGAAATGGAATGTGATGGGTTCCATTTCCACTCGGGGGACAGACTTATATAATATTTTCATAACAAGGCAAAGCGCGACTTTGAATTCCGTCACTCAACACACAATGTAGCGAAAAATTCAGCGAAAAATAAGGAACGGACTGTCTTAGTACTAGGTTCCCTATGCATTTTAAGTAATTAAACTATTAAAATATACAGACTTTACATATAGATATAAAATGTAACGTAACCTTTTACCCTAAGGAGTTTGAAATTATCTAAAGAATTCAAACATGAAGGATTTTACACAGTGAATGTTCTATTCAAAGCTTATACCTTTAGAATTATAAAGCTCAGAAACTCTCTAATTAATTTATATTCTGAACGCTTTTAACATGAAAGTCATCTTAAGTTAAAAGATTGGAGTTGCGTAGAGTAAACGCTAAAAGCGGCCGCAACGATTTGAGTGGTCTTCGGCTATGTACTATTAATAAACAGCCGTAATGAGATTTAATACAGAGGCTTACAATTTTAATATGTTTTTTTCTTTAAAAATAACTCCCATTTATTATCTATAAGTATTACTTTATTTATGTAAAAATAGTGAATTACTTCTATCTTTTTATCTATCTTTTAGTTTTATTTTGTTAGGCGAAAAATATTAATAGAAGAAATTAAAAAAATGCACAGTACATCGATCAGTAAATTATAATATAAGTGGTGAAATAAAAATATTCGCTTCGCCAACAAATCATATCAAACAAAACAATAAAGTACGAATCTGTCATTTACAGTTCGATGGTTTATTCTTTTACGCGTCTTATTCCCATTTATCTTTCCGTTCTCATATGTGAGAAAGCTTTCTTCGAAATAGTTTTTATGGTTTTAATATTTTGATTTATATTTATATTGTTTTGGTAGCTTTGTTGTTTATATCTTTATTCGACAATTCGAAAGTCTTTATAATAGTCTATTGGAATTAATAGTCTATAATAGTTTATAATAGTCTAAGGTACTTAAAATGTACCTTAGATCGAGTGCTTCAATCTTCAACGTTCACTGCGATTTAGTCTCTATTGTAAAAAATGTTCTTTTTAATATAAAAGTTCTAATAACGGAAACGGATTGTTAGTTGAGAACGCTTGAGGAGACTCACAAAGAACTAAATCTTAGAAAACATCGGTGATTCATTGCTGAGCGCGCGACGGAATCGATTACGCTGGCGCAAGTTCGCCTTCGAGGCTTTTAAGTTTTCTTTTAAAAATTGCGATTATAGATATTATTAATTTAGGTATTTAAAGTTTTATGTTTTTCTTATATTTACATTCTTGTGCACTTCTTTAATTATATTTTGTATTTCATTATTGTGACAGTGCACATATCGTAGTATTTTCTTTTTATCAGTATTTATTCAATGATATACATGTATCAAAATTGATTAATTATTTTAGTAATGAGTGCTTACCATTTTTAATAGTAAAACCATACTATACATACATATTATAATATGGATAATATCTTAAGTGGCTGCTTGTATAAGCTGTGGTTAGGCGCTGTCACGTACTTAGTGCGCCTGCGGAAGTGCAGATTTACAAGGTGGAACTCATCACAGTTTTAATGGGAATCGTGCGCGGGCATTACTACTTCTTATTGTTTTTTTGCTAATGCATTTTCTCGAATGGTATAAATATTTTAGAGCACGGAAAGAAAAACGATTGGTTAATCTAGATTAATTATTTAATGTATAAGTCTAAAGATATACATAATTAACATATTTAATTATAATCTTATCTATATATATAAAATCGAAAGGTCACTCACTCATCACGAAATCTCAGAAACTATATGTCCTAGGAATCTGTAATTTTGCATAGGAGTTATTTATAGGACGTAGGTGCTCGCTAAGACGGGAATTTGTAATATTCGACTTCTAAGGGGTTGTTTTGGGGGTTGAAAGTTTGTATGAAACTGCGTTACTACAAATGCTAGAAGTCTTAAATTTTGCATGGACGTCACTTATAGGACGTAGGTACTCATGGAGACAGAAACTAATAATAACGTAGTTCACGCAGGCAAAGCCGTGGGCGGGCCGCTAGTATTATAATAATACAATCAACATATATTTAATAGTATATTGATCCAGAGTAGTTTTTGTGTGAAAGGCCCGAGTGTCGCAACCACTGAGTGTCTGGTGTATATATGGGTAGCAGAGGGAAGGTAGCTCAAAGCTTAGAGACTAATACAGATCATTTCCTAATCACCCCGAAAAGACCTGAGAAAGTCATCTTACTGAGGCGCCTTGTCGGAATAAAGACATACTTACGAGTACATGTTAGAAATTTATTATGATGATAGTAGACAAGTTACTCGAAAGTAAATCTTGAGAAAGTCATCAAAGGAATAGAACCGTTTAATTTACTCGAAAGTGAGGCAGCGGTGGTTTAAGCGTGGAGTTGTAACAAATAATAATGAGCCACTCGGTTGGAGATGGATCTGGAGTGAATTGCTACCGACTTTTTGCCGTGACCTCCTGAATAAACTTGAAGAAATAATTAAATTCTTAGGACGAAAAGTTTTTGCGATAAGAACGTGATCTGTGTCTTTAAGTCAAGAAGTTTTGGGATAAAATCTCTGTAGAATATCTATTTAAAAGATTTCATCTTTAAACTGAATATAGTTTGACTTATTTTACAATATAGAATAGTACTTACTTTTGCATATTAAATACGCACTAGCGAACCCACGCGGCTTCGTCCGCTTGAACTATACCATATTTATTTAATATATTTATGCAATTATTTTCAATTTTTAATATGATTAGTAAGAAAATATTATAAATTTAAATATATCAAAATAAAACGAAATAAAATATTAACTGTCTAATTAAGTGTAAGTAAGGATAATAAAATATTTTAATATTAGAAAAAATGTCATGTTAACATACAACAATACACCCTGTATTCGTAAATTTACCTCGATATAAAGGATCGATGGTAGATTGAAACTCGAGCTTGAGGCTAGAATTGGCATGTTTGATCATCAAACGAAACCATTTCGGGGATTTGTAGAACTCTCATAAAATACTCCGGAAAATTAAAGGTTTAGTAAGGTCATTTATAAAATATACATGGCGGTTGCGAATCTTTTGGCCTTTTGGAAAGTCAATATGAAAACGATGCTATAAAATAAAATTACTTAACAATGATTTATAATTTAAAAAGTCAGCCTAGGTGATGTCAATTTGTTTTTTCTCTGATAAGTATATCATCAATCCAGTAAGATTAAAAAAACATAATTAAAATTACAGTTCAGTTCTTCATTCGTGGCGTTCTGAGCGTGCTAGTTGAGCATAATTGACTTCACCAACGTCACGTTGTATGGAAAACACACGAAAGAAATTGATAATTAAAAGTAACAACATTATTTTAACTTTCCTTCACTTTAACGGAGCTTTAAAAAACCTTTCTACTACAATCAGTGTAGGTGTCCTCGTCAAACGACGTGAGTAAATTGAAACTCTGGCCCGGGATAGGCATCGACTAGTCTTATAGCCCAACGAACCATTTCGATTAGTCGTTACTACCGCAAAATGCTTCTGGAACCCGCTTTAACATTTTACCCTGAAAATTTCTTCCAACAACACAATAAACAAGTGTTAAGTCTTTTATGTTGAATTTATACATCTTGGTAGAATTCATATAAAATTATATAGGTATATATTAATACTTTCGAATAGCAAAGCATTTTAGTAACTACATATAAATATCGCTAAAATTAAGAACTGTTGACTAACAGCAAAATGTTCTAATAAATTATTCAAAATAAAACAATGGAATTACAATTGTTAATGTAATTTTAAGTAATATTAATATAAGATATAAATTTGAATTTATTTAAATCACTCATTACTATTTTATAATTAGTATATTTATTAAAAATTTATTAAATATTTATATATATACCAAACATGTAGTTTAACATTTACTTCCTGCTTGCATAATTACTTTCCATTTAATTTAACCGACGCGTAGAGAAGGATTTGGGTGAATGATTAAGCGAACTCAAATGTCACCATGTCACAAAGCTCCTTTGGCGTACGTATATTAACATTAATATAATGAGATAGTCTTTGTCAAACACTGTTCTGGTTTAATAAGATGCAATGATGTTATTAACAAAGAGGTAGCTACCATGTACAGCTTGTGAGATTTTCTATGGTTATCAAAATTGGAATTTTTGATAGAATCTAGAATTAGATAAAAAAGTACCAAGTAAAACTAACAGGCTCAGTAGTTTGATATTATTGTTGTAGCATTAGTTTTAACACCGATTTAAAAATTAAGAAAACCTTTTTTCAATTATTTTTGTTTAACAAAATAAAAGTACGTTTAACTTTTTAGTTCGTTGTTTGAAGTCGTCATCGGGTGTTCCGAACGCTTGTTTGCTTTGTCCTTTTCCATAAAAAATAAAACAAGAAACATCTTTTCTTCAATTCTATCTGCTATGAAATCTGCATAATTTTGTAGTTTTCTTGTTATTGTAAGAATTTTATGAGATGGAAAATTATTTATTTATAGCCTATTCGCTATTTTGAATTCCTGCCAAAAGAACTTTTGTGTAATAATTGCTCAAATATTACATTCATATACTTTTTAACGATAATTTGACTTGTTTTTATTTATTGTTATACTATAAGGGACTAGCTTTTGGGGCGACATTTCTTCCTATATTTTAACTTATTCATATATTTTGTCGATTACTTCATTTTTCATAAAGTATGTACATATTCTTTGTTATTAAATTAGTATAAATTAATAGCAAAGAAACTTTTTAATATATTAAAGTTTACTACATGCAGTTCTCACTACTTTTATATATTACACAATAGCACAATAACAAAAGTAACATTCGAACAAAAGCTGCATAATACAATACGTTAGCATTTACCCTCTCAACTTTAGTAGAATATACATAACTATGTGTGGCTTTTTTCTGTTTAAACAATACTAGGTAGTGATATATCACTTATTTCATAATAATACTATTAATGTTTTATCATAAAATAACTGATATAATATAGAGGCTGTCGTAGCGCAGGGGCACAAGGTGTGACAGTAACGCAACGGTTGTGGGTTCGATTCCCACTCGAAAGAATGTGACATTTCTTCCCTCTGGTACCAAGGCAAAGCAAGTTGGTGAAAAAAATCCTGATTTTTATTGAATTCTACAGAAAATATACAAAAAAAATATCCGTATCTATAATATATATACAAAAAACCGATTATTTTCTGAAGGAACGCTGTCCGACTATAAAACCATTCTCATACAAAAATATAAGAGTAGCTGTCGACGCTACTCACAAATCACAAAACGAATTTCAAATTGTTCACAGTGGACGCTCGCTATTCTGCAGATATATAACTGTTTGAGACGACTATTTCCCGTTTTCCTATAGGGTTCCGCTTACTATTTTTTGAGAGAGGGAACCTCAGAAACGAAACTTCAAAATTTAGATAACTAACTTTCTAATTATTGTATCGTAGGTTAATTTAAAACTGAAAATTAATACAGCACAAGAATTGTCAAATTTATGCGCCCGCTTGACCAGGCATCGTAGCGCCGTGTTCGAATTTCCATAATTCAATTAAACGGCTCAAATTACTAGCTAATGTACTAGAAACGATTATAACTCATGATTTAATTCTGTAATGTCAGCTGAAACTAGGTTATACTATACTATATACTATATATATTTCATAGATATTTGGTAGTTTAAATTAGTATTGAGGTCGTCATGGCGCAGGCAAGCAGGCACAAGGGTGTGAATGCGTTATTTGCGTTTCTTCGCTCTGGTTTTTCCATTTTTCTATGTCATGCTGAAAATAAAAAAATCTAATTTTATAAGTAGGCACAGAAGATAACACCGTCATATATATTTAAATCTCACTGCAAAATTTAAAAATTTTAACAAGTTAAAAAATATATATTTCTCTGTCTCTCTCTCGGCCATCCCTACTATTTGTAGGATGCTGTGAGAAGTTAAAAAAAATATATAAATTTCTATTACATTATTTTATAACCCACATTCTTTACAATGACACAGCCACTTTAGTTTTAATTTTAGTAAATTATTAACGTATTAGTTAATAATTTATTTATATTCGCTTACACTACTACCCGTGATCGTCCGACACAGCCCAGAGACAAAAAGGGGTAAAAAGCTGTGCAAGCGAAAGCCAAACGAATTTTAAATCACATGAAAAACTGCTCCAAATTGAATTTGCATAAAAACGAGTAGCGCCTATAAAATAGCGTGAAATTACAATTTTTCATAATAAAGTTTTATACATTTTATTATTAAAGTGAAGCAGGTGTATTCTTTTTCTAAAATTAATTTATTAAAAAAAATAGTAGCAAGATGCGCAAAGATGACGATGACAAATTATAATTAATCATTCCATCGTTTACTATCGTCTCATTTTATATGTGATGTGTATAATGTTTTTTTTTTAATAATTATAGATATTCAATCCTTAAACTTCTAATATCAAGTGCAATTATGGCGTCGTGGTGAAGCGATATAGTCTCATTGTAAAGGCGACAGTTAGGGTTGGGTTGGGTTCGATTTCTTTTCGGGGGAATGAATTTGTCGCTTTGGCAACAAGATGAAACGGCGTTTAATTGAACAGTGTGAAGATAATTATTATCAAAACGTATGTATCTAATAGTGCTATTCACAATACGAAGAAACAAAATATTATTTAGAAAAATATTAACTATGCTTGCTGTTAATTAGAGCAGTTCAATTAAATTATGGAAATTTGGTCGGAGCGGGGGCATCAATTCGACGACTCTTGTTTCTTGTTAATTTACGGGGCCAGAGACCCGTCTATTGTATAAAGCAAACACTATGGGGCCATGTAATCGAAATGGGGGTCGAGTTTATACTTGTAATGATTTGTGTTCGTACGTAAAAGCTATTGTTAACAGATTATTGGATAACAAGTTAATTAATCTCAAATCATGCAAGTTTTTAGGTACCTAATATTTATATACAAAGTTAAATATATATTAAGTTTATTTTATATCAACGTTTCTATAACAATCTTAATATCAGATAAACACGATTTATTAAGTCAATAATCTATATCTATATCTATATATATAATAAAACTGTAAAGGGGGTAAAATCTGTACATTGAATATAAACTAAAAAAAACACTTCAGGGGGACTCAATACAACTAATAGAAGGTAAAAATATGATTTTTGGAATTCTTGTCTGTCTGTCTGTTGTGACTCTTTAACTCAAAAACTACTGGACAGATTTAAATAAAACTTCTTTTGTTGCATAGCTATTAGTCTTCGGCAACATATAGGCTATAATTTATTTTGATAGTCCGAATACCTGATGTGAGACCCTAGTAGCCCGCCTAATCTATAAGAGATATCAATACAACGAATTAGGAAAAGTTATTCAACGTGATGAGCATTTTCTGTTGACATAAAAAAAAATTGGATCCAATGTGGAACCCCAGTCACCCAGCTAAACTTTATTACATATAATTCGTCAGTCGTCTTAAAATAAATTATTCTACGTAATAAACATTTGTTTTGACGTTTAGTAATACCATAATTATTATTTAAAATGGTTCAACACCAAATGATATAAATTTAAGTAAATATTTTTAATAAATATATACAAATTAAATAAAATTTAAAAAGGAAGTCCATAAATCGGTAACATATATGTTTATCACAGATAAAAAAAATGAAATTCTTATAATTTTGAGGCCCGTTGTGGCGCAGTGGCACAAGCACCGGACTGTATACACGACAGGTTCTGAGTTCGATTCCTACTTGAAGAAATGAAATATTTAATATTTTCATTACCTCACTCTGGAAGGAGGCAAAAGTAATTCTATAATATGAAAACAATATACGAAATATCTTCTTTTTTATAAAAATTAATCGCTGAATGTGTTGCTAAGCGCAAACCTCGAGAGCAGCTGAACCGATTTCGGTAATTCTTTTTTTATAATATTCCTTGAAGTACGAGGATGGCTCCAACGGACAGAAAAAAAATAAAATTTACCAGAAAAGGTCCAAAAACATGTTTTTTCTATATTCCCATACAAAAGATTCGTATTAATATCTACTTAAAAGTCAATTTGGACTTTAATATACACTACTATAAAGTTTAAATGTTAGTAGCTGGATTCCTGGAAGGCAAAACAATTGAGTGACGTTAGTATCGTATAAATATTATAGCCCAAGAACCCAGAGCTGCCAGACCGACGTCATTTTAGCAAAGGTGAAATTTTGAGGACTATTAGTCTTACATGTAGTTAAGACGGTATGCTTACTCACTAACTTGAAAATGGGATCCTTTCAGAGGTAGAGAAAAATAACGGTATATCTCTTTTTGGGAAAATGATAAAGCCATCGGATTGATCTGGTTGCTTAGGGTCTGGGGCTAGAGGGGTCTTGAAATAGTCCGTAAATAATATATTATAAATTTTAGATTTACTTTAATGTAATTTGCCCCAATTTTAAAGAACCTTTATGACGTCTGGCAGAAGTAAAGGTCCACGTGAAAGAATGTGAAATATACATTTTTTTACTTTAAAACATATATAAAAACTCTCTTCCTTACTTAAGGGAGCGTTTTCAATTGACACTTCCAAGTGAAAGACCTGTACGCTCATGTGTAACTCTAAGAAAGCTTGAGTGCCTTATATTTAATACCTCTTTCTATGAAAAATCCTTCACAGTTCAAGCAGTGCGCTTATGGAACTCACTACCTAACTCTATACTGTCGGGCAATCCATCTCTAAATACTATTAAAATCAAATTAAAACAACATTTCTTAATCTCAATTAGAATCTTTAGTAGTCGCTTTGTCTTTTTTTTATTAATTTTCTTTTTCTGTTACAACTCTTTTATGTCATTGTATATATTTATGTAGGTATAGTAATATTGATTAATATTATGTATATTTGTATGTAGGTTTATTATTATTATTAACATTATATTAAAATACCGCACCCGAATCATTTCTTTTAACATCCGCTACATTCAAGGGTTTCTGGTAGAGATCTCTATTAGAGATAAGTTATCCATTGTACACATTTTTCATGTTATCATAAGTTTTCTGTACTTTCTTTATTGTGTGGTACATAAATAAATGAGAAAAAAAAGAGACTTTCTTCTTTAACGCAACTGAAAGTGTGCTTTAAGTTGGCACTATCTCTGAAGGTTTTTTAAGTTAGAGAGTCTTAAGGTACATATTAGACTATCAATCCTCAAAATTTCAGCTTTGTTAAAATGATGTAGGTCTTGGGGCCCTGGGATCTCAGTCTGTTAATGTCAATATTTGTCAATATTTCTATGGTAAGATGTCAATTGAAATGTAAACGTCTCATTGTGCGTTTATATTACTAAATCTAAAAGCCACAAATTTTATAAAATTAATAAAGTGTTGTGTATTTGTGACTTACAAAAAATGCCTTCTATAAGGCGGTGGACAAATTTAGCCAGAAGAATCTAATCGTACCCAGAACGTGAAAATTGCAATGAACGTGACCACGATAGTTGACTGATAATGTTGCAAATTTGAATCGAGCTGCTTTTTGTTATATATCAATTGATGCCAGCAGTGCCTACACCTGTGTTGCTATTGGACCTAAGAATTCTGCTTGCCAATATTGTAAGGTTATTGTAAAAACTCAGTTTGCCAATCAATTTGGTGGCGCAATGATTTTATTATAAGGAGGAGGATTGCCAGTGGTTCCACGTTCAATGCAAGCTGATGAACTGAATTCATGTTTAAAGTCCTCGAAATTGTGGAAACATGTCAAGGTATTACATTTAAGCAAGAATATGCATGTCATGTTGTAAAATGATCAATCTGGAGACATATTCTCTAAACAACTCATTGATATTGGTAATGGCAAACTTCCTGTATATACGCTGACTGGCTGCATCACCTTTCCTGATAGTTCTTGTCAGTTAACGTAATCAAAAGATGAACTCATTCATATAGTGCTTCCAAATGTTGCTGATTATTTATTCCATAATTGGTTGAGCGAAAGAGCTTTACTGGCTGCCAAACACACTGATGTAAATGAATTAAATATAAATTTTCAAGATGGCATTCCTGGCAAAATAAGGACACATAAGTCAGTTGATACGGCAACTAATGAACATGATGTCGTGAACTATCCACCGGAATTTTTAAATTCACTTGATTTGCCAGGATTGCCGCCTCACAACCTTCAATTAAAGCTTGAATGTGTAGTTATAATGTTGCGAAATATTAACCAACTGAAACTTTGTAACGTTACACGATTAGCGATAAAAAAATAATGAATAACGTAATAGAAGCAATCATATTAAAAGGAAAGTATAAAGGAGAAGACTTTTTGATGATGCGGGGCATCCCAATGATTTCGACTGACATACCATTCGAGCTTAAAAGACTACAGTTTCCAGTACGGCTTGCTTTCGCAATGACTATAAACAAATCCCAGGGGCAGTTATTAAGTGTTTGTGGTACTAATATAGAAAACTCATGTTTCTCGCATGGTCTGTTGTATGTTGCCTGTTCTCGTGTTGGAAAACCAGCAGATGGTTTGTTTACGCGCCAGATAACCAAACAAAAAAAACGTGTACCATAAAGTACTACAATGAAAATGAAACTGAATTTAGAATAAGTAAAAATAAAATAAAATATAATAAGTAGGCATCATAATAAGATATCGGAAATTGTTATTTTTATTATAATTTTTAATGAATATTATAAGAATTAAAAATGATTTAAGTTTTTATTTTTTTTATCTTACTAGCTGACCCGGTGTCACTAATAGCAGAATAAAAAAAAATCGACTGTTAGGCGATACGAAGTTCGCGGGTCTGCTAGTCCACCAATAATTTCAAATATTAATCAGTACGATTTTTGAGTAATCGAAAGATTCCTTCGAGCAAGCATCAACCTGATGATCGAGATTCGCCGCCAATTTTTGGGTAGGTATAATCGTTACTTATCAGCCAAGTCTGCAGTTCCATGATGGGGTATAGGAAAGGCGTGTGACACAGATTGCCTCAAACACCTACTAGCTCTGCTGCTATTAGATCTATTAGATACCGCCAAAGGATTTTCAGAGAATTTACATTTCTTTATAACGATTTATCATAATGATTTTAAAATATTGTATAATAAAGCTATTTTAGCGCATAACTTTTAATTAAAAACAATACATGCATGCCAAATATTGTTTAGAATTAAAGTTTTAATTTCAAGTCCTAACTCTAGAGGAATATTCATGGAGCTGGCGCCTCACTTTCATTATACTGAGACCACTAGTACCAGTTAAAATGAAATATAACACTGGGAAACAAGTAACGAAATACATACATTAATTAATAAGTTTTTCCTTCAGTTTTATTAAAATATTTCGAATATTTCGAATTTTCAGTAAGTACGACTATATTTTTTTACTCATTCTCGTGTACAAAGAGATGATAGTTACACCTAGAGCACTTAAAGTAGATAAAAAATTTTATCATGTGACGAGATGTGTACTTTCAATCTTTTTTTGTTAAAAGATGCTAAGGTTTTTTTGTTAAAAAGAGTTTGAGAGAGTTTGGAGGCCAGTCGTGGCGCAGGGGCGTGTCTCGAAGCTTGTTCAATACACTCTCACATTTAAAAATGTTGTGGGTTCGATTTCCACTCGAGGAAATATTTTTTTATTCTTTTGCTTTGGTGTCGAGGCAAAGCGTGGCGGTGAGTTCCGTCATTCAACACGAAATGTCTCCAGAATTTGGCGGATACTGGTTCCCAACTTCCAACCTTGTTACATGCAGGATCGAACTCATCACTATCGCGCTTACAGTCAGGTGTTATTCCACTACGCCACGAGGACCTCTATTTATGTATATTAATTGTTTGTTAGATAACATAATATACAGTTACAAAATATTTAATCAATTGAGTAGTATTATTTCAATTTTTATGTTTCAGTTAAATACAAATTAATAATTTAACATTTAAGGGTATTTCTGAATAATTTAAAATATCTTGAAAGTATTCATAAATTTATTAATCCAATCCAAACCCAATTGTGAGTGAAATTCGTGTCAGATTCGTCCATCGCTTCGTAAGTATACTTATAAAAGTTGACGAAACCAAGGTAAAACAAAACAAGCAATAACTTGTTATTAAATCATTACAAAACAAAGAAATTGGAGTCAAAAGCACTGCATAAAATCAATTATGTGTGTATCGACAACTGGCATTTCACCAACCAACCATTCTTCGAGCTTAACGACTGTTCTATTACGCTGGTGGGTTTCCATGAATAAATAAAAAATAGAATCCCGCAGTATCCCGCAGTATCCCGCAGTATCCCGCAGTATATAAAGCGGGCATTGCGTGTTGAGTGGCGGAACTCGATGCCGAGCTTTGACTCGTTACCAGAGCTAGGAAATGATAATATTCAATATTCTATTTTTTTGAATGGGAATCGATCCACACTCCACACCATGTCACGCTACAGTCGTACTCTTGTGAAAAACGATATTTTATTAACGTACATCCAACTATTATCTTTTTTCCTTTTAAAATACTTATGATTCGTTTTTTTTTACAGCAATTAAGCACTTAGACGCCTTCGTGGCGTACACTTTTGTTTCGTCTTCTATCGTCTCATATTTTTTTCAGTTTCTCATGAATGATTTAACAACTGCGATCATTTTTGATCATCATTTTTCTCGTTCGCAGCTTGTCCTTCGATAAAGACCTCTAGGAACTTCTCAGTAATCAGTTTATATAAAATACACTCTTTTCCCTCCCATTCTGAATTTGCCAGTAAATGCCTATGTTTGATAAAAATAACTATAATATAACCATCGTTTTACAACTGTTCCATCTCAAAGAGAAGTAACAAAAGCTTTTAACAATTTAATCTTTTTGTAACAATGACAAATTACACTATCACGGCGTAGGTACTCCCGCCCTGATGCAGGAATCGTGTCACACTGAGTTATCTCTGAATTTCCTTTAGCATTTCCATTCTTTTAAATTAGACTAATATCAGAAGGTACTAGGTATATTTTGCATCTTGTATCTTTTATAAAAGTTTAGATAAATAAATAAATTTAAGTATTTATTTTATAATAATATTTGTTATCATTACCACAAGTTTGTCTTTCCTCCTCTGCTATATACGAGAGGAAGCGGCAACTAAAAAATTAAATTAAAAATATGCATACAGTTTTAATTATTTATTCTGAAAAGAGTAAAAATAGTCAAAGTAAGTCTCTGCAATTATATTTATAATAACTATAAATAAATATTACTTTCATCTCCGCTCTTCATTTAACTTAGTTTGTATTCAAAGAAATCTAAATGAACACTTATTTATAATAAACCTACGTACTTGTTTACTTCCTTTGACAAAATATAATAGTAAACACACATTTCATTAAAATAAGTTCTAAACTAACATTTTATATAAAACTATAATTGGGCAGTGGTACTACATCTTATTGTAATTTTGATAGTAATATAATGCCCGGCGTTAAGTTCCGCCACTATGTACTCCATGTCTCAATTTTAGCCGGAAAATAATATAATATAATAGAGTGTCCTAACACTCGGTTCTTTTTTCTACGCTTCATTAAAATTGTTTTTTTTTTTTCGATTTTACTTGTAATGTACATTACCAAAGTAATTTAGTAAAATTTAATTGTTCCAAGGATGGCATGATATTTATTTCTTATATTTATTTAAATTTAATTAAATAACGAACTATGAAGTAAAAAAAACTGGTTGCCTAATTTGCAATAAAACTTTTCCTTTGACTGATATAAAACAGAAGTAATTTTATCAAACTTGTCAAAATCTTATTGAAGTGAAGGAGTCGATCCACAAAGTTAGTTTTTTGGAAATGAGAAAAGATCCATTAACTATTCGCGGTTTAATTTTCTCTGAGATGAAATTTTAACTTTACTTTTATAAAATTCTCTTTTCTCATAAATAGTTGTACATGTACATTACTTAATATATTAGTAATTTATATAAGAACAACTTGTATGAGCACTAACCTAGTAAACCAATTTCAGACAATTTGGGGAATATTCAAAGAGGCTTTTATTAATATAGACCAATTTATTAATATACGTAACATCGTTTAAGATATTAAAGGCGCATCGTATATGCTGGCAGTCCAAAGCAATTAGTACGTCTGACAGAAGCTCGACCGGGTCGTATTTGTTAGAGCAATCACGCAAATGTAACTAAGGCTGAATATACTTTACACTTGATTTGTCTACAGTGTGAATTTGAAATACCTATATAGAAATCTATGACGACATGCATAAATATACTTCCCATTTATAATAGGAATTTATATATATTACTATATTATTATTTAGAAAAAAAAGAGCTTTTTCTAATAAAAGTATAGTTAAGTAGGTAATAGTATGAGTAAGACTTTTGAAAAAAGGAGCTTACCCTTCTTTAGCAATTCCCACTCCAGTGACGGGACTTTGATAAATTATTTGCTTACGCAGCTATTCGAAGCACACTCACGTTTCGTATTCGTGTCACATGTCAACGTTTTCATTTTCAACAATTTTTGAATATATTTTTTTATAGTTACTTGTATATAGGTATACTTTATTAGTTTATGCTGTTACATAGTATCTCCATGTGTACAGAAGATAATGGATATCTATAAAATATTGGAGTAAATAAAATAATAAAAAAAATACATATCAATTAAAATTATCAATGAAAAAGTATAGTTTTCAGAATTTTACCTTAAAAAGTACGGAACTTTAAAAGGAGGCAAAATTAGAAAAAAAAAGACTAATTCATATATTCAACAATAAATCTAATTCCACTATAAAAATATGCTCTACCTAAACTAATATCTATTATTTACATTATTATTTAAAACTAGCGACCCTCTTGCGGCTTCGCCCGCTTTAACTACTGGATTATTCATGTAATGTATGTTTGCAAAGCACTTAAGATAATGTGAAAATTAATTAAACCCTAATGCAACCCGCATTTTTGTAGTTTCAATAAGGATTTTCCAATTGTTTTACACAGCAAGGATTTTTTAGTAGGTACCGTAATTTTAAATCTGTGCTACTAATCTTTTCAAGTACTTATTAAAATATATTTAAATGACTATTTTTAAACGGAAGAAATTAAAAACAAAAACCTACCTACTACTAACTACTACGAAAACTGTGAAACCAAATATATCGCGCTTAAATAATACATTCAACTCCAATCATCCAATACGTGCAAACGCTTCTAACTAAATCTTCGTTGCTATAGAGACAGCCGGGTTTTTTTTTTTCGAGCTTGTGGTTAATGCTGAAGGGGGTATTCTGTCCCTGATGAAAAGCAAGCACGACGTGGTTGCCTGTGAGGAAAATTAAATAGAATGCATCGGCCGGGAATCCAACTCGGGCCGCCCGCGTGGCAGGCGAGCATTCTACCACTGAACCACCGATGCGTGTAAGGCAAGCGGGCACGGCGGACGCATGGCGAGTGGCGAGCCGTTTCGCAGCAAGGATTTTTTTGATATTGTAACAACTTCTAAAGTACTTATTAAAATGAAAAACAGTAAAAGACAGTTTTGGTCTACATTAAATGGCCAACGTAACTAATATACTTATTTATATGCTGAGAGTAAGGGATAAGTGAAACTTGAGTAACATACAGCTGATGTGTCAACGGCGGGATGTGTCAACAATTAAATGCGTTTTTCTGTAAAACTATTTGCAATTTCGAAATATAGTAAAAAGCAAATTCTATCTTCGTTTAACGTAGAAATTTAATAAAGTATTTTAAAGGATAAGGATTAATACCATTATGGAAAAATATCCCTCACAATAAAAAATATATTGAAATTATTATTTTTAGACAGAAAAATGATCACTACACGTTATTCTTAAAAGATACGAATATGCCGTCGCAGACTTTTTTGTAGATCTTATTAAGAGGAACAATACTCCAGTACATTTTTTTCATGTAGTACTTACCATTAGAGCAGCGCATGCGCGAAAGTGTCTCAACGGGTAGGACTTTATACACATTTATCGTTTTTATGTTAATTTACATAAGAATGTACAAATAATAAACTATATATAAACCTTCTACGAAAAACACTCGACTTAATTGTGAAGACCGCATCAAAATCCGTTGGGTGGTTTAGAAGAAGAAAAGTTAGAAACAACAGACAGACACGAAAAGTGACTTTGTTTTATAAGATATAGGATAGGATAGGATATGACAGGTACTAATAATACAAAGAAAATATTTTTCCATCAACTTTAAGTAAAGGATATGTAGTTTACATATCCTCGGGCCGTATTTCATGGAATATCGTTCGGTAACTAGTATCTCGGGAGTTATAATGATTACATGAGTTTTCGCTGGACGCCCCCGGGATTAACGCCATGATTGTGCTCGGGTAAGCGATATATATCGATAAATTTATGGTTGACTTGACTTTTCTCTTTTCTCACTTGGAAACCATTAAGCTATGAAAATTGTAAATTATATACTATTGATCCTTGCAAAGTATTTTATCTTTTTCAACAACATAGGATAGATTAAAGAAACTCTAATTTTCCGATTCCAACAAACCTAATTTCATGTTATTTTATATAGGTAAATATTTTAAATTTATTTTCTCAGTTTTCACTGATTACGTGTAAAATAGAAAGCAAAACACGTTTTCAAACACAATTTCGTTTTATCGTTATTTAACTAGCCTCTTGAGATTAAAACCGTAGAAAAATATGAAAGAAAAAATGCCTAACGTTTACATAGCGCTAGAAGGGTTTTAGAAAATTGATTTTAATGAGTTATCCAAAGAAAACGTCTTTCAAGGCATGGCTGGTACAAATATTTCGGAAAGACTTCAAAGTTGCTCCTACCAAAAAGTTTTAGCCGCGTTTGGAATTCCAAGTTAATTAACTGTCGCTGACAATCAAGCGGGCAGTTGGAATGTCGTTTATTTAGCGCGATAAAATGGTCAGTATTTTAAGTGTTAGTATTATATTATATGCTAAGATTTACAATGCATTTCCACTGGGCTTCTCCTGCCTATTCTGCTTCAAGCGGGATACAGCGTGAAGCTGAAAAAAAACGAGATGTAAGTTCCATCAAGCAAATAGCAAGTATATTATTATAGTTTTGTAGAGTATGAATTCTTCTTTTGAAACTTCGCTTGAGCGATTTAGAATCTAACTATTTACGTTTTCTTTGAAGCAATGGAGTTCGGGTCATTAGGAGACCAAATTAAGAGGTCTTTTGCAACGAAGCTCACTAAATGCGACCGCATTACATTTTCCTTCTTGATTTACTTTTAATCTGTACTCTAACTGAATGCATTTAAAGTACAGCATATTTATATGGGTATTAAGTTTCCCCAGTTTCAACTTATGAATAAATCCTTTCATACCTTTCGCTATAATTAAACGTGTGAATGTATGTTTTTTAATTCGATCTGGTTGTATCGTGTATAGTGGAACAGCATCTGAATGTGAATTTTAAATATACATGCATATGTTTACGTCGAAACATAATATATAACTTAAGATAAAGATGCTTTTTAAGGTTCTGTCTGATCGAAAAGTTCAGTTTACGATCTGAATATCAAATTAATAAAATGTCGATACCATCAGTATTGAAGAAAATCTACTTTCAATTTATTTACAAACTCCATAATTAGCTTTGGGGGTCTTCAAAAACAGTTAGTAGATGAATACTTCTAGGCAGGCGTATACCACCGTAGACCGCATCAACGCTAATCAGGCTTATTCTTATTCTTAAAGTTTATTCTAAATATTTAAAATTAAAGATTTAACTCAGTATCTTTAAAATATAAATAGATCCTTAGCATTAAATTTGCTCTTTACTTATTTATGTATTACTGAGTTTAAATTGAATTTTGCGCGTTCTTTTTGCAACTTTGCACTTAGCTACTATAACGTGAACAAAGTTTACCGTTATAAAAGGGATACTCCAAGGTTTTCTCTAAGGTTCCATTTTATGCATAAATATATATTTTAGATTTTCGCATCATTTATTTTGAAATATTATTATACTATATTAAATAATACTAATATAACGTTTATATCCTATCCTATATCTTATAAAAAAAGTCGCTTTTTGTGTCTGTCTGAACTTTCTAACTCTTCTTCTTCTAAACCACCCAACGGAATTGGATGCGGTTTTCACCATTAGGTCGAGTATTTCTCAGGGAAGGTTTATATATAGTTTATTATTTGTACATTCTTATGTAAATTAACATAAATACGATAAATGTGTATAAAGTCCTACCCGCTGAGACACTTTGGCGCATGCGCTGCTTTAATGGTAAATACTACATGAAAAAAATGTACTGGAGTATTGTTCCTCTTAATAAGATCTACAAAAAACTCCGCGACAGCATATTCGCATCTTTTAAGAATAACGTGTAGTGATGATATTTCTGTCTAAAAATAGTAATTTCAATATATTTTTTATTGTGAGGGATATTTTTCCATAATGGTATTAATCCTTATCCTTTAAAATACTTTATTAAATTTCAACGTTAAACGAAGATAAAATTTTGCTTTTTAAACTATTTCGAAATTGCGAATAGTTTTAGAGAAAAACGCATTTAATTATTGACACATCACGCCCTTCACACATCAACTGCACCGAGTCAAGTTTCACTTATCCCTTACTCTCAGCATATAAATAAGTATATTAGTTACGTTGGCCATTTAATGTACACCAAAACTGTCTTTTACTGTTTTTCATTTTAATAAGTACTTTAGAAGTTGATACAATATCAAAAAATCCTTGCTGCGAAACGCGCCTCGCGACGTTATGCTTATACAAGCGAGTCCGCCGCGCCCGCCTGCCTTACACGCATCGGTGGTTCAGTGGTAGAATGCTCGCCTGCCACGCGGGCAGCCCGGGTTCAATTCCCGGTCGATGCATTCTATTTAATTTTCGTCACAGGCAGCCACGTAGTGCTTGCTTTTCATCAGGGACAGAATACCCTCTTCAGCATTAACCACAAGCTCGAAAAAAAAAAACCCGCCTGCCTTTATAGCAACGAAGATTTAGATGCGTTTGCACGTATTGGATAATTCGAGTTGAATGTCTTATTTAATGTCATTTAACTATCTAAAAATAGTAATTTAAATATATTTTAATAAGTACTTGAAAAGATTAGTAGCACAGATTTAAAATTACAGTACCTACTAAAAAATCCTTGCTGTGTAAAACAATTGGAAAATCCTTATTGAAACTACGAAAATGCGGGTTGCATTAGGGTTTAATTAATTTTCACATTATCTTAAGTGCTTTGCAAACATACATTATATGAATAATCCAGTAGTAAAAGCGGGCGAAGCCGCAATAGGTTCGCTAGTATCTTATAAAACAAAGTCGCTTTTCGTGTCTGTCTGAACTTTCTAACTCTTCTTCTTCTAAACCACCCAACGGATTTTTATGCGGTTTTCACCATTAGGTCGAGTATTTCTCAGGGAAGGTTTATATATAGTTTATTATTTGTACATTCTTATGTAAATTAACATAAATACGATAAATGTGTATAAAGTCCTACCCGTTGAGACACTTTCGCGCATGCGCTGCTTTAATGGTAATTACTACATGAAAATAATGTACTGGAGTATTGTTCCTCTTAATAAGATCTACAAAAAAGTCCGCGACAGCATATTTTTATCTTTTAAGAATAACGTGTAGTGATCATATTTCTGTCTAAAAATAGTCATTTCAATATATTTTTTATTGTGAGGGATAATTTTCCATAATGGTATTAATCCTTATCCTTTAAAATACTTTATTAATTTTCTACGTTAAACGAAGATAAAATTTGCTTTTTAAACTATTTCGAAATTGCGAATAGTTTTAGAGAAAAACGTATTTAATTGTTGACACATCCCGCCGTTGACTCATCAGCTGTGCCGACTCAAGTTTTACTTATCCCTTACTATAAGCATATAAATAAGTATATTAGTTACGTTGGCCATTTAATATAGATCACAACTGTCTTTTACTGTTTTTCATTTTAATAAGTACTTTAGAAGTTGTGACAATATCAAAACATCCTTGCTGCGAAACGGCTCGCCACTCGCCATGCGTCCCGCGACGTTTTGCTTATACAAGCGCGTCATGAGCAGTCATCGGTGGTTCAGTGGTAGAATGCTCGACTGCCACGCGGGCTGCCCGGGTTCGATTCCCGGCCAATGCATTCTATTTAATTTTCCTCACAGACAGCCACGTAGTGCTTGCTTTTCATCAGGGACAGAATACCCTCTTCAGCATTAACCACAAGCTCGAAAAAAAAACCCGCCCGCTATAGAGGCATAGCAACGAAGATTTAGATGCGTTTGCACGTATTGGATAATGGGAGTTGAATGTATTATTTCAGCGCGATATATTTGGTTTCATATTTTTTGTAGTAGTTATTAGTAGGTAGGCTTTTGTTTATAATTTCTTCCGTTTAAAAATAGTCATTTAACTATCTAAAAATAGTCATTTAAAAATATTTTAATAAGTACTTGAAAAGAATAGTAGCACAGATTTAAAATTACGGTACCTACTAAAAAATCCTTGCCGAGTAAAACAATTGGAAAATCCTTATTGAAACTACGAAAATGCGGGTTGCATTAGGGTTTAATTAATTTTCACATTATCTTAAGTGCTTTGCAAACATACATTATATGAATAATCCAGTAGTAAAAGCGGGCGAAGCCGCAAGGAGGTCGCTAGTTTTATAATAAAAGAATGTATGAGATAAATACATATTTTTTTTATATCATTACATTTACTATTATTGTTAAATCATTGTTCTTTTCAAATAGAATATGCTTACCATTTCTATAATAATTTTAAATTGTAACGTTCAGATGTACTTATATAAAATTTTAGTGCTTGAAGTAAAAAGAAACTACGCTATGTATAGCATCTAGTATTTTCTCTTTTGGATTTTTATTTTTAATCTTCTAAAGCTTTAAACGAAGTACTTCAATTAAAACTTAAATTTATGGTCAGCGTTCTTTGAAAAGTTCATTGCTTTTATGTTTTACTAAGAATTTAGCTCATTAGTTTATCTTTTCATGAGTATTATTTAAAAAAATATAATAAATTGAATATATATAGTGGAAATCGAACTCGCAACCTGTCGCGTTTATAGTCACATGCTTGTGCTACTGCGCCACGATTGGATTGGAAATCGCTTTTTGTAAGGATATTTCATATAATCACTTTAATACAGATTATTATTGCGAAAGTAAAAACTCTGTACTGAATTTTACTTTTCCATCGTCAGTAAGTTAATATGCATTGAAATATTATTGGCGCAAAGCCAGCAGTAACGTTATGATTTACATTACAATCGTGAAATAAATGCTGTTCAAAAATTAACTTTAACAAAGTAAAAATACAAAATGTTTTAAATTTATTAAGTATAACTTTGAGAACGTAAACTTTGAATGCTAAATATAAAATGTGTGTACTTGTATTCAATTTATATGTCTCATTTCATTTTACTTTTACAAAAAAGATAACTTAGAGCCCGTCGTTGTAAAAAGCCAATCAACACATAATGTCTCGAAAATTCATTGATAGAATTGACTTGATTGCTGAAATAGGAGAACAGGTATCCTCCTATTTTACAACATCCAAAAAATGCATTAAGTTTTTATTCTTTGAATTGATAACGTCTAATAAGTCCATAACAAAAAAGCATGACTCATTGTCACGTTCCATTTGAGCCGAGCGAAGAAGTGAGACCGCGAAACAAACGATAGAGAGACATGATCGTCCTGAGCGTTAGGCTCGTAACGCATCTATACATTCATTGTAAATTGTAGTTAATCTGTTTAATTTATATAAACACAGTGCTTGGCTAGAACATATGGATCTGAGAGAAGAAGATTTCAATAAGTGGTATACTGACAACTCAAATTATTGAGCATCAACCAAGCGAAAATGTAATGCCGTAATATACAAAACCCGTACAAAACAATCCATTAGATAGCACGAAGCGCCCGAGGGTGAGTATAGGAGTTTCAAAACCAGGACATTAAGAGATACGTATGTTTCATTACTCTGAAATGTTAGTCCTTCGGTAAATGGACGGTGAGCCCGGTCTCTGAGCTGACGCCTTAATGGGGGAAGAACAACGCCTCGCTGAATCAGTTAATTGAATTACGTTTGAGTTGTAGACGTGAGATTTGTAAACATTGTAATTATAGCAATTAAATAGCAATTCAAGTTGTTGTTAGCTAAGTTTCATGTAATTTTGTAGAGAACAGATAATATTATAAAAGCTTTCAACTTTACTGTAAGGAGAAAATTCAGGTTACCTATATAATTTATATACTTGTCATGTATATGTTCAATACGAGTACGTATTATAAATGAGATTTTATTTCTGTTCATATGTAATGTTGATTACATCCTCTAACATTATTAATCTGAAATAAATTCTATTCAAAACTTAGAGACGATATACGATACAACCAATGATATCTATAGTAAGTATTCTTATTTTATAAACTACGAGTATATACGGGGTTGCAAGTTTTCTCAAAGTTTACCTTAAAACTTTACACCTTATATTGTAGTTTCGATAGGAAATATTATATCTTGCAGCGAACTACATCCGGTGCAACTTTATAATGTTGTAAAATTCAGTAACTAGCTATTTCTTTCTACATATTATAAAAACACGTTAGTACAGCAGTTTTATGAATGCATATTATTTTTTAAATAACCTCGCAGTGGGCGCTATTGTCCAAGTGAATGAATAGGTATATTACCACGAAGTAAATTATGAAACCTTTTTAGTTCATAATCATTCGTTATAACATTTTAAACATTATAATATAACGTAATAAGAAAAAGTAAGTAAAAAGTATTAGACTTGTGACAGATATCCAATATTCTCCACAGCGCGTCGCATGCGGAACACTTATAGAACACAAATCAAGCGAGAAAAATGAAAGAATAGAAGCGAGACAAAGCAGCTCGAACGACAAGAATTTCATTGGGAAATATTTGACAAATGCATTTCACGATTATATCATTTTTGTACTAAATCAAAAATTCGTCGGAAAGTGGAGAACGGAGTATCTTAACAGTAGGTTCCCTCTGCCTATCCCACTATACGAAAATATTAAATAGCCTCATATAGTAATAGAATGACTGACCTCAGTAGTATGTTCTAGGCAAGTATAATATAGAGGGAATTCTGCTTAAAAGTAGAACTTCATGATAGATGTCATAGAATAGAAAAATAAACTAACGTTTATTATTAAAGATTAATCACCAATTGGTGATTTTTTATGTCTTATTCATCAGTATAAGTTAATTAATTACATCATAAAATATAATTTAAATATCCAACTTTTGATTCCTTGAGACTATCTTTTTGTTAAAGTAACTCTTGCAATTCATTTAAAACTTTACTGGAATATTTTTATCTTTATTTTGGCAAGCGGTTGGTTTAATATTTTATAAAGTCAGACTGCAGTTTGATTCGTGTGCATAAAGTAGCGAGTAATTGTGATATATGGACATTTATTTTGAAAGTGGTGTAAGTCCATTTTTTCCAAAAATGAGCTATCACGTAATTCATGCTTAATTTAATGTAATTTTTTTTATATATAACTAGTCCGTGTTTAATTTCTCAAAAAAAACCCATGTTTTGAACAACTTAAAATCAGTCGGTAAATGAAATTGCATAATCATCGACATTACTAACCTTTAATTTTCTCGAAACAAAAGAAAATGGACTTACACCACTCTCAAAATAAACGGTCCATATATCTAATTCCTTCTGCCTACGCTGCTGTGTGCGGGATACAGCGTGAAGCTGATTTGTATTATTTTTTTTAATGTATCTTCATGCCTCAAGTATTAGGCACGTATATACAACAAATAATAAAAAGTAATGTGTTCAAATCATTAATAAAAAATTATATTATAAACATATGTTATATTATACAAATTTGGTTCAAATTCGGTTGGGTTGTTGGATAAAAACAATAAGAAATTTTCTTTGCGTTTCCCGCATTAAGAGATAAAAGGTGAAACGTACAAAACCCCATACAAGTTATAGCGTAGATGACATGAAAACAAATTTAATACAAAGCAGTCTTGTCAAGTTGTAATTCTAAGCAAACGTTTTCACTTGCCGGCGCTCTGTGCTCTGTACTGTATGATCCGAGAAAGAAATCCATTGAATTTGATAGCTCGCTCTATAATTTTCTGGTTCGTTGGGTTTTCAGTAATTAACTTTAAAATTGAAGCGCAGTATTGAGCTACGTCGTATTATTTTATTTTAAATTATGTGAATGATTTTAATTATTTGTCAGTGAATCGTCTCTGAATTATGTTCACGTACAATAGTCAAATAAAGAAAATAAACAACGATTCCTTAAAAACAAAAAGATTAAAAGTTGAAGTAGAAGTTGTTAGTTTGAACTCACATAAAGTATTTCTTAATCTAGTCCACAATACAAACTATATTTTTCTTGCAGAAAACCTATTGTAAACCAAAAACATTTCAAGAGAAATAAGAATGTTCATTAAGCCAATGTCAATGTCAAAGCCATGTTATAAAATATATTCTCAGCACAACGATAACAAGATGATAAAACCGGTAATGCGTGTCATATATCGATTCAAGCTTCAATGACGCGGCAAGGATGGGAGCAAAGCGCAGTTTTAAACGCTGGCGGTCCGTACACCCCCCACAGCTCACACTATTACTCGTACGATTTGAGCCCAAAACTCGACAAAGCGCTCGCCCACTACGCTGCCCATTCATTTGTGCGTTCCATTAAAAGGGTGCTTTTAACTACCACTAATTTATGCATCACACTTACGGGGACAGATTACAGAGTGGCTTGCTCGTTCCAGCACAGCTTGGTCGTGTTGTATTTGAAACAACAAAAACATTTTTTTTATGATTGTTGTGACTCAATGGACAAATTAGTACTGTCTTATCAACGTCTGTCAATGTCTTTTCAATATTATCGTCGTCTCAGAAATACTTCTTATTAATATAAATTCACGATTCTCGTATGCACGTTTATCTTTCAATTAATTATTAATTGGAAATTCAAACGGTCCTAACTGGTATGTGATTATTTAAATTTCTAGCAACTATGATTAATATAGGTATTTATATTTATTTGTAGGCGTAAAATGTTTTTTTTTGTTAATATTTGAAAATTCAATTCAAAATATAACAGAATTAAATAGTTAAATATAAAAAAAAACTTAGTCATATCATTTTTAAATTGAATATACAATACGCTAGATTTTATTGAGACTGATTAATTAATCTTTTTACTATCAAGTACATACTTTTTATGCAAACAATAGAATCTTACGTTAACAGAGGAATGAATCACTGTTTATTTATAATTCACAAAACTTCTACTCAAGTTTTAATACATTTTAAACAAATAAAGACATAAAATATCAGAATAATAGTAAACAAATAATAGTAATAATAAACAAATAAAGTCATAAAATATCAGAATAATAGGTACTTTAAAATTGAGTGTATAAAGAAGCAAAGTTCTCAACGCCTCTTTGGGCCAAACAACGTTATGACTTTAGTTAGAGCAGTCAATAAACGAAGAAAGTGTTGGAAGAGTTGAAGACTGAAAACCAAGTCTCAACACGAAATGGAAGAGTTTCAAGATAGCGATTACATTGTAAAATGGGAACTTTGAAAATATTGTTGAATAAATTTGATATTTACGTGCATATAGATATTAATTTTTTTCGGTTTCAGGGCGACAAGCTTTTTTGTAAAATAAAAAATATCTATTTCGGACTTGAAACCGTCTTGTGCTTGTATTCGAATCGATATATTGCATAATCATATTCGCTGCGTATACCTACAGTAGAGTTCCGAAGCACGATGCAAAAAATTTAATCCAATCAAATCAGTTTCAAGCTGTATGCCCGCACACAGCAGGATAGGCAGAGGGAACCTAGTGTTAAGACACTCCGTTGTCCACTTTCCTCCGAACTGGAGGCGTTGCGTGTTGAATTGCGGAACTCAACGCTGCACTTTATCTTGCTAGAGGAATATAAAAATAATTCGTAGCCCCGTCTCGCATTGCGCAACGATACATTATAATGAAATTTTACGACTTTTTCTGAAACAGTTTCAAAGCTCTACGTTACCAGCCTTTTAAAATTTTCACGTTCCAGCTTATACATCACCTACGTAAAATTCTACGAGCGGCGTAGCGCTTCGTTAACTTATCAAAATGGGTCGGACTACGGTGACGCCCTGTAATACGATTTATACCCTCTCTTATTGATTAAATCACGTTAAACTTTGTGTTGATGATTAATAATTTTCCTATTTTTCTTTTAAACTTGTATTTTTCACGTTTTTAAGGTATCTTTATTGAATAAAATGTATAGATAGGTACTATCAAATTTGTAAAGAAAAACAATGAAAAACAAAAATATGATACAGAATAAAATACTTTTTATAAATTATTTTTAACTGACTGACTGACGCGTTAAAATACGAACCGTGTACTGTCAAAGCGTTCAACAAAACGTGAAAACTAAGGCTATTCTTACTGGATCGTGCACTTTCAATTCAGCTATACCTCTATCCTCTATGTATATATAATTTAACAAAAACGAATTGTATTGACTACTGATGCTTGTGTATTACTGCGGTGGTTTACCCTAGTCTCGAATATGTAAATAATGTATAAAATTTAATAATCCGTTTTTTTACTGAGAGAGAGAGTGAGAAAGAGACTTAAAGTATTTTTTTTATGTATCGAAGCAAAGATCATTGTAATCAATATGATAACTTAAATTCAGGATAAAAAAAAATTTTGTGTTAAAATTATATGTATAATCCTGTATTTAGTTGTAACAAGAATATCTTCTAAGCTTAGCTTTATATAAATGATGACAAAGAGACTTGTGAAACATAATTGGGCCGTTATAATTTGTAAGTGGTATTAACTTAGAGTTAAAATATACAATGAATTGTATTCTGTTCCTTAATTGAAATTTTAATTAACCCTCCTTGCGTTCATTATATTATTGTTATAATGATATTAATTTTAGTTTTCATAAAGTTATATTACTTTTTGTTCAGGTTCGCGCTGTAACCCGCACACAGTAGGGTAGGCCGGAGTAATCTTGTGTTCTTCACTTCGTTCCGGAAAATGTTCCGTCGAATTCTGGAGACATTGCGTGTCAAGTGGCGCAGCTCAACGCCGCGATTTTGCCTCGAAACCCAGCTAAGAAATGAAAATATAAATTTAAATAAATATTTCATTTCCTCGTGTGGGGATCGAACCCACACAACCAATCGCGTTTACAGTCACACACGTATAACCCTAATATTACTAAATGTTGTATTTTTAGATACGGTTAAAAAAAGTGATTGAATCACTAAATTGCATATTATTTTGAGCACGACGTGAAAGCTCTGCCTGAGTTATATCACGAAAATTATGTATATTTTTAAAAATAAAGCTCCGTGTGAAATCTCACAGCTGCCGCCTACGACCTAATTACACTGTAAAAGTATCACCATTTTATGTTTAAAATCAACGTGGATGTTACATAACCTTCTTAATATTCTCAAAATTTTTGGAGTCACGTAAAGACAAGCGACAAGACTTATAGATAGACTTATAGATAGACTTATAGATATTATCTTTATAATATTAATTCACATTTATACGTCACGATATGACTACAAGACTACATACTTATTAAACGTAAAATTCTTTTGTTGTTGAAATTCAATTGAGGAAGAGACATTTAGTTTCCATTTTGCTCTATTATGGAGGCCGAAAACTGTAATTGAAACAGTTGGATTTTGGTTAGCGTTATGCTTCTAAAAAAACAATTTTTTACTTGACTTAATCAAGATTCGCTTACGGTCAGTTATTTAACTGACAGATGCCAGTTCCCAGATAGCTTCTGGTTTGAGGTTTCCGTTTCAATTTAGTGATATATTCCTAAAAATATTGAATTCTATAGTGCAACATATTTTCTCTTGAAATGTTTTTATGATTTTTTTAAGAAAATACACATGCCTACCCTGCTATGTGCGAAAAAAAGCATAGAGCTACAAAAAAATAGGTACATATCATATTATGCAAACATGGGTAAACGACGCCATTTTAAATATTTATCCCAATATTATCTTTAAAATTAATGGAAACCGATTACCGGAGTGATATAAATAAAAAAATAATAATTATTATTTATTTAGCAAAAAAAACTTCAGTACAGTTAACAAAATATACTCGTATTACAATATTCTATTTACCTTTTCACATAGATATCTATGTCATGTCACGCCATACCGCGATGGCCTCGTGAAACCGACGACGAGCTGAAAATATAGTTTTCCGTTTTATAAAAGTGAAGGCAAAAAATGTAATATAATGCTCGTAATTCTAAAAATAATTTCCTATATAAGTATATTGCATTGGCAATGACTATAATGTCTACTCTCATATGTTTTCAATCGTTAAGTAGACTCGTTTATTTAAAATGTGTTTATTTTAAAACCATATCATATTATGCATTTAAATGAAAGCTAAGGTTAACAGCTATTTTAATTTCAAAGCTATTTTAACCTCACATTAATTTATCCATCAAAAGCGAATTGCTGCTATATAAAATATTAATTAAAATTATAATTACAAAATCTAATGATAAACATATTTAATAATTTAAAAGAGAGCTTTATACTTTTCACTGATATGAAGGAGGTCAAATAAAAAATTCTGCGCCCCATTTTTGAAGAATGTGTGTCGAAAGCAAAAGATATACGAGTAGTTCTTTCAGGAAATGAGCCCTTCGTTCCCATTACTGATATCGAGTATTAGCGATTTACTTGGAAACTAGGGCCCGTATTTACAAACTTGAGAGCGCTCAAGTCTGAGATCGATCTAGAGATCGAGGCATTGTGTGTTGAGGAGCGGAACTCAATTCGCTTTATCTCGTGACCAGAGCGATTAAATTAAAATATTAAAAAGGCTGTCGTGGCACAGTGGCAAAAGAATGTGACTGTAAATACGACGATTGTGGGTTCGATACCCACTTGAAGGAATGAATTATTTCTTAATATTTTCATTACTTCAATACAATTGAATAAATATTTATTTGAACACAAATTTGTAATACAGTTCTGTTATCTAGTAACATATAAGCTTGGACAATATTATACCTGTATGATGTAATTCAATCTCTTAGTACAGTATTAATCTACGTCGATTTGTATTAGACTGGACCCAATATAAGCATTATTGAAGATTAAATTATATGATTGTGTGTTTTAACGTAGAATACACCGTATTTACTATGGTACAATGAATTAGATTTCTATATAACTTGCGTTGACGTTATATAATTTTGCGAGTACACGTTTTTAAAATTGATTTTACAAAAAAAAAATACAGTCGAATTGATAACCTCCTTTTCTCACAGAAGTCGGTTAAAAACAACAAAAAATAAAATTCTATACTACTACAAATATTACAAGCACATTTTCTTTTAATTTTATATGTATTATATAGATCAGATAAGACAAGATATAATTTACAAATACTAACAAAAATTTTTATAGGTGGTTCCCTAATTAAATTAAAAATATATAGGGAAACGTGTCTGTTTCACTCAATTTACGAGTACTTAACGCAAATGAAATGGTCTGTCGTAAGATGTCGTTACCTCGTTGGTAGAACGGCCAATCGTAACAATTAGCAGTTATTGGTGCCGTTAAGGTAAATGGGAAATTGTTAAAATATAGCTTTTATATCATAAGAATTCGTATCTGAGGCCAGTCATATCGCAGAGGCACAAAGTGTGACTGTAAAACCTACTGGTTGTAGGTTCGATCCCCACTCAAGGAAATTAAATATTTATTTAAATTGATATTTCTATTTCTTCGTCCTGGTGTCGAGGCAAAGTGCGTTGATTTTCGTCACTCAATACGCAATGCCTCCAGATTTCGGCGGAAAGTAGGCAACGGAGTGTCATAACACTAGATTCTCTCTTCCTGCTGTGTGCGGGATACAGCGTGAAGCTGATTTTTTAATAAACAAGATCGTTATATTTATAAAACTTACAATAGTAGCTGAAGTAGGACGGTTTTGATTTGTGGTTATGGGTTCATATTCTTAGAGTAAATATAGTGGGGATAGAACCCACAAACAGTCACACTTTGTGCCTCTGCGCAACAACTGGCCTCGTATTTTTTTAACCCAAAGTAGGTTTACATCGGAGTAAGATATATGAAGGATATTTCAGACGGGGTTCACGAACCCTACATATAAACATGTTAATCTCGAGAAAGAATGGAACGACTTACGAAAAACATTCGAAAACAATTCTATTATGTTTATTTTCGGTGATCGTTTTGGGTGGTGTATTACATAAATACTTTTGTTGTACATTCAAAATAGCCCAACTTATTGTGTTACATTGTTGTTTAACATTTTCTTTATTGTATAGATAGCTGTGTTATATATTGTACGTAAATCGAAATTATATGAGTGATATGTCACTGTTCTCTCATTTACTCTCCGTTCTCCACTCTCCACATTACAACTATCCGTTTACACCGTACGCTACGTCATGACGACCTACATATATATGTACTTAAGTATCTCCATCCTACAAGTGAAACAAACCACCTTCCTTCATTATCTCATTTTATTCATTCTCGAACACATCTGGGATGCTACCCCATAAAGATGCTAGGAGATCTGCGAAGACGAATAAAAACTATAATATCTATATGTAATTACTTTAACATTTACTCAATTAACGTAAGAAGATTTTAATGTAATTAGAGGATCTAAAATAATATTTTGAATCTGTATATTATAATATAATTATTTTTTTTTATTTAAAACAAACCATAATCTCTCGTTAAAATGTACCATTTTGCTGAAGAAGTGAACCGAGAGAAGTAACGAGTTTAAGTCAAGTAAATGACTTGACTTTTAACTTCGCTAACTTTGCTTTTGTGGAGAAAGCGCCGATACGGAATTGGCTTGTGGCTTACTTTAAATTGACGGGAAAGTAAAAATAATAGTCTGCCTTGACATTCTTAAGTGGACTTAAAAGTGTTCTTTTTTGAGTTTTCTTTTTCTATATGTAACTAGCGGACGCGCGCAGCTTCGCTTGCGTATTTAAGGGTGAATTCTAATAACCCATGAAACATGTGTTCAAAGAAATATTTTTAAGAGTCTAAATTTCAAATTTTATAAAAATCGGTGGCCTTTTAAAGATTTTTTCATACAAACTTTCAACCCCTTATTTGCACCCTTAGGGGGAGAATTCTAGAAAACGATGAAACACGTGTTCAATTAAATACTTTTAAAAATCTAAATTTCAAATTTTATAAAAATCAATGCCGATTTAAATTTTTTTCCATACAAACTTTGAACCCCTTTAGGGTTAATATTTTTCAAAATCCCTTCTTAGTGGATGTCCAGATTACGAAAGTAAACTTTTGTCCAAATTTCACGTTCCTACGCACAGCGGTTACGGCTGTGCGTGCGTCTTACCTCAGTCAGTGAGGACATGTCCTTTTATATATATAGATAACGTTCCCTGTGCAAAAACATTTCCTATAATGATACTAAGTAGATAGTCAAATTCCATTCAAGTTAAATCAAGACTATTAGTATGTGACAGATTTCAATGGGCCATATTTTGTCTATGTAAAACAGGAAATCGCTATTACAAATATTTTTTAAAAGCGATTAAAATTTATTGCACAGCAATATAATAGAAGCCAGTCGTGGCGCAGTCCTGTTTAGTCACACTTTGTGCCCAAAAAAATAAAAAAATCAAATGACTGAATAACCTTCCCGGTATATTCCGCAAATAGCAGAGGAGGCAGAGGTAACCTAGTATTAAGAAACACTGTTCCAGACTTTCCTTTTAATCTAAGATAATATTTCATCTCAAAAACTACAAATTACAGTTCAAATTAAACGTTTTTTTGTTGACACCATTTAGTTAACAATTAAATATCATCACTAGTTTAACGACATTTTTTATTAATAAAGGAGTATGACTAAGTAAGTATTTATAGTTTTAAATCAATAAATACACGTTTTGTAAATTTCTCATATTATTATTTACTACATAATTTTTTTAAAAATCCAAATGATTTTTTGAAATCAAACCCACATTCAATTCAGCTAATTATCCTTTCCTACTCTTTTCTTTTATCTCTTCCAATCCAATTTCACTTTGAAAACAGTCTCGAAAAAGCAAATTGCTAATACTGAATAGCTAGAAAGGGCGGCAAATGGCCCATTTCCTCAACGAATTATATATGTCTTTTACTCTTCAACGACACACTCACCGGTTTATTGATTTACAAAAACAGGAAAATATATAAGAATGGGTACCTACTATTTATTAGTCCGTGTATTTTTCAAAAAAGGTGATTTTAGGGTTTCGTATTTTTTAAGGAAAAAAGGAACCTTTATAAGATCCCTCCGTAGTCCGTCCATCTGTCTGTCTGTCTGTCAAGACCTTTTATCTCAGGAACGCTTAGAGATGTATGACACCATGATTTCCTGACAAAAAACATATTTCTATATTTACTTAGAAAAAAGATATGGATAAAATCAATTTATCAATATCCGCACAATAAATTTATCAATGTCCCCGAATAAATATTTAAAAAAAATAGTGACTTATCATTCTTTCTTAACGATAATTATGAGATTATACGAACGAATATTATTAGAAATAACATATCAGTAGAAATATCTTATATTTGTATCCCACTATATATTATACTTGACAATACATTATGAATATTTCGATCCAAATTTATATGAAACATATATAATGTTTGCAAGATATATTTAATTATACAAGTAAACCAAAGGTGCACAATTTCTGTCAATAAGTATCTCCGACCAAGTTTAAGTAACTTCACAGTTAATTTCACAGCCGTATAGGGTCGCGCTTTGAAATTTTAACCAATTTTTTGAAGTGAAACATCTTCATTAACAAAGAATTTTTATATCAGTGTTAAAGAAAAAACTTCACAATAAATCATCACTTTTTCTATCATTTTGGACCCTCACGGCGCCGTTAATATTATCGAGCGCTTATTTTGCTTTACTTTTCTGACTAGATTAGTAGTTTCTTTTTTAAGCAAAAAAACTATGATTATTAGAATTTGGACTTTGAATTTATAATTGATATAACTGATTCTCAGGTTCAATGGATTCTGCTGATAAAATAGTCGTTGAAGTTGATGTTATCATTCACAAATTAGTGGTTCAATTACAACTACAAATAATAAATAATATTTGTATAGAAAAAAAAACTTACATATATTAACTACTTATAACTCAAGAAAGAGCATCAACCCTATTACAGACCGAGATGCACCCAACAATGCAGACTCGCTCGTTAATTAGCAAGGGAATGCCGCTGGAGCCAACTCGCTCCTCCGAAGTGGAAACTTTAGTTCTAAGTAAGGGAAAAGTGATAGACCGAAAGAGGTACGAGCATTATTGTTTGTGGGGAATAGACTTGGAAGTATATCACAACGTTATAATATATTTCGGTTTTGGTTTTATATTTTTAAGTAAATAAATCTTTTTTTTTATGGAAACAACAAGGCAAACGAGGTCGTTCGTACAGGTCACCACATGGTAAGTTATCATCGCCGCCCACGACCCCGTGTAGCACCAGAGAAGCTACAAATGTATTGCAAGCCTTTAAGGTGGAGACGAACAGCAGAAGCGCTTTTTGAAGCTTGCACTTTCAAAAATAAAAAAAAGTTTTGTCCTTTTTCTGCTTTACACTTTATCCGCAAATACTGGTAGCTGGTTAGATAGAGAGAAGTCTGTATTAACACATTCCGAGCCAGTTAAAGCCCTGCTCACCAGAGTCCTTGTCCACCAGAGCTGTCAACTGCAAATAATTAAATAGCGTCATTCCCCCTAGCATCAAATTGACGAATATCGCAATTACACTCAGCCGCTGTCCTATTGCGCCTCGGTAGCCTTCACTTAATACTAAGTATAGAAAATGAGATCGATCGAAGCGAAGCGAATACGCTGTAAGCGAAATTCAAACGCATGACTAAAGTTTGTAAAAACACTATTCATATATACCTTCAATATGGTGGGGTCAAAGTAGTACAACTAGTTAGAAGGGAAACTTTGAAACTGAAACTTTATTTTGCATCTGTATTACAGTACAATGCGCTCGGTTGAAGTTCTTCAATATTTGTTAGGTACTATGTGATCCAAAAAGTTTTGTCTTCAATACACTGTATTCTTCGTATTACATTTCTTTTTAATATTAAAAATTATAGTCAATGCCACTGGAATTACTTTTTCAAGAAACAGTATTATTTTTCCATCTTTACCCTTCAGGGTAGGCAGAGGAAATCTAGCATTAAGAAATTCCGTGTTAATTGATACTTGAGTGAAAAAATGAAGAAATATTGAAAAAATAATATTTTTTCCTCGGACTTAGCATCGAACCCACAACCGTCGCGTTACCCTTGTGCCACTCATTTGATTTTCTTTTAATAGAGCCAGAATTACGTTATATTTTAAAGTGAAATAACCGTAAAAGTACTTTCGTTGCATAACAAGCTCCACGTGCCGTTGGATTCTCCCTCATATACCTAAATGTCCTCTGATGTCAAGACGACGTATGAATGTATTCACGAGTGTCATCGTATCGGCAAATATATCATTTTTTTAACATCGTATTTGATTTGTAAATACTCCGATTACCGATTCAATTCAACGATACGATACGGTTTATCAGAGCTTGGCTTTTTTCAAAGTGTTCGAAGTAAAATTTATTGACGAACCGATTACCTACAGTAATATTAACTGCATTATTATTTCTAAGAAATTTCGCTATCTATATTATTGCAAAAAATATTTTCCAAATTGTATCTTCACAAGTACAATCAATGCTCTACGTAAGTGTATTCAAATATATATATATCAGATATAGGTCAATTAGCTTTATTCTATTGGAAACAGTTCAATTCATATTAAATTATCGTGTTCATTCTGTTTGGCTACCAGTAGTGCCTCTGTGTGTGCTTTACAAGTTGAATAGTTATGACGTGTTGAAACTACTTCTGTATTCTACGAACTGAAATACTGGTATGTTATTTTATAATGTTGTATTTTTCTAGTATTCTTCCATATAAAATTAATATAATGTACAGTGAGTATTGCTTTATTGCAACCAATTTGACCTGAATAGTGTATCACAACTGTTATTGATAATATCTCGTCATTCATAGCTTATGTAAGGCGATATGATTAATAGATAATAGAGATATAATAAAATAATTATATCACTTGAATATATTATTTATTTTTTGTTACCTACCCAGAAAAGCAATGATGTCACGAATGGAAACTTACAAAGAAGAATATTTTACGGCTTAAAATACTACAAGGCTTTATCTTCACTGCATTTCTAACTATTCCTAAAGCGCCGTGACAAAGTAATATAATTAATGTCATACAAATCCCGCCAATTTTAACGTAAGCTAACAAATAGAATATTAAGTCTTAACTAATTATATAAAAGCCTGTTGATCACTGTGCACTCTGGCAACGCGCTTACCGAGCCTTTAAACAAAAATAAATGTCACCTTATTTACTTATGATGGTGAGAAGATTAACTTATTTCTACATTACTTACATATATTATTCAAATGGTTACAAAGGTTGCGGTAACACTTTGATGGACTAACAGATTTTACAGCGGGATTCGCTATTTTTTTATAATCTTTTAAAAACGTAACACCATTTTTTTCGTAAATCAATAAAATTAAAAATTAATGAACCGAAATAATTATAATAAGAGAGTAAATTTAGAAAAAAATGAAGCTAAACGACATGTATTAAAGAATATAGAAAACATGCAAACATTCAATACTTTTACAATGTTAGGAACCGAGTTCACAATCAAGTTCAAAAGAGAATCTAGAGGCATAATAATATAATTATTTTGTCAGGAAAATGAATGCAAAAACGTTCACTTCATTTAAATGCAAAGGCGTACACAATTCCCGATGCAATTTAAATTTAAAAAGGCTTATTTTCATGATTACTGTAATTTACATTACAAATATACGAAGCAGTGGTGTTTACAAGCTAAATAGTCAGAGTATCCACCGCAATTATTTTATTCATAAGTTTTGTGACTTTCGAGATTATGAGGCATATCTCATCTCATTTTAAAATATCCAATATCGTACAACAACTTCAGAGAATAATAATACGAGTATCTATTAATTAATTATTTAATATTTTAGGGGTGAAAACAAACTATTTTATAATATAGCTACATATATCGCATATTATTTGTATAATTTTGTTATATTTTTAATGACAGTCTGACCATTACATACAACTAAATACTGATTTTTATACAAACTATAGCAAAGTACTTAGTGTCCCGAGTATACATCTACTTATATATTTACGTATTTCGTAGTTGCTACGACTTAATAAGTACCAATAAATAAGTGAAGCTACTAAATTTCACAAAAATATTTTAAAAAAACCAACAAAACTAGGTTCTCCAACGATTGTCATAATAAATATATTTTAAGGACATCTTTAATTTTAAATAATATTGGACTGGACAAAAAAGACATCCGCATTATACAAAATCTGTACTGGAATCAAATCGCAACAGTCAGAGTAGAAGGAGAAGAAACTCATGAAATCAGCATCGAAAGAGGAGTTCGACAGGGATGTATTTTATCGCCTACTCTTTTTAACATCTACTCGGAAAGGATTATGACCGAAGCTCTCGAAGATTTATCATATGGTGTCAAAATCAACGGATACCGTATTAATAACTTGAGATATGCTGATGACACAGTCCTAATAGCTTCATCAGCGGCCGAACTACAAGAAATGGTAAATCGAGTTAACGAGAGCAGCGTCGAGGCGGGTCTGAAGATTAATGTCACTAAAACGAAATTCCTGACTATCTCCACTAAAGGTAACCCTCACTATACCTTATTTGTGGCAGGCCAAAGAGTCGAACAGGTGGATAAATTTAAATATCTAGGAACATGGTTAACACAGAAGTGGGACAGCGAAGTAGAAATTAAAACTCGTATTGAAATTGCCCGGAGTTCTTTTGAGAAGATGAAAAAGGTACTCTGTAACAAAAACATCAAAATCCCACTGCGTGTACGTATGCTTCAAAACTACGTGTGGCCTATAGTTCTATACGGATGCGGGCTAAGGAACATCAAAGAATGGACTGGAATTAAAAACGCCGTAGATTTAATTCATTTGGCTAGGGACAGGACCAAGTATGCGAAGTTGACTGCCAACCTTCACTAGTTGGAGAGGCACTTTAAGAAGAAGAAGAAGAAGGACATCTTGCAAAAAAATACCTAAATTGAAGGCTACTTAGTTTCAATAGAAAATGGCCAAGCCGCGTTGGCTATTAACGGGAGCGGATAGCGTAGGATTCTGCATTTCCATCTTATTGTTGCTGTGCCCTCGTTTGAATGCAAATATTTTATATTTCTCGAGAGAGCCGTGCTTCGCTTTAGTGCTCATCTCCTATCATTTACTTTTTAAAAGTTTAATCTTTCGTTTGTTGTATTTTTTTTTGTTATAGGTGAATAAATGGTTGATTTACATTGGCACTTTTAAACCAATATTTTGTGTTAGAAGAACAAATTTCCTTTATAAGGTGTGCATTTGAATATCGTTATTAAAATATTTAATTTGTCTTTAAATATTTAAAATAACTATATTCTTGTGATATATTCAATTTATTATAATTCATAAGAAAAAATAACAAATTATTCACAGGCTGCAAATTAAGCCTCTCTGTTATGTTATGTGTGTTTCAATATTGAAATATTTTTCTCATTACAACAATTTTATTATTTAACACTGTAACACAATCTTAAATGACATTTAATTTTTCTGCTCTTTATATTTTCCATCCATCTATGGCTTTGAAATAGAAAATAAAATTGTTTCCATTGTTAGTTTAAAGTCTCATTTAATTTTTACGATTTTTAAATGGCTCTTTGCTGCTGTAGTACTGAAAGTACACTTTTACATGATGTCATTGAAAGAATGGAATAAGTAGAATACAACGCTTGTTTATCTCTGCTTATTTGTACATTAACTGAAGTAATCATTTGCAATATGCAATACAAATTAACATTTAGCTAAGTTTGGGATAACATAAATATTATACATGATCCTTTATTCTTCAATATCTATTTTTATAAAATATTCTTTACTTATATAATTTTTACTTACGGCGAACAGACGATGTATCTTGTACCTGAATTATTATATTAGACATATAATCATAGTTGGTACTCTCTTTATGACATTAGCTAAGGGTGCACCTGAGTCGTTTAGCAATATCATATTTTGTGAATTGAAAATTATGAAAATAGAATCTTGAAGCTAAGCGATTCTTCGATACCCAGTCTAGGAATTTAAATATTAAATATTTTCATTACTTCGTTGCAATGTCGAGGCAAAGTGCGGCGTTGTTGCCTTTGCAGTTAATAGAGCGTGAAGCTAAAAAGGAGTTATTTTTGGGGGTTAAAAGTTTATATGAAATTTTGTTGCTGCGAGTGCTACGAGTCTAAAATTTTGCATTTGGGTACTTTGAAGTCGTTGGTGCTAACTAAGACTGCTATAATTCATTGTCAATTCTGCACATGAGATAAAAAGTATATTTTAATTATAATTTAATTAATGTATCGATAACACAGACATAAATCACTCAGCAGAGCAGCAGAATTCCTCCCTGTCTGATTTTTCGTATGTCTGTTAGTTTGCTTGCGCATCCAAAACCAAAGCCACTGATCAGAAATAAATAAATTTTCTTATAATGTAAATAAAGTATTTTTAATGCCAAAGTGTCAAGCCTTTTAGAGTATATTGGACCCCAACGATTCAAACGCCTCTACGTTGTACACGAACAAGTGGTTCAAGCTGATACGGGGGTGCACCAGCTCTGAGACGAGAACAGTAGTCCATATGAGACAGTGCCAATCGATGTTTTGGCGTAACGCACAGTCTCGTTTTGCGGATGACCCTCAGGTTCTTTGATGTCTTTTTGTGGTTTAAACTTTTTGAATTCCGCATAAGTAGCAAAATTTAAATCCTCTGGCCTCTGTATGGTCCTCTGGCATCACAAGCTGATATTATAAAAATTTTTGCACGACATTTACTAAAAAAATGAGATGAGCGTCCATGGTGACCCGCTGTAATGAAGGTCTTTAGATTTTAATTTTGCGTAATATACTAGTACGTATTAGTAGCATACAGTATTCTGCCAATGTTGTATCCATTTTAACTTATATTATCATTCTATCATAGTTTTACGTCTTTATCATTTACGAACAATTTAACATGAATCCCACTCATGACAAAGAAGTTTTCTTGGTCTAGTTTTATTGGTTGTTTTTTTCTTAAATATAAAGTCAACCTGTTTACATTCCAGTGGAGTGACAGCCCTGCTCTTGAATGGTTAATATGATTTCCATGATAAATGTTGGGAAATGGCTGTTGACATTTCAAACGGTGGCGTAAATTCGCACCGTAACCGCTTAGACACAATAAGAACTTTTATCGTCTTAGCAAAAAGTGGATCAACGCTGTTTGTGCTCGTCACTGTGCTCTTTATTTTTCTGCTTAAATGGGGCAAGATGGCTGTAATGTTTTTGAAATATGTTATAGCAGATGTTTGTTGGAATTTTCGTTTCAGTTTCCTTTATTTGTATCTATACTTCAAAAAATATTTAATGTGTGCTTATTTCTATTCATATTTATTTTATTTTTATTCATATCTTCATTTTAATCATTAATTATTATATTGACAACACAGAAACGAACGAAGTGTTGTTTTACATAACGCTTCTTCGTATTTTATTAATTTTAGATCTTTGTAGTCAATTAGCTTCAAATTACGTAAGATGAGTTATTTTTTTTTATGGATATATTTAAAAACGCTAACATAACATTTAATTTCAAACTAAAACCTCTTAAACTACGACCAACCAAGCGCAATGCAGAATTATACTGCGATGCCGTTAATTGCGAGGACCGTACCTACCGTATTTCACTGAAACTGAAACTTATAATTAACTGTTACATGCAACGTTCATAATAATATGTTATGAAATATGTTTGTGTCAAAATTGCTTCGAACAACTTGTCTAATGAGTATCTACAGGATGTAATTTATTAGGCATATTTTCAATATTCTCTACTTTTCACCGAATTCTGGAAGTATTGTGTGTTAAATGGCGACACTAAACGCCGCGCTTTGCGTCATTAATGAAAATATTAAATATTTCTTTCATGTTTGCTGTCGTGCACGTTTGTGCTCCTGCGGCTAAATTGGCCTTATAAATTACTTAATTTAAATTTTCGCTTTAAAGTATTTTGACTATGCGTCATAAAATCGTTCGTGACTCTGCATAAGATAGCTGAATTTTAATTTAACGTTATATTACATTCAGTCGCTACGCTCCCATAGGAATTTAAAAAAAATTAAAAGCTTAAAGAAAAAATACAGCCAAATTAAATGCAGAGAAGGCTGACGAGGGACGGTCTATGGCCCTCTGGTGTCACAATCTAATTGTGAGACTTTCTTCCACACAATTGATATAAAAAATGAGCGCAGGATTAAACAGACACTGCAAAATGTTGCTGCTTCAGTAACATTTTTTATTATTAAATTTTTTAGCATTCGGTCTTTCTCCTCTTTATAACCCAGAAGTCTTTTGCGACAAACAAAGACGGTACATAATTTTTCTATAGATATTTTCTCTTTTTATTAATATTCCTTGTTTGAGGAAGACTTATATATGCTTGAATAATTAAAAAAATCTGTGAATTTCGAGTCAGTCTAACCTACTGAGGGTTCCGTGTTAGTTTCAGGTTTGTAAATCGACGGGATGTACAATTTATGAAAGTTGATAAACTTAAGTTTGCAGTCGTTTGCTTAGCTTAATTTCAGCTTAAAACCTCCACGTGATAAACGGTCTTGACAGACGGAAAAATATAATGATTTCATTTTTGTTTATTTGAGGTACGGAATCCTAAAAAACAACTAGTTGTACAGGCATAAAACACTTATTATTCATAAACATAGCAAATTATGTTACAAAATTAATGTTAATTTTATGCTCATTATATTATAAAAGTAAATTTTAATTATACTATCAGAAAGAGATTTGGGGAAAAAGTCATGACGTAGTACTAAATTTGTAATGGTTTGTAAATACGGTAACAAATAAGATAATGTAGACTTAACAAGATAATCGTAATAAAAATTATGAAAGTCCCTAATTTAAGCCAATTATATTTTTTCTTTTCAGCAAATTTGCTTTATTTCCATCATTACAGCGCTTGAGATGCTTTAATGAATTTCCGTACTATTTGTAAAATGCTTGTATTTACTTAAGTCTGTTTTCGTAATAACGTTAATGTTAGGTTACATATAGTTCCTTAACCAACTAAACCATTATTTTAGGTTAAAATTATTTCTCTCACCATTTTCCGAACATAACGAGATGGAGCGGATTGTAAAAGATAAATAAGATAAACGTTTTAAATTATCCTTAATAGAAATCAAGCGGAAAAAAATTGATAAGCCGCCAGTCTGGAGGCTCGCCAGGCGCACGGTATACAGGGTGGAAGAGGCAGCGCTTCTTTTATTGAAACTGCATATAGGGTAATATATTTCAAACCCACATCTAAGAAATTAATCAAGGTACCTCAACAGTTTGGACGTAGGAATTTTTTTTCATTTCACGATTTTTATCCATACCTGTATTTCGTGTGACGCACACATACGTGTGCGACGTTTCCGATTTGACAGGTAAGTGTGTGCGTGCCTATGTTATACTTTACAAATGGCGTTTTATTTTAAAACGATAATTTTATTATTTATTTTGTTTGAAAAAATAACTTTTTCATTTTTGGGAATTATTTTTTTTCCGAATTATATTAGGCTTTTATAGAGTAGTTAAAACTGTGGTTTCATTTAAAGTGGTACTGACAATTCCACCCTGTATACAATGTTCAAAATACTACCTATCTTTTAATTTAGCCCATTTGGCACGTCCCGACGGAACTACAGATAATTTGTTTCGGAATACAAATAACATGATCCAAGGCGACGACCAAGTTACTAGTAATTCCATAGGGAGTATATTTTTAGGTCTTTACTTTTTCTTCAAGTACTTATGCAAGCAATTATATTTATTTTACACACTACTTTTTACTTACAATAAGAATTCTACGATACGCTTTAATCGTCTTTAATCTCCGTTTGGAGATTAAAGACTTTTACTTGATTTGTACTATTAAAATTGATGTATTCTTTGAATTACCAGCCTCAAGTTTTAATAGATTCAGTGTCATTGACTGTCCTCATTTATCCTCTCAACGTGAGTTGAGTTAATCTGTATATCGAGGTCATCGTGGCTCTTTGAATCTTTGTTAAATATTATCAGTTTATTATTTTATACAAATAATTACGTGATTTAAAATATTATGCAGTAGTTGTTTAATATAAAGTCTATATAAATAATATATTAATTGATAACTGAACTATTTATTTAATGAGGTTTAAAGGTTCAAAATAAAATACAACACGTTCATATTATAATTTATTTACTCATCCTATTTTATTTAATGAATAAAATAATAAAAAAGGTGGATTTATTATTTATTGAAAGATAAAAAATATTATATCGTGCAAAGAATTAATATCTTAAGTGAAACACAGCCATAGATTAACGCCTATCTTTATACATATTTTAAATTCACCATTAGGTTACAAAAGTTTCATAGATTAGGCTCAAATGAATTCTTTAATCTTAAACAATCTTGTGGCATATCTGTATATTTTCATATTGAGAATTAAACATTGCTTAAAATATACAAAATTATTAATAACTCAAGTAATATTTTGAACTATACAAGTCTTCGGAAAGATGTAATTCTAATATGTTTAATCACTACTACACCTTTTTACATTTTATTTGTTTACATTTGATATGAACAAAATAAAAGCATAATAAATTCAATTGTATCAATTATTTTAGCACTTCTTAGTAAATCTAGTAATTTTATAATATCGTAGTGTTCTTGTAGACGCTGTTAGATAGAATATGACCTATTTTTTGTCATTTGATATATTAGATATTTGATCTATTCATCTATTTATAGATTTAATTAAATTTACCTCGATTGTAAGTTTCATATGCTATCTAATCATATTCCTTACCGTGTGGTGCTTAATGCATTATTACAATATAGATTATTTTTATGGCTCATAAAAAAACCTCGTTGAGGCCGATATTTTATATATACATTTATTCTAATATCACTTGAAACATATTTAAGCCAAGCCTCATAAGCTCACAGACTTTGATATTTGTCTAAAAGTCCATAACAGTACGAGTACAAAACTTTTGCTTTCAGCGAATGTACCTGCAACAAAATAATAATAAATATATATTTTTTTCATCAGGGGCCGTCGGGGCTCAGTGGAACAGCCTCTAACTGTAAACGTGACAGTTGTGGGATTGATGTGGACTCGGGGGGGAATTATTTTCACATCTTCGTTCTGGTAATAAAACTAAGGTCATTGCGGGCAAGCCTTCCATGGTGGAACCCTCAACTGATAACCAATAATAGCAAAAAAAACAATAAAAACCATTGCATACCTCCATTAGCCACATACTTCGACAGTTGCGTCCGCGAGTACACCGTTATAGTCGCGGCCGCGTCCCTCACCACGGGCGGCTCCACAGGCAGGGTGGCCTCGCAGCGCACGCGCAGCGCCCCGCTCGCGGCCGCCGGCACTGCCACGCGCAACACGCGCCAGGACGCGCGCAGCCCGCCTGCTTGGGGCGCGCTTAGCTCGAGACGTTGCCAGGGCTCCGTCTGTAAAGTTATATAGTATAGTTAAAAATATATGACTGATGATTACATTTATTATTATTAGTTTGTCCCTAACTTGACGTTTTATCCCTAGTCTGGTTACCCCCAAAGAAAAGGGAGCGTCATCCGCTACGGTCCGGTCATCAACCTCTTCATACACGCCCTCCGCGTTCAGGGTCAGCTGAGGTCTCCCCATTTCTTTTTTACTTTCTTTTTTCCCACTCACTTTTGCCTATTATTAAATAATATTGTGTAATCTTTATTAATTAATGTGACGGTTGGCGGTACAATTCCCTCTTGAGGAAGTGATGTCATATTTTCTCTGTGACGAGCTTAAGCTCGTTACGTTTTGAGTGGGGTGAAGCCACGGCGTTCACGCCACTCAAACCGTATTCGACGGAAAATGGACAAAGCGCGGCGTTGAGTTCTGCCACTCAACACGCAATGCCTCCAAAATTCGGCAGAAAATGGGGAACGGAGTGTCTCAACACTAGGTTCCCTCTGCCTAACTTGCTATATGCGGGATAAATAGAATTAATCTATTTAATTAGATGACCCATCACTATTCTTTATGCAGTGGAGTGCTTAATGTATGAAAGTCCATTAAAAACTTCAGAGTAAATTTGCAATGTTAATATCCTGTTTTTCATACTAGCACACTGACTAGTAAAAGTATTGTAGAGTGTGTTAACATTTATGGAGGAGTAACAAGTGTATGCTTATATGCTTAAAGTAATACTTGTGCACTTTTAAGCTCAACGGTAACGGTAACGTAATCGTTTTTCAGCAAAATATAAACGCAACAATAACAGTTTACCAATTAATTATACGATAGTAAATGTTTTTTATTTACTTGTGAATATTATAATTTAAATTAAATTTCAGATCACTATAGATTTCTACTTATACAAAAAAAAAATGAACGAATATTTTTAAAAAATCAGTTGTGATAAGGTTTTGCTAGTTTTGCTTAAATGGATATACTAGTGACCTGCCCGCGGCTTCGTCGGATCCAACTTCACAATGCTTTTAGGTATATGTAAAGCGAATAAACCAAATTGTACACACCATAGAATAAATATTTTTATAACATTAAAACTGAGTCATAAAATACTTAAATATAACATTAAGTTTCATATTTATTGCCATCACATTTTATGGCAATCCGGTTTACGGTTTCATAAACACCATAAAGTGCCTTTTTAGGATCATTACAATCTCACTTCACGACATCCTGGGATATCCGTGGCATGTAGGGCTATAAATACATAATTATTTCAATCTATCCTACATTTTAAGGTTACTGAAATTTGGCTTGTACGTCTCATGGGGAAACTACCCCTACATTTGCCCATTTCATATCAAAGAGTAAGATATAGTTTATATTAATTTTGTTTTCTTTAAGCTTGTTATTCAACAACTATATTCCTTTTAACTAACTAACTGACTATCTTTAATCATATAATTTCCCTTTCAATTCACAGTTCATAATAGTGCCCGGAGTCGTATGATAGCATTCAATTTATTCCAACAAAGGCGCTCTATCAAGATACATCGAGATGTCCATCCGACTTGTGTATGTCGGAGAAACTAAACAAACATTTAATTTTCAGGCCAACCGTGGCGCACTCGAGGAAATTAAATGTTTATCTAAATTTATATTTCCATTTCTTCGCTCTGGTCTCGGGGCAAAGCGTGGCGTTGAGTTTCGCCACTCAACACGCAATGCCTTCTTTTTCACGATTTTGAAGCATAAAGTTTGTATCTATATTAATTATTTAAAAAATATATAATCAAACTGTAAGAAAATCATCATAACATTAGTAAGATATCAGAAAAGTTAAAAATATTCTATTTATAAAGTATATATTTTTTTCTGAATATGCCAACTTTTCCATATCACCGTTCCCTAATGAGTGACGGCATAAGGAGGTCACATACTCCTCCACCTCCGTATATTCTAATGAGCACATTTTGTTATTAGCTCATTTCCAGGTAGTTACAAAGTGAAACCACATATATATGTTCTGGTAACATTTTTTCTATTCTTTTATCCTGTTTTCTAGGTAATGCTACTTTTTCTAGAGAATAGCAGTATTGTAGTTCTTATTCGGAATTTTATTTAGGTTAGTTGTAAGTTTAATAATAATTTCAATGTAAATGATATTTATTATTTAAAAATGTCAGTATTATTATTTTATGGTGCAAATTTGGTTGACGGTAGACTTATCTAAGAAAGATTTTTCTTGGTTTAGGATGAATTCGGCAACGTCAGCTCTATATCATTTTTGAAATAGGTTGCAAATTATTTATAACTAGCGGACCCGGACGCGGCTACGCCTGCTTGAAATATAAGAATATAATTTCTATAGAAATATAATTTCAATCTAGATGAAATGCTAAAAGTGACTATTATATTTATTTTGATAAGGATGAATATCAAAATGACGCGGTAACGAACGCGGTCGCGTAGCGACGACGGTTGTTATTAACATGGCAGAATAAATTGCATGTCAAATTAGAAAGTATTTTAATTTATTAGTATATATGTGTAATGTAATATTATATAGCCTATAGCACTTCTGAAGAATGCAGCTTTCATACAAAACAAAAACAAAGTAAATCGATCCAGTAGATCCAGAGATCTTAGCGTTCAAACAAACAAACAAACAAACAAACAAACAAACAAACTCTTCCGCTTTATTATATTAGTATAGAAGTATAGATTTTATTTACAAGAACAGCGTTAATATGATGAGGCATTTCATCAGCATCATGCTCTATCATATCTCGCGTTGCAGGCAGAGCGAGCCTAGTGTTAAGACACTCCACTCCCCACTTTCCGCCTAATTCAGGAGGATTTCCTCGACACCAGAAAGAAATGAAAATATTAAATATTTCATTTCTTTTTTGCGTGTCAAACCCACAACCTGTCGCGTTTACAGTGACACGCCTGAGCCCCTGCGCCACGATTGGCTTCATATGTGCTAGAGCTTCAATTATAATCTTTAATACTTATGCACCAAAACAATTATTATTGATAGACTAAAAATATTATAATCATATACATACCTTCGCAATCTCATCATCTATGTACCAATTAATATCAGAGGGCGGCAGGGAGTAGTCAGAGGAGCAGTTGAGCAGTATCTGCTCGCCGGGCCTCACTAGTTTAGGAGCGCCAAGTATTGTGGGGTCCTTGTCCGGCATAGCTGCGAGGGAAATAGACTTCAGTACGAAGTACGATATGAATTAAATTTGCTAAAGCTAACGACCCTTTAGTTGGTAACGAGTTAGATTGCCTTTGGGTGTCCGCAAATTGTTACGAACAATTGAGCTTCTTTATTTTTTTATTGTAGAACTGGAGAAAAGTAAAAAAATATTCATGAAGTTTTTCCGGAACGCATTTTTGTAATTTTTTGAATTTTATTTTTTGGCTGTAAAAATTGTTCGTTAATTGTTTTATCAAACAGCATTTATTAGAATAATTAAGTAACAAGGATAAAACTAACATATTAAAAAAAAGTTATCCAAAATGATCATTAATAGCAAGGAAAAACAAAGTTCGCAATTACAAATCTATAGGGTACTTTTCGTGGACTTGCGGTTATGAAATTCGGTGCGAAATGAGAACTTACAATACAAATAAAAGGCAAAATCCAAATGTAAAGTTGTCTCACCAACTACAGTCATATGTTTCGTCTGCCTCGCTATCTGGAACTTGGGCCCCTCTGTGGACACCTCGCACGTGTAGGCAGCTCTCGCGGCGACGGGCGGCGGCATGACGCGCACCGTGCACGAGTCCTCTTGGCAGTCGCCGCCTTGCACCATTATGCCGGTCACGTTGAACAGCCGGATGGGAACCTGCGGAGATATTCATTACTTAGTACAACATGTCCTATAAACTATAATGTGGGATCAAATTTTGATATAATGGAGACTCCATCCATCCATAAGAGTTCAATATAGTATTCATATATAATTAATGCAGTATCTAGGACAGTTGCAATAACTATTTAAGAATATTTTATTATGTATATGATACACTTATAGCTTTCAACTATTTTTCTCTTTCCTTAGCTTACCTTAGCTCTCCAAAGAATGTACATGCCAAATTTCACCTATAAAATTATTTGTTTTTGCCTAAATAACTATACTCATTTGAAAAAATACATTTACATAGACAGATAGTTCATATTTGTATCCTTAGAAGAAGCTGGATAAAAATATGTATCTATGCAAGTATTAGATGCAAGAAGCAAGATTAGTAATCCGATTACAAATCAGATTTGAGAGAAACACATGCAATGAACTCTGGCATTTTTGGAAGTAACTTTTGAATTTATATAAAGTGACTTCTTACGTATAATTCAAATGCTTTTAACGGGACCTACCTCCTGTATGTAGTGTACTTACGTTCTTTTAAGAGTACTTTTAGTAATAAAAGTTTGAAATTTCCTTTCTGTGAATATATTAAAAGTGATGTTATTGACTTAAATACATTCCGCGGTGCAATTTGATTTCACGTTTTGTTGCCATTAAGCTATAATAAACTAATGGTCCGGCCGCGGCTTCGCCCGCTTCTAATACGCAATTATTTGTCTTGGGAACTCAAATATGTTCATGTTTTATACATGTTTATAGCGTTATAACGACTTCTAATATATCTATGTCAAACTTAAAGAAAACTGCACTAAAATATTAGCGTAATTTAAAAGTAGTTAGTACACGGATAATAACACTTCGAATCAACTTTCTTTTATATTTATACTATGTATAGATAACAGTTTTCAGGTATTAAATTTTACAGGTAATTTATGTAAATTAATAACTAAATTCATATCAAATTTATTTGGTATCTGCATTATACTTAAATACTCGAAGTGACATCACTACGCGTGACTTAAACTCAACTAGTGTAAGTCAAGCATTCAATGCAAGCAGGTCATTGCGGTTATACGATATAGGTCACCTTTGAAACATTAGTTGGATTTCTTGGGGGGTTTCACGGGATCACTGAACGAACAAAAACAGTAATTTTAAAGCAAAAAGCGTGTGGATTTGCTATTTATAAAAGCTTGTTGCTATGGTTTTAGTTACATTTACCACACAATATATATTTTTTTAACTTTTGGGATGTTGTCTATTTACCAATATTTTTGGATAACGAACTGCAAATTATCAGATATATGTGTAACCTATTTTTTAGATTTTTTAGATTAATATATTTACTGCACATACAATTTATATCGACATCATGGTTATTACAGCAGGTAAACGTTAATTAACGTTTTCAAGTTTAACATATCAAAGTCAAGTTAGTGAATGTTCTAGGGGAAAAGTCAGTTAGTTCATATCAAAGTTACCTGCTGTGAGGGTCTGTATCTGAATATCTCGTGCATGTCCCTGTACCACTTGACGGAATGTAGTCGCTGCTCGTCCATCTGGAAGTGACAGCTGAGCTCAGCCGCACGCCGAGGGTCCGCGTACAGTGGGACCTTCAGTTGAGTTATTTCATGAGCTGATGTTAACGCTGTAACAAATTATATAGCAATTATTATAACATATAAGTCTTTTGAAAAATAAGTTTTGGACTATACTTTACATTTTATATATTGGATGGAACACCAAAACTATTGTATTTTTTTAAATAATTACTTGAGCTAATTGGACTCACTATTACAACAACTGCGCCACGAAACCTCTATTTTACGAATAATAAAATATTACAAAATAGAATCTATATATATAAAATTAATTTTTAACAAAAAGAAAACCGACTTCTAACAACGAACTAAAAAGTGAAAAATAATTATATAAAGATTTTATAATTTTGAAGTATATATACTAAGACGGGAACTTGTAATATTCGACTTCTAAGGGGTTGTTTTTGGGGTTGAAAGTTTATATGAAAATTCGTTACTACAAATGCTAGGAGTCTCAAATTTTGCATGGACGTCACTTATAGGACGTAGGTACTCATAGAGATAGAAATTAATAATAACGTAGTTCACGCAGGCGAGCCGCTAGTTACTAATAAAAATATTTATTGAGCACCAAATACAAAGATAACCATGACAAAAATTTATTCACTTATCACTTATTAAAACCATACGTACATCACGATAATATTTTTTTTATCTTTGTAAGTATGTAGGTCGATATACCAATATTGCCTATTTTTTATCGGGATTCGCTAAAAGCCACAATATATTTTTTAAATATACCATCATCTTGGAACACAGTTTTTATGTTTCGCAATTTTATTAAGACCGTTTTTAATTAAAACGTAAAAATGACTTATTTCTTGTTGTCGTGTCGTTTAAAATTGTAAGACGCAAAATTAATATTTATTCTACGGCTCTCGTTTCGGTAGATCCAATGTTATATTATTTTATGAAGTCACTCAGTTCTCCCGAGGTATTTAAAAAATGTTAATTTAATTATTTTTGGCAGGTCGTTTTATACTCGTTGTGTCCCATTTTTCGACCAATTTTTGAGATATTGCGTGTTGAGTTTAGATACTCAACACCGCAGTTTCATTATGCTACTCTAAATTTTTTTTTTATTTTTGAGGTTAGGAACATAATGGTGAGACTGTGACGCGACGGTTATGGGTTCGATCCCCATTTGGGGGAACGAATTATTGTTTATTAATAATATTTTCTTAGCTCTCGAACCAAAGCATAAGCCTAGCGTTGAATTCCGTTACTCGACATGTAATGCCTTGAAGAATTCGGCGAAAGGTGAGGAATGGAGTGTTTTAACACTAAGTTACTCCTGCCTACTCTGCTATGAGCGGGATTTTTGTGAGCCAGACGAAGCTGATTGATTAAAATTTTAAAAAATTATCGTCTGTCGTAGAATATATTCACATTTATTATCTAACCGTATGTATATCTCAGATATAAATGTATATATGTGACATGTACAATGTACATATACAGTGACGTACCTTCATCATTTAGAAGTATCATAGTACTCGCTATACTGCTAACAACATATTATTGTTTTAGTAAAGCTAACATTAGCATACTGAACGGCAAACACTTACACTGGTATTCCGACGCGAAGTAGCTGAGTCGTTCTTAGAGAAACATCACGCATGTTAAAGTGCCTTCAACATTTACACAAACGGCGCGACGTCGCGTCGGAGCGTATTTCAGAAACGTAAGCTTAATGGATGAATATATAAACCAAACTTAATAGATATTATATAAAAACTAAGATATCGAAACTACAGCTTTACTCAATAAATATATTTCAAAAATTAACTAAACGTAAAATACGTTAATATTACATACAAATATGTACCTGGCATATATAATAAGCGAGTAAAACAAATGTTTGTAAAGGTCAATTGGGGTCGGACTCGGTAAATATACAGTTAATTTTTTAAGCTTAGTTTATCACCATTTTTATAATTTATTTATTTATCAGCTTCACGCTCTATCCCTCGCGAGGTAGTAAGAGATAACGGAGCGTGAAACGTTACGGGCTCTATATATCTCTATCGCCTCGTCCACTGTCGTCAACCTGGAGCTTGATATGGTAAAAGCGGTCCATCTCCTTATGAAACTACGGTTATGTTAAGTAACTGTGTTTAAAAACGTTCGATAAAGCCTCGTCAAGAAAAGAATTTCAAAAGTTAGGTATTATTAAAAACCGTAAAAACGTAACTAAATATATACTAGAGCAAAGATAAAATCCATTAAGCCTCAATTTTCAAAGCGAAGCGAAAGTAAAAGAGTCGAAAACTGTAATTGTAAGACAAAGTATTACCGACGAAGAACGCAAATCCTAACGAAGATTACACTGACAGTCTCGACAAAGTGAATTTCTGCTGAAATAAACTTCTGTGGCCAATTTTTTCCACTCAAATAGCAAGAAATATATACAGAGCAAACGTAATAAGCGACGGTAACAAATGTTTGCAAAGATGACGAAGCTCGGCGGAAATAAACATGCAATTACTGATTGATTGATTTCTCAATATATGGCGTTTCGAGCGTGCCAGTTGAGCAAGCAATTACTTGGGTTGACTAATTTTGATGACTTTTCTATGAAGAATATTTAGATATGTAAATATACTTTCTTAGGGAAAAATATTTTATAAGGTAAATATAAATATTTATGACATCTACTAACCCGCCTCAGCCTCAGTTTTATAATTTGGATCATATATTAATTTATATTCTAATTCTATACTGTGAGTTTAGTTCTAAGCGATTATCATCAAATATATATGGAATTTTAATGGTAAAATAAATATACATATACATATATTACAAATAATATCGTCGATAAATATTTTTTTATATTTAATCACCAATATCAATAAGAGAACTAAATACAACAAAATTTACCAACTGTTTAATATGTATAATTTGATAAGCATTTTAATTATAAAAAATCAACATTTATTTACCATAACAATTGAAGATAAAAGATCCTCCATTTTACACTGAGTCTTATCTAAATTGAAAATCTTCTAGAGTGGCATCCCGCTTGCTCCGAAGCATATATTTATTGCCATCGTTATTAACGAGAACAATAAAATTTATATAGCTATATTATGTAACTTCTTCCTCCTGGCATTATTCCCGGCTATTGCCAGGGTCTGCCCTCCTACTCAACCTACTCCACTTTGCACGGTCTTTTGCGTCCTCGGTGGTTAGACCATTGGCTCTCATGTCCTGCATCACGACATCCAGCCAGCGCTTCCTTGGGCGTCCAGGAGGTCTCACTCCAGGAACTGATATAGCAAGGCACTTGCATCCGACATAGTTCTTAGGCCGGCGCGTAACGTGGCCAAACCATCTCAGGCGGCGCTCTTGGAGCTTATCCGCTACGTCACGGACCCCAAGACTACCTCGAATGAATGTGTTGCGTATGCGGTCAGACCGCGTTACGCCGCACATCCACCTCAGCATCTTCATTTCCGTGACGTGAAGCTCCTGAGTGTGCCGAGATAGTGCCGGCCAACATTCGCTGCCGTATAAAAGAACCGGTCGGATGATGCTCTTGTATATCAGCCCCTTGAGCTTGGGCGGTATTCTGCGGTCGCAGACCACACCAGTGACCTCCCGCCATTTGGCCCAGGCAGCGCTTATCCGCCCTTGGACATCGTGATCGATGCCTCCAGACTCGTGCATAACGGATCCAAGGTACCTGAACTTCTCCGACTTAACGGCTGGCTCAGGACCTATAAGGATGGTGCTCGAGTCCCGGCTCCCGCAGGCCATGTACTCTGTCTTCGACACATTTAGTTTAAGACCGCCGTTCTCAAGCGTACCCTTCCAGAGGTTCACTTTACGCTCCAGCGTCAGTCGGTTCTCGGCAATGAGTGCTATGTCGTCGGCATACATCATCAGCCATGGAGGCTGGTCCTGGATGTGAGCCGAGACAGTATCGAGCACTACATTGAATAAGAACGGACTAAGAGCCGAGCCCTGGTGAACCCCCACTGTAATCGGGAAGGGTCTAGTGTCGCCAACAGCAGTCCTAACCATAGAAATCGTGGTACATGTCTCTGATAATCTCAACATAGGCCTCAGGGATCCCTTTGGATCGCAATGCCCACCAGATACACTGACGAGGCACACAGTCAAAGGCCTTCTGCAGATCTAAAAAGGCCACATGCAGAGCTCTCCTTTTTTCCCTGTATGCCTCCAACAAAGTTCTGAGGGCGAAAATGGCGTCCATGGTGCCCGATCCTGGCTGAAATCCATATTGAGACTCAGAGATAGTACACTCTCGGCGGAGCCTGAGGTCGATCATGCGCTCGAAGAGCTTCATGGTATGACTCATAAGCTTAATGCCCCTATAACTACCACAATCTTGAACACTGCCCCTTCCTTTGTAAATAGGGGTAATGAAGCTAAGCCGCCACTGATGCGGCATCTTACCAGTGTTCAAGATATGGTTAAAAAGGTCAGTAAGCATGAGCACACCAAGAGAGCCCAACGATTTCCACGCTTCGATCGGAATGTCGCCAGGTCCCACCGCTTTTCCGTTCTTCATGCGTCGAAGGCAATTACGTGTTTCGTCAAGGGTTATCGGGGCAATAAGTCCGAGGTTAGGCGGTGGGTCGTGATGAAGACTGCATGGGTGCTGAGTATTCAGCAACTCCTGGAAGTAGCTTCTCCACCTCTCCTTCACAGAGGCATGACTACAGAGCAGCGTGCCCTGGGAATCTTTGACGCAAAGACATTTTGCGATATCTTGCGTCACTTTATCCCGGGAACGTGCCAGTTTGTAAATGAGCTTCTGCCCCTCCACAGTTTCAAGTTTATCATACAATGGTGACAAACTTTCACTGCGGGCTCTGGCTACAGCTCTTTTACAGGCACGTTTAGCTACTGTGTACTCCAGTCTGTCTTCAGGAGAGTTGGATTCCTGCCACTTCTTAAAGGCAGCCTTCTTTTCACGAGTCACCTCCTGCACCTCGTCATTCCACCACCATGTCTCCTTGTCGATGACACGTCCTCCCCTAGAAAGGCCAAGAACTCGCCTGCCCGCCGCAATGATTGCCGACTGAGCCCGATCCCAAGCATCCTGAGCAGTCTCGGTGTTAGTCGAAATATCGTGACTTTTCACCTCTGCCAGGAAGTCGGTCTGCATCGGTCCATTCAGCAACCACCACTTGATCCGAGGCCTACGTTTCTCGGCTACTTTCTTCTTCGGAGTGACGTTAAAGTCCATGACAAGAAGACGATGTTGGGCCGTTAGGCTTTCGCCTGGAATGACCTTACAGTTAGTTACCATGCCCATATGACACCGTCTGGTCAATAAGTAGTCTATTTGAGTTGAGTGGGACCCGCTCTTATACGTGATAAGGTGCTGAGAATTCTTTTGGAAGAACGTATTCACGACGGCCAGATCAGACGCTATATTATGTAACTATATACAATTATTAACAAAAAATGGCTTCAAACAACGTAAACTAAAAAATAAAAAATAATTTTCTCATACAATACCATCGTTAGAAATCAAAGCTAGTTTTAAAATTAAAAAAACGTCAAAATTGGTTCACCCAGTTAAAATTTCTGAGGTAACAAACATAAAAAAAATTCAGTCGAATTGATAACCTCCTTTTCTCACAGAAGTCGGTAAAAATGTTAGCGTTCTGTATTTCTCCTTTTCGCGCAATTTTCGTAAAAAGGGGCCCAAAGTTTTTGCTTTACGTATTAATACAGTCCTAATGTATGAATTATATTATCTTCTCGCAGTATTCGACATATAGCAGAGAAGAGAGGGTCAATCTAATGTTAATTTTTACTAAAATATTCCGTTCTCCGTCTTGAAACAGAAGTAAAATTAAAACAATTATTTTCCCTCCGTAGGATTTGAATATGTAGTCACCAATTCTACTAATTTGATACGTAGGTGGTATAATAAGTCTGTGACAGTATAACGGGACATGAGAAATGTTAGATCTTAATGGATGAAAGTGGAATATTATCAATCTAAATAATTCGTTTGGACTTCCTCGCTCTGTTCACGTTTGTATGATATTACATCATTGTTCTGGAATGAGCTTATACTGCGATACGTTGCTTCTTATGTAAATAGGGATTTAAAATTATATTTAACATCGTAGTTGAATTTAAATATAATTCTATAGATATAACTAAATCATGTATTAGAATTTTTTGTGAAATAAAATACATCTAATTCATAAAAAAAAAATTCTAACTATAAAAATGAATAAACCTTTCAAAGTAATACCAGTTCACTAAGAATTTCAGACTGGTTAAAGACGGTTGTGGTTTCGCAATATCACCCGTTGCTCAATGAAAAATATCTTAAGACGTAGCGCGATATAAAAATATCGATATATTGTCGGAACAATCCCAAAATATATCTCTGAGGCTAGGTAATGAGGAAGCCTAAATTACCTATACTTATAATTGAATTGTAACTTCTATGGTGTCGGTGTGTATACGTAAGAGATAAATCAGGAAAACTGTTACTGGTGGCATTTATCAACTTTATAAAACTCAAAACAATGATTTTAAAAATTTACAATTTTTTTATTTGGCAAGCTTCACTTAATATTTACTAATTAACACTAACTTTATACATTTAACAACGCTTAAATTAAAAAGTTTGGAACTTCATTTTCACAAGCTGAGTTATTTTTTTAATTTAAAGTTAGTGCAGTCCTAAACTGACAGAATTAAGGCGCAAAGTTGGGATCGTGTCAAAAACTTTTACGGTCATTGTATATACGTGAAAGCCGAAAGGGTCACATCTAAACAAAGAAAAAACTGAATTACTCAGTTTTATTTTTGTTTTTTTGGCTTCACACTGTTGTGACACGAAAGGGGTAGGCAGAAGGAACTTGGGAACCTAGTGTTAAAATACATCGATCCTCATTAAGACACTTCTATTCACCAATTTCCGCCTAATTCACTACGCGTGGAGAGTAGTAACTCAACGCCGCGCTATGCCTGTTTGGTAAACAGGGCGGAAGTTTAAATATTTATTTCCCAGCGTATTTTCTGCGAATACACGTTGACGAAAAAAGAAAATACCACTTCTAATATTAATTTATCAAATTAATATAACAGAAAATAATGGTTTTTAAATAAAGCTTTTCTATATTTCCATATTGATATTAACTACAAGTGATCAAAATCGTATGCTAGAAAATAGTATCATCAATATTATGGAAATAATAACGTTTTATTTCTTAGTTCGTTAAGTAAAAAGCTAAAGAAAAATAGTTATATAATTAATTTTACAATGCAATTCAATTATCCCTTTACATTTTTATGAACTTATTTACGATAATACTGCTTTATAATTTATTCCTCAAACAGAAATTCCAGTCCATTTACTCTACTTTAGCACTTTGGTTCGACGGAGGGAAAGAAATGCTTTTAATAAAAGTAATTTCGGAACAAATTTACTCGATATGCCCAGGATAAAGGATGAATAATAATTACGGAGGGTTGCCAGTGTAATTTGTTTAAGTTCCTTTCTGAGGATAAACGGCGCGCTGAGCAATTATTATTATTCAAATATCGATAAATTTATTTTTGCTTTGAACAAAAATTGATTTTTTTATTACTAGCAGCCCGCAAGCAACTACGTCCGCTCAAACAGTACGGTTACTTACTACTTATTATTTATGTGATTTCTGAATGTTATATTTCAACCTTTCGGGAATATGTTTTTGTGCGCAAATTTTTCTAACAGATACCTATAAATTTTTATTATTTTATTTGTATTGCAAGTTCTTAGTAAAGCCTCGTAATCTAATATTAGTTCTGTAAAACTTAAAAGGCCATTACAGTCAGCTTGCTCACAAACTCTTTCATCTCTATCTCGACGTTGAATTCTGGAGCAGTTCGAACTGCGCAGTGAAATAATCGCAGAAGTAAAGTACAATCGTCAACTGGCCGAGAGCCAGAAACACAAACACGGTATGGTAGGTTACAGCGCGATAGAATTAACAATTTAACCTTTCGTCGACAGTTCGTATGTCACAGACAAGCAAATAGAATACAATCGACAGGTATTGTTTAACTTTCATATTATATGGCCATATTTTTTATTGTAACTAATTGTCATTAGTTTCCAGGTTGTTTGTTATATTTTATTTGATAACACGAACATGTACATCTACGAGGCGAAGCACGGTGTTGAGTCCCGCTTTAATTTAAGTAAGAAGCTTTCTAATGATGACGAATAAATTATATTTTTATTATATTTTCTGTATAATAAATGTTATTTTATGTACATTATTTTATTTATTTAAGCTTCAATTCCATGCAGAGTGGATGATATGCTGCGGGTACATGTACCTACTAGAAACTAAGTTAAGCCTCAAGGTAGATCATTACGTGTACTTACCGTAAGATGTACATGTGGGAAGTCATAATTATAATAATGTCTGGATATTTTATACAAGAATAATTCAACAGTTCTCACTATATATTTTAAAAATATTAAAATTCACTCATTCGTTCGACGTGCCCAAACGTAGCACGCACGTAGCAGCACGTTCTTCTTCATTCACACCGTGACATCCTCGCTAGTACCTGCCGCTTTAATTCAGCTTTAATTTAACTAATAAATGTTTTAAATTCCATCATTTCAAATACAATATACAAAATTCCATTTTAATATTCCCAATAGCATAAAACTACGTCGAGCTAGTAAAAAGTGAGCAAACACCGACCGCCATCATTCAAATGGCCTCATTTCCATGATGCACCCCAGTCCCCAACCACTCTTAAGAGAAATTGCAATTTAGTTTATTGTTCACGATGTAATATGGAATCCCATCAAAAACATAAATGTAAAATGAAAGCCAAGTTCAGTAATAAAACATATGCTTTCAGCGATAAAAGAAGTGAGATGTAAATGTATGCCAAGTTCAATGGTCAGTCCTGAAATTAATTTTAACAATATAAAATATTTTATAACAACTGAAAATGTCCATTCTTCTTACAACTTGGAGACTTTATTTATGTGTAATATCTGACTTGGCCAGTTTTCATATAAATTTACAATAGAATCTGAATAGAATAGAATTTGAATACATTTATTTATATCGATGTAAATTAATTTGAAAACTGGCCAAGTCAGATATTACACATAAATAAAGTCTCCAAGTTGTAAGAAGAATGGACATTTTCAGTTGTTATAAAATATTTTATATTGTTAAAATTAATTTCAGGACTGACCATTGAACTTGGCATACATTTACATCTCACTTCTTTTATCGCTGAAAGCATATGTTTTATTACTGAACTTGGCTTTCATTTTACATTTATGTTTTTGATGGGATATCATTACTTTTTGTACAGAAGTCATAAGTAGAAAGGTTTATAATGTAATCAAAATCAAAATATTCTTTATTCAATTTGGCCATTACAAGTACTTTTCCTATAGGAAGCTACTACGGCAAGAAACTCAAGAGTTGCTCTTTTTAAAACATAGTTTAGAGTAAGGGCTTCATAGGACATTTCTGTTCGCCGAATAAACCAAGTAGGACACCATTGTGATAATACACTTCTATCTATATCTATATATATAAAAGGACTTGTTCTCACTGACTGAGGTAAGACGCACGCACAGCCGTAGCCGCTGTGCGTAGGAACGTGAAATTTGGACAGATATTTACTTTCGTAATCTGGATATCCACTAAGAAGGGATTTTGAAAAATTTTTACCCTAAAGGGGTGAAATAGGGGTTCAAAGTTTGTATGGAAAAAAAATTAAATCGGCACCGATTTTTATGAAATTTGAAATTTAGATTTTTAAAAGTATTAAATTGAACACGTGTTTCATCGTTTTCCAGAATTCTCCCTCTAAGGGTGTAAATAAGGGGTTGAAAGTTTGTATAGATTTTTTTTTAAATCGGCACCAATTTTTATAAAATTTGAAATTCAGACTCTTAAAAGTATTTAATTGAACATATGTTTCATGGTTTTCTAGAATTCTTCCCCTAAGGGTGCCAATAAGGGGTTGAAAGTTTGTATGGAAAAATCTTTTAAACGCCACCGATTATTATAAAATTTTTAATTTATACTCTTAAAAATATTTAATTGAACATGTGTTTCATGGTTTTCTAGAATTCACCCCCTAAGGGTGCAAATAAGGGGTTGAAAGTTTGTATGGAAAAATCTTTAAATCGCCACCGATTTTTATAAAATTTGAAATTTAGACTCTTAAAAATATTTCATTGAACATAAGTTTCGTGGTTTATTTTAATTCATCCCCTAGGGGTATAAATAAGGGGTTAAAATTTTATATAGAAAAATCTTTAAATCGCCCACTGATTTTTATAAAATTTGAAATTGAGAGTCTTAAAAATATTTTATTGAACACGTGTTTCAAAGTTTATTAGAATTCACCCCTAAGCAATAAGCAAGCGAAGCTGCGCGCGTCCGCTAGTACTGTACAAATCTACTGCAGCCTTTATTTCGGAAGTAGCTCCGTACGTAGTTAAGCAAAGCATGTCTTCTTTAGAAGAGTAAGGATTCCCGTTTCGAGCGCTAGTGTAGATACCTAAATCATTCCAGTTACGACATACGTACTCTACTATAGTCTCGCGCAATTTATTAGTTTGTTGTATATCAATACGCTCAAACGAAGAATATGCAATAGCATGGAAGAGACAGCTCCCATCGGGAGGCATTGGAACAATTCGGTGTAAGTTCTTGTTTCAACCACAAGCAATTCTATTGAACGACTCATTGTTCAACATGTCTTGGAAAAAATATAAACAATAAGTTAGCACTTAATAAGTGCTGACGGTACCAATCTGAATTGATATGATCCCAAGGTCGACTCCGTTCTCTGCCGTTTTCACAAGTGTTCCTAAAACCAGTAAAATCATGAAACTCAGGCCAAAAAAACCATTAAAATATGAGCGGCTTCGTACAATAAAATATATCTAATATAATTAGATATTTACTTTTTTATTATGGTCAATAATATTATGTTTTATTACTCTTAAGACGATATTTAATTATATATGAAGATAGATTATATTTATCTATGAATCTCGACTATAGTTTTTATTTTGTTGATTAAATGACAGTTGTCAGATTTGAAAGTAATGAATGTATGCTGCGTTTAGAAATCTGATATATTAATTTATATTTTTTTCTAATTTTATTATTTTGTTGGAATAACTCAACACGCAATGCCTCCAGAGTTCGATGGAAAGAGGGGAACTGAGTGTCTTAACAGTAGGTTCCCTCTCTCTACCCCGCTATGTGTGGGATACATCGTAAAGCGGATTTATTTATTTTTTATTATTTTGTTTAAGTAATTTTTAATTTTCTCTTTTTTTCTCTTATTTTTTTTTATTAACAATTACTTAAATTTTTACTGTTAATAATTACTTTATAATTACTTCTGTTAAGATAGCTGGTAGGCTGACAATATATCAAATTAAAAATAAAATCAGCTTCACGCTGTATCCCGCACACAGCAGAGTAGACAGAGGGAACCTAGTGTTAATACACTCAGTAACCCCACTTTCCATCGAATTCTGGAGGCATTGCGTGTTGAGTCGCGGAACTCTCCGCCGCGCCTTGCCTCGACACCAGAGCGAAGAAATGGAAATATAAGTTTAAATAAATATTTCATTTCCTCGAGTGGGAATCGAACTCACTACCAGTCGGTTTAACAGTCACACTTTGTGCCCCTGTGCCACGACTGACCTTACAGATAGTATATTATTCTTAAATTTTATATATATTTCTATCAATATAATTATTTTTTTTATATTTATTTTTTAGTGTATTTTTTTTCTGTTTTAGGGTTCTGTACCTCGAAATCAATAAAACAGAACCCTTATAGGATCTTATATAGGACTTAGTACTTAAATATTGTAATAATAATTTAATATCAAATACGTTAATCGACTATGCAAATACTCTTAGTATAATAAGTACTAAAACATATGTTTAAATTATAATAAATAATAATGAAGGATGTTAATCCATTTATTATATTTTTATATTTTTACGTGAAGCCCTTAAAGTCCACATGATGGCAGGCTTTGTCAGGACATAAATTAGAGGCATTTTCAGCTACAAATGGAGACATATCTTATCTTAAAATATACTTGAAAGCATCGTGTTGTTTTAGATGGCTTGCGTAAGTAATAGTGAAGTTAGTCTACAAAACAAATAAAATATTTACTAACGTGTGACATAAATAAAAGCAAATATATATAAATAATGCATTGCTCTTATTTTGTTGGCAGGCGCTACACTATAAGTAAATGTTCCTAATTGAATCTATTTATTGAAAAATTATAAGAAAATGTTAAAAAAATACTAGTTTCGGATTTTTTCCTTTATATACACCCAATTACTTAACCGGATGCTAAATTTCACCATTCCAGGTCATCTGGAACTTGGTTAACATTAAGGTCTATAGGTCAGTCACCCCCCTAAAAATTAACGATTTTTGGACGTCATTATCTAAATAACTGTTTGAGCTGTGTTTATGAAATTTTATGAACGTATACAGGTAGGGGGTCTAAATATTTGAGCCAAATATGACAGCTTTAGATGGAATAGTTTTTGAGTTACGAATAGGTAAAAAGTGGCTTCAAATGGTTCGTGTAAAATAACACACGGTGCTGCTCGCCAGTTTTGTTTGTAAAAAAACTTGGCTACGCGCGGCCGCGCGTTTTAAATATGTCGTAGAAATTTTACTTACACTAAGAAAAAGATAATAGCTCTAAGGATTTCACAAGGACTTTGTTAAAAATAAAACAAAATAAAAAATTGTATTTAGATAACAACACTTACGCGTCTTATCAGTAGAACATAATATAACAAAAGTACTAATTAGTAGAAGGGTACTGCGTACTGATTGATAGACACAAATTAACTGTGCAATATAATCTATATATATTAAATCGAAAGGTCACTCACTCGTCACGAAATCTCAGAAACTACATGTGCTAGAAATCTCAAATTTTGCATAGGAGTTATTTATAGGACGTAGGTGCTCGCTAAGACGGGAATTTGCAATATTTGACTTCTAAGGGGTTGTTTTTAGGGTTGAAAGTTTGTATGAAACTTCGTTACTACAAATGTTAGGAGTCTCAAATTTTGCATAGACCTCAATAGGACGTAGGTACTCATGAGACAGAAATTAATAATAACGTAGTTCACGCAGGCGAAGCCGCGGGCGGGCCGCTATACTATACTATGTCAATAAATATAATAAACAAGGGAAAGAACGATGAGTTTTGATACAATCACTTAAAAAAAGGTAACTTTTGTTTCTTAATTTCATTTTGTTAAAATGTTAATAGTTATGAAAATAATACAATCACATGTAACTTTCTGCCAGACGCCGGAAAGATGGAATTTATTCAATTCCACCAATCGACGAATTTTCATGAAAATTCATATTTTAATTATTTTAAAGGAGATAACGAACTCCGCGAACATTGGTCTGAGTTCTGGACTTTAACGAGATTACAATAGACCGCCTCTATAATCAGATTTACTGTAACCCTCTTACGTAAATATTGAATATTCGCCTTAAAATTTGAAAGTAAATTTTAAATGTAGTACATTGCATAATTCCTATATAATTTATTCATTCATTGTTAACTCAAAGGAGAAGTAGTTAATAACTTTGGATCATTTTGGATTTTTTGCATTTTTTAACCATAAATTATAGAAAAACTAAAACATATTGTTAGTTGAACAACCACTACAATATAAAACAAGTACATGATAAGATATTTGGATAGAGCTAAATAATAATAGGTGTTATTAGTTTACAGAAAGGCGTATGTGTATAATATGTTGAGACCGTCATGGCGCAGAGGCACAAGGCTGTTGCAACACGGTTGTCGGTTCGATCCCCACTCGAGGGAATGAATTGTTTTTATTAATATTTGTATCTTCGCTTTGGCACCAAGGCAATAATCATTGGGTTCCGCCACTCAACAAGCTATGTCTCCAGAATTTGGCGGAAAATGGGGAACAGAGTATTTTAACACTCCCTCTGTCTATCCTGCTACGTGTGCGATACAGCATGAAGCTGATTTTGTAAACTTTATTATCATAAAATAGGTACTTACCGCAAAGCGCTGCCACTATTAAAACTTTCATTATCACGTTTTGGTGCACTGTACTCATTATATAATATCTATCGTAGCACCTCACAAGCACATCTGTCAAACTAAGGACGTATTAACATAAATAAAATAATCACAAAAAAACTATTTTCTTCTCTTCATTTTAAATAGCACGTACTATAGAAAACACAATAATATAGAAAAGAGTATAGTTACAGAATCGCGGTCAGAATAAGTATTTTCAGTCAAAAATTAGCAACAAATATATAATGTTGTTGACAACCGCGTTGTTTACGAGTTACCGCCGTCCCTATTCTATCAGAAGCCAGAGAGAATATCGAGGAGCGAGTCGTGCTTCCCGCTCTGGGCCCGTTTGCCGAGTGTCCTTCGTTTTCCCGCTAGGCGCTAGGGCAACGTCATGCGCGGTGCGATCTCTTCAAAGGGGTCCTCAAGTTTTTAAACTTCAATAGTGAAATTCCAATTAATTAAAATTCCTAAGTCAAAAGTTTCAAATAAAATTGATTATATTAATTGAAATGTTTGATTTGATTTAATTTTAACCTTTACACGATCTTGACGTAAATTATTTTGACAGATGGACTGACGTACAAGATTCCTATAATTATTTTTTACACGTAAGCACAGAGCAATAAACACACCCTCAGTGCCTTTATCGGCAATCAAAATGTTCGTACAGACACAATCCAATTATACGACACTACGACCGGACGAAAGCGAGGAGGAGGCCGCGCTCTGAGAATATCATTTTGATAGTTACTATGTGATAAAATGTTATTTATTGCGAATCATATATTTCTCACTATATTATTGCTGTGACACAATAAAATTGTTCACATTTATATCCAATAATATAGATTTGTGTTTCTTTATTTCCTTGACTGACTGACGTGACTTGTTATGGTTCCCCACTGGAGTAAATGAAATATTTATTTAAATTTATATTTCCATTACTTCGCTCTGGTGTAAAGGCAAAACGCGCTGGCGTTGAGTTCCGCAACTCAACACGTAATGCCTCTAGAATTCGGCGGGGAGTGGGGAATGGAGTATCTTTATACTATTTTCCCTCTGCGTTCTCTGCCGTGCGCGGGATACAGCGTGAAGGTGATTAAAACTTTATTCAGTTGAACGTAAACACGTTAAACCGACTACTGGTTTATCTTCATTTTCTTTTATATTGGATATTCCATTGATTTAAAAAGGCTATATAATACCACATATTTTTTGTGTAGCCCACAGAGGGTTACATCGAACTCTGGTCAGAATTATCTCATGCACTAGAATGTGTCTTTCAATACGACCGACCACGCGGGCGAAGCCCCAGGTAAAACTAATTTTATATAATATATTTATGATTCTATTAAATATACGTGTATTATTTACAAAGCTTTAACACATCTGAATGCGAATAGAAATGCATGTAAGTAGGTATTTAATTTAGTCAGTTCATTCATAATTTTCTATATTTATACTTGTTATAATGGGTGGTAGAGGCCTCTATGAATCTTATAGCGTTTTTCAACCTGGTGAACTTTTATATATCTTTGTGCCTGTGCCGGCTAGCGCGGCCTTCATTTTGCAATTAGTACATTTTACACAAGATTCGTACAAAGAACTCGCTTTTACAAAATCCTCTTTTACATTATACTTGATTTATGACAAAGGCATAGTCTGTAGTATTATTATTATTTCTATTTTGGATTGCCTTTTATGTTCACTGCTTAACATTTAATGCCTCGAATCTAAACGAAAAGAGGATAACGTAGAAAATATATTAATATAATTGAAATATATAACACTATTATAAAATACACCAAAAATAACTCAAATTTTGACGTCATATTACAGCAGAGCAGTATAAGCGTATAAAATGTACCCCAGACTATAATCACATTTTAAAAATTAATGGGTTAAGTGCTTACATCTTGGCGTCTTTCCAAATTATCCTGCAGGCGTAGGTACTTGTGCTCGCGCGTAACTTTCATATTCTTATCTCAACTTCAACTTTCCATAGTTCTTCATATTCTTGAATATTTAATATGTAATCTTGTAATAACCATGCCAACGAGATGCAATTTTTTTTATCTTATTTTGTTTTTCTGAAGGTTTTCCGCAATTCTACTAATCTAATCTGCTAGCGGCCCTAGCCGGTTGTGAGTTCAATTCCCATTTAAGGAAATTAAATATTTAATTATTTTTATATCCTCGCCCTAGTAACTAGGTAAAACGCGGCGTTAAGTTCTGCCACTCAACACGCAATGTTTTCAGAATTCGGCGGAAGTTGGGATCGGAAGTGTCTTGATAGGATCCGAGTATCTTAACACTAAGTTTCCAGGTTCCTTCTGCCTATCCTGCTATGTCCGGGATATAGCGTAAGCTAGAGAAAAACATTATTTGTAAACAATCATTTCTCTGAGCGAATTTTTCATAACACATATCGCATTATCTAATCTAGCATAAAACATCCATATTAGATTTGTTAAAAAGAAAAGAATGCGGCTATACACAAAATCTACTCATATCCCACATTGAACCGGGACAAAAGGAAAGATTTCGACTACGCTTGCGGTCGACGAGGAAAATTTCAAATACGAAAAGGAGCTTGCCAGACATGAAATTACAGCCTTTGGGATTATGCGTTTGCTTGAGAATGTTATAAAGTAGATTATTTTCTGTTTTGATTTGTTCGTGGAATATGACTTAATTTAATGGTTATAATTTTCTTGTTTCATTTATTTCGCGAGTATAATTGCAGCAAAGAAGATCTAGTGATACTCTGATCTCTGCTTTTCGAATTTGAAACATTGTGTGTTGATTAGGGGAACTTAACGTCGCAATTGGTCTCACCAGAATGGGGAAATAAATAAAACATTTCCCTGAGTGGAGATATAACCCACAATCGAGAAATATGTATAATTTTTAAAGTATATTAATAAAATGATAACGTTGTCTGAAAAGGGACGCGAACAGAAATCCCCCTCCGATTACACAAACAAGCTTATTAAGTTAAATACAAATATATAAAAATTGCAAAATAACCCACATTGCAAGAAAACAGGACATTTCAACAAAATGAATCTTCCCAATGAGCCCTATCCAATTTAAATGTATCTCGATTGTTAACCCTAAAATATAATTGTTTTTTTTTATGTACGTACACAAGCAGGTTTTTAATTTTTATAATTTGTCAATTTTCAAATTAATCAAATAAATTATTAGTAAACGTACCAACCTATATGAAACAACACGTGGAAGTAATAAAATAAAACGAATTAAAGTAAAGTTATATTATGAGTACAACCTACTTAAGTACTAAACCCAGTGCCAAATTATAGCGATTTCAAATGTCATCAGAAGTTTTCATAAGCAATAAAGAAATCCACAAATATGATAAATGCGGGCCGTTAAGGCCGTGGTCGCGCAGGGGCACTACAGTGTGACTGTAATGCGACGGTTGTGGGTTCGATGCCCACTCGAGGAAATAAATAATTATTTATCAATATTTTAGTTTCTTCACTCTGGTGTCGAGGCAAAGCTCGGCGTGGAGTTCTTCCACTCAACACATTGCGTGTGATTGCCTCCAGAATTCGGTGGAAAGTAGGTAACGGAGTGTCTCAACAATAGGTTTAGCCTGCCTACTCTGATATGTGCGAGATATAGCGTGAAGCTGGTTTTATTCCTGAAAAATCTTTTTAAAATCAAGTTTTTATTTAAATTGTAAGTTGTACCAAAATTAAAATAATAATTGTAAAATAAAACAATGTAACGCATATCAAAAACTGAAAATTAAAACTGAATATATTTCTAGCGCGAGCTTTCAAGATATCACACACACGAACTAACACGGCAACTTAAATGAAAGCTTGTAATAATACTATATTGAGACTGAGTTGATCTACTTATATATTTTTTTATATAAATATCAATAAAACGAGTACTAGAAGGATACACGAGAAGGATATACTCCTAGTATATACTTGTTATTCATTCTTTATTTGAGGTAGTAAAAATATTTACTTTAATTTATTACTAAGATGGTAAAAATTTATAGCTTTTATTTTGAAAGTCGAATGCTTTTGAGATAATAAATCAACAAAAATGCATTATTCATATATGTTATTGCATACGTTACCATAGAGATGCCGAAAGGAAGTTTCTGAAATGGTCGTTGGTTCATATTTATGTTTGGTACATTATTTAACACAAAATAATACGATGAAGTGATATATAGTATACTAGCGACCCCCTTGCGGCTTCGCCCGCTTTTACTACTGGATTATTCATATAATGTATGTTTGCAAAGCACTTAAGATAATGTGAAAATTAATTAAACCCTAATGCAACCCGCATTTTCGTAGTTTCAATAACGATTTTCAACTTGTTTTACACAGCAAGGATTTTTTAGTATGTACCGTAATTTTAAATCTGTGCTACTAATATTTTCAAGTACTTATTAAAATATCCCGGGCCGCCCGCGTGGCAGGCGAGCATTCTACCACTGAACCACCGATGACTGCTCATGACGCGCTTGTATAAGCAAAACGTCGCGGGGCGCGTTTCGCAGCAAGGATGTTTTGATATTGTAATAACTTCTAAAGTACTTATTAAAATGAAAAAACAGTAAAGGACAGTTTTGATCTACATTAAATGGCCAACTTAACTAATATACTTATTTATATGCTGAGAGTAACGGATAAGTAAAACTTGAGTCGGCACAGCTGATGAGTCAACGGCGTGATGTGTCAACAATTAAATGCGTTTTTCTCTAAAACTATTCGCAATTTCGAAATAGTGTAAAAAGCCAATTTTATCTTCGTTTAACGTAGAAAATGAATAAATTATTTTAAAAGATAAGGATTAATACCATTATGGAAAAATATCCCTCACAATAAAATATATATTGAAATTACTATTTTTAGACAGAAATATGATCACTACACGTTATCCTTAAAAGATAAAAAGATGCTCTCGCGGATTTTTTTGTAGATCTTATTAAGAGGAACAATACTCTAGTACATTATTTTCATGTAGTACTTATCATTAAAGCAGCGCATGCGCGAAAGTGTCTCAACGGGTAGGACTTTAGACACTTTTATCGTATTTATGTTAATTTATATAAGAATGTACAAATAATAAACTATATATAAACCTTCCCTGAGAAATAATCGACCTAATGGTGAAAACCGCATAAAAATCCGTTGGGTGGTTTAGAAGAAGAAGAGTTAGAAAGTTCAGACAGACACGAAAAGTGACTTTGTTTTATAAGATATAGGATTATAAACACATTTACATTGTATATATATTTTTAATATGGCAAACCAGGTAAATCTGTTTTTGTTTTTATACACTCCTACAAAAATATTTTTTCTTTTTTTTTATATAATAGAGAATACAAATCAATTTTTTCAATTGTAAAAAGCTTCTGGTTATACATATGTATACACTCCGTTTTTTTAAAAAAAAATTGTCCTTCCTGCTAAGTCGCTTAATAGTCTGTTAGTAGATTTACGCTTTAAGCCGACAATATAGTACATTTTTTCGTATTTTCAAGCAAACTAAAAAGATCTTAGTTATATGTCTAGCTATCTATATATATAAAAGGACTTGTCCTCACTGACTGAGGTAAGACGCACGCACAGCCGTAACCGCTAATGGTAGAAACGTAAAATTCGGACAAAAGTTTACTTTTGTAATCTGGACATCCACTAAGAAGGGATTTTGAAAAATTTTAACCCTAAAGGGGTGAAATAGGGGTTCAAAGTTTGTATGGAAAAAAATTTAAATCGCCACCGATTTTTATAAAATTTGAAATTTAGATTTTTAAAAGTATTTAATTGAACACATGTTTCATCGTTTTCTAGAATTCACCCCCTAAGAGTGCAAATAAGGGGTTGAAAGTTTGTATAGGTTTTTTTTAAATCGTCACCAATTTTTATAAAATTTGAAATTCAGACTCTTAAACGTATAGATTAAACACATGTTTCATGGTTTTTTAGAATTCACCCCTAAGGGTGCAAATAAGGGGTTGAAAGTTTGTATGGGAAAGTTCTTAAATCGCCACCGATTTTTATAAAATTTGATATTTAGACTCTTAAAAATATTTAATTGAACATATGTTTCATGGTTTTCTAGAATTCTGCCCCTAAGGGTGCAAATAAGGGGTTGAAAGTTTGTATGGAAAAATCTTTAAATCACCACCGATTTTTATAAAATTTGAAACTTAGATTTTTAAAAGTATTTAATTGAACACATGTTTCATGGGTTATTAGAATTCACCTTTAAATACGCAAGCGAAACTGCGCGCGTCCGCTAGTATACTATAATAGTGCATTTACTATGTTAATAGTGTAAGTATATAATTGAATACAACAATAACAACAACTATATTACCGAAATACGCAGCATATATAAAACGAGTCCTGCGTAAATGTTGCCAATTGGCTGAAACGGGCCGCGCCGTCGTAAACACGAGCGACTAGTCTCGAAGATAATGCCCGGGAGAAAACCTAAGTGTACGGGAAAAGGGGAAGCGTCGACCAACATATAGTGTCAATTTGAATTCCAGCAGGTATAGAGAAATCTTGTTAAAGGAAATGGTTTTTCATATAATATACCTATATTAAAATAATTTTGAATGTACGTATATCGAAATAGTAATTTTCATCCCAAGAATAGAATCTACGAACACAAAACATATAATTTTAAGGGCACGCTGTATCTCGCACACAACAGGGTAAGCAGAGGAAACCTAGTGTTAAAACACTCCGTTCTTTACTTTCCGTCGAATTCTGGAGACATTGCGTCTTGAGTGGCGGACCTTAACGCCGCGCTTTGCCTCTATACCAGAGCAAAGAATTAAAAATATGAATGTAAATAAATATTTCACTTCCTCGAGCGGGAATCGGACCTACAACCAGTCGCGTTTACAGTTACACTTGGTGCACCACGACTGGCCTCATGTCAATGATAATAGCTTTTTGCTCTAAGAACTTCCTCACTCTATGAAAGTCTTTTTATTAAAATCAGTATGGCTTCAAAGTGTAGAGCCCCTTTAACACGAAAGTCAATATTACTAAGATTAAGGTTTGTGACCGGAAAATTCATAGTTATATTTTTATTTATATGTAATCAGCTGAAACTACATCTACTTTTATAGAACAGTGAACTTAACACATCACTCGTTTCAAATGAATCGATTCAAAATTGGACTTTAAACGTTGTATGGTTCAATACCTAATTATCGGAATATTTTGAGTACAATTTTATTACTACAAAAAAAAATAGGCTTAAATTAATATAAAATATCATTCATTGAATGTAAAATACAGGTTATATTTACACTATATTATGTTTTTATTAATAAATGTTATTAAATTTGATATATTTAAAAAAATAAAGTTGTATATACACATAAAAAATCCCTGTACTAACAATTGATTCAGAATAGAATTCTATTACACAGATTGGTTATATAAAAGAAATCCAAAATAATATATTACATAGAAATATCTGCCAATAAATAGAAAATGGATTTCACGGAGCGTGTAATGAAAAATCTGATCGCCCATCAGAGTTATCTTTACATCGCTGTAGTTATATTAATCTTTACGGAAATTGTTCTATCGCGAGATTGAAAGTGAATGTACTCTTGTCTCTTGAATAAGTCTCTTGTAAATAGTTGAGGACGTAGCATGGCAGCGACATAGCATCTGATTGTAATGAAAAAATATTGAACATATAGAATTTTATAGCTTATATCGAATACGTGTAACTATTAGAATTATATGTTTTTACAATCTATATAAATTAAATTAAATATTTTTAGAAATTTAAGTACTGAAATTAATTCATTCAGTACCTTCCATTCAAAAGTTTTCGAAACAATGGTGTTAAACTAAGTCCTGACAAGCGCACATACTACGCAAGTTTATCGTTACTTTATGCTAAATTATAGCGATTTCAAACATCGTCAGAACTTTTCTTTTGGTAATAAACGCTCTCGCAAATTGCCGACATTTATTTTATTAAGGAAATGTGTTCTGGGGAAATTCATTGTTGACGTGAAATATAGGCACTTCTAGCGCTTTGTAAATTTGAACATAAATTAAAAAATATATGTTAAATATTTTTCAATTTATGTTTGATTCATAATCAGACTGCTTATGATTGACTATGGATTTTAAAGAAATCGTGTTAAAATAACTACTTTTTTAGAAAATATATAAAAAATTGTTTTCTAGTCTTTTTCGTTCTTAAGTATACTACACTTAAGAACGACTCACGAACACTTTAAAAATGTAAGAGCAAACTCTCTCGCCAAATGATAATTATAACCAATTATCTTTAGGTAGAGGAAATTTGTAAAAATCTCCCTACAGAGACGTTAGCAACAAAAGTAAGTTGTAACAGGCATTAAAAAAATCATTGATTTTATTATTATGATCTTTTTTTCATTCCTGTAATTTACACATAGTGATTTTGTAAATTCATTAATTGTTTTTACAAACAACTTGTACTACTATAAATGTTCCAAAAACAAAAACACATAATGATGCATTTACATAGCAAATAAATAAGAGTAGTTTTAGCAACAGATATATTTTGGAATAAATTCCCAGAATGTTCTTTAGGAGCTACGGAAGCTGCAATGTAGTGCTGCATACACTTTAAATCCGTCCAAAAAGAAATGAGAGTCGACGTCTCGTACGTTGCTGTCTTCATTGCTTAAAAGAAACGTGGCCCAGACGTGCTCGGAAAAGCTTTTACAGATTTGGGCAAGATTGTAACTTAGAAAATATGTTGACGTAAAGAATTTGATGAATGTATTTTTTGCTACAAATCTATATACTATATTATAGTATTTATTATTAATAAATTTGTTGTATTTTTTTTCTTTAACGGAAATTATAGTTAACAAATTGTGATATTAAACTCGGCTTTCAGCGTATGAGTATCGTTAGAACTATTCTTTGGATGACAAATGGTTTCTCTAATTGCCCATATTCATTTAAATATTCTACTATCCAATTTCGTATCTATATTGATATTATAAAGCAGAATAAAAAAATTATTTTATTTAATTTTTTATAATTACCTCATTTTTTTGTATATTCCTCTTTTAATATGATATCATAAAATAATCTAATATTGTTTTTATTTTTAAACCAATAAATTGGGGAATGAGTGAGCGCATCGTAGGTATAATGAAGAACCCGACAGAGTACCGAATTTATCTTCACGTCACTGTAGTTACCCGATATCGCTCCTAAATTTTTCCTTCGAGAAAATTACATTTCAGTGAAAAATTCTTCGCGCGTCTTTTGTCTTTATTTCGTGTAAGTCACGTATTTTATACATGGATGCTAAAAATACATGGAGAGAAGTAATAACGTTTGTACAGAATAACTCGAGTCTTTATTTAGCTATACTCTGCGAGCGAGTCTTTATTACTGCTCTTAAGCAGTAATAATTTACCTATTACATGAGAAATATTTATTTTCTTTGCTTAGTCCGCTATCTTGTACACTAACATGGCAAGTCAAATAAAAGCTTTTAACTAATATTAACTAGAAATTTCAATTAAACACGAAAATACTCGTATATAAATTTCAAAACACTGGTTAGTATCTTTAGCGTTTGTAGTTGTAGTTGCTTCTCGCTTAAACAAATTGAAGTTTAATTTACATAATAGAGTTTCAAGTAGAGTCCTCGTTTTAATTAGTTTCTTTAATTACTTACTCGTTGCCTGAAACAGCACATGCACAGAGGTTGTCTTCGTTAGTTCAGTCCTAAAGTTTGAACCAATAAAGCTTTCCAGTTCAGAGTACATAGAATAGGAACCGCAAATAAATTGTTTAGTAAAGCGTTTTTTAAATTATTTGTTAAACTAAATATACTACTTTATAAATTTGTGGATAAATTACATCAAAAATTTTATATTTTAGTTACTTATTGAGGTCCTTAAAAAAGTTTGGTACAAATAGTCATATAAGTATGACAATGCATCGAGGCTAATCAAGGAAATGTAATATTTAATATTTTTATTTTCTCGCCCTAGTAATCGTAAAGGCGTTGAGTTACGCCACTCAACACGCAATACCTCGAGAATTTGGCGGGAAGTGAGAATCAAATGTATGTAGTGTGCCTGATGTGCTTTGCCTTAATTGTTTATGACGCACACCATTTGAAATTGTCATAAAATAGTTGTATGTTTAATTGAAGTCTAAAACAATAATTTATCAAAGTCATTAGATGGAGAACTTTTTGGGGGTTGTAGTAATGTGGTCGAACACCGTCCGGTCATTAGTACATTCCTCTTTAGGTAGCTCTGCAAATTACGTGCAATTTGCAAAATTGTTTCCATGCGACTAAAAGTTTGATCATTTCATAAATTCTGGACGCCGCGCCACCTTCTAGAGATAAAACGAGAATAGATTAAATATATCCTCACTTATAGACTCATACTAAATTAAATTATAAGTATAGATAATTTATTAAGAATTTGATTAGTAGATAATTTTGATTTTATTCGTAGAACGTACAAACGAAAAATTATTATAACAATTATTAGTTCCGTTACTTAAATATAATTATAATAATTTTTCAAAGGTCGTCAAAGTTCTACTAACAAAATCTAAAATATCCTAGTGATAAATGTATTATTTACTGTAAAGTTCCCGTGGGCCCGCTTTTCGGACATTAATGAAAAATTTAACGGAACCGGATACACTGATTGGCCGTCAATTTAGACAGATTATTTATAAGCGTATATTGTGCTTTTCAGCTTCGAAGGTTTTATTACAAATTATTTCATATTGAAGACGCGGTTTTATAGGAATAATTCGTATCACATTCGTAAACTCAAACGTAGTATTTTCTTCTCATTTTATGAGTTGAGGCAGGGATCAAAATTCCCGTTCTGTAAATATATTTCTAAGCTGATCCCGAGAGAGAAAAGAAAATCATTCCAGGACGTGTCTACGGTTTTTATAGCGCTAGTGAATTATGACGTAAAACATGAACACGTTTTTTAGAACATTTATGTTTGTTGAGTCCATGTTGAATCGTTATAACATACTACTTTTTTATGCTATCATCCAAAAAATATATTGTATATTTTTATATAAATATATAATATATACATTATACATAATTACTAAAGCTTATTTCATGCCATCGAGTAGCACACTATACGATGACTGTGACAGGATGACTACGATAGCTATGAATATGAATGTAGTTCAATTATTATTGGTACATAAAATAAATAAAATCAGCTTCACGCTGTATCCCGCACACAGCAGGGTAGGCAGAGGGAATCTTGTACCCCAATACGCTTGCAGACGATAAATTAATAAAGTGAATAATATTTAAAAAAAAAATATTAAGACAGTAATTAAATTAATTAAAACCGCTATTGAAACAATAATGTTTATCGCAATGGCGGCATACTGACGAGTATACTGATTGTGACTCTCCGGTAATTCTTTAACGGAATGTAATAACTTAAATTTCAATTTGAAGCTTTATGCGCCGCGCCGGTACGGTAAGAGGATTTTACGAACGTATACACGTGTGTTCACGGCAGCGTGAAAACGTTTCACGCGCGTACGGATTACGACATCAATGTAAACAAGATCAGTGAATATATTTTTCACGCGACCTACGAGTACAAACGTAAATGACAGTCGCTCCATCATTTGCCTCATCTTCGCATCGCAACGTTTATTTCATTTCATTGTTTTGTTTGTATTTACGAGAGAAATTCACGCAAAAACACGTGTGCTATTTTCTTGCTAAATGTTAATATTTGTTGTACATATTTAAAATATGTTTATCTCAATATTCAATAGTAAAAACAATAAGTTTACATTTGGATATATTAAAATGTTGTTCTTTATTTTCACATACTTTAAGAATTAAACTTATTTAATTACTACTACATAATTATTTAGATAACAGACATAAAATTTGAAAGGAATTACACCATATATACAAATTATCGTTAACTGTACCCGTGACTTCAAATATATTTCGACTACACTATCGTAGTGAAGAAATGTAACACAAGTTTAAGGTCCAATTAATAGATTCCCTTTCACACTCTACTTAGGGTTCACTTGTTTTTATTATTTTTTTAATTTAGGGAAATTCACGCATGATATTTTCCTTAATTAAAACATAGCCAATTATTCAGCTAATGTAATATTGCGGTGATGATCTCTTAATTGAAACGTAATTGATTACAGCTTCTAATTAACATAACGTCTCTGTACGCTACTTGTTTTAATTACTTTGGTTCCGTGTACTTCTTTTATCTTATAGAACAACAAAGATCGATAGTCAATTGAGAATTTGTATTTGTGATGCGGAGAATTAGTGATTTAGGTCTACTTAATGTGTAGACCTAAATCACTAATTATGGTCTCTCGTCTAATGTCTAAACTAACAAAAGTCAATGAAACGTCTAAACGTAGTGAAGATACTTACATAGGTATATTATTTTTAAGTACAATAAAAATACTTTTTATATTTTTCCATACTGAATATCTTATATTCTGTAGAATTGTTCAAAAACAAAGAAAAGTATTGGCATTATGCAAAACACAATACGTTTGTAGAAGCCATTCTATATAAGCAAGCGTTATGATCGACCTACTGTACTGAAAGGATTTAGCAATTGTCCGCCCCTAGCTCGACCGCGGCGGAACAAATGCTCTCGGCCACCGCCGGTCTGATTTAGTAGATGACAACACACGAGCTACGGTATTTATGATGATAACTGTGGGCGAACTTTAACGTTTGGTTTGTATCACAATTTCTAAACAACATTTAACATACTGGGATAGCATTTACTCATCATCATTATCATCCCATATTTGAATAGTATATGGTCTCCAACATGTCAAAGTAGAATCTTCCTGGATATGGTCCGCCAATATTAGACATTTCTTACCTCGTAAACCCTCTTAGGTGCGCTTTAAGGCCGTTTCATAATAAAAAAATACTTCAAAACACAATTTCACATTTTTGTAATTAGAGTAACTAACACTAGAGTAAATAATATTTTTATTTATTTCTAAACAACCGTCTTTAAAAATTTCGGTAAATCTTTAAAAATTGCCACATTATCATTTATATTAGAAATTAAGGTGATAGTATACACGTGGAGGGCTCGCGTGAGGTCAGAGTGGAGGAATCTTGAGTTATGCGTTATGAAGGAAAACTGTTTTTACCTCTCCGTATTACCCCGACGAGCTACCGCGAATAAATTGAGAGATTTGAGACCCTCACTAACACGTGTCTTCACTTTACGCGATCATGTAGCTGTTTCAGTTAAATAGTGTCTAATATTGGTTTATTTTAAAAAATATATATATTTAATCCCGACTAGGTACTGAAATATCACGCTCTAAAACGTATAAGACAATGAAATACTTTTGCTTAAATTGATTATATACAAGTCAGATACAATAGGTATATATTTATTATAACAATATAAACAATTAATAAGTAGTATATTCTATTATTTTATAATTCGTTTATTTTATATTTATAGATAAGCAAAATATATATTTTATAATAATATATTTTCGCACGCAGTATCAACGTGAGGAATCGGTCTTAGTGGTATATTTGTCAGCAGCGAGGACGCTTGTGAAGTTGTACTCATATAGTAAAGGCTAATCCTGTAAAAGGATTCATCAGGTTTAACTAAGGTCCACGCCCACGCGAGCCTCGCCCCCTATTCATCACTATTATCTTTAGCTCGTAGTATACGTGCTACTAAAAAAAAGTGTGGAACACTTTACAAATGTTTAAAATAGGTAGACATTAGAGTATTCTTTGGATTGTTAAAAAATCTTAAAGTTTCAATTTAACTGAAGCTTAAATCTAAATGTCTACATTTTCAGCAAGCTCCTAAAAAGTGAATTTACCAAGAATCGTTTACTTGAGAGTTAATGAGCCGACATTGTGATGATAATGTCTCTGGTACTTAACGTATACTTCGCGGCGAAGGAATAATATGGTAATCCTGCCTGGATTGTAAAGACTTAGCAGAAATGTTTTAAATTATTGCTGTGGCTAACGAAAAGAAAATCTGTTTGAGCTAATTTACGACACCGAAATATTTATCAAATCAATGTTTTTTAAAAGCTTTTATTTCGCTTTATCTTATTATATTTTCACTACTCGCATTATCTATATATATAAAAGGACTTGTCCTCACTGACTGAGGTAAGACGCACGCACAGCCGTAACCGCTGATGGTAGAAACGTGAAATTTGGACAGATGTTTACTTTCGTAATCTGGACATCCACTAAGAAGGGATTTTGAAAAATTTTAACCCTAAAGGGGTGAAATCGGGGTTGAAAGTTTGTATGGAAAAAAATTGAATCAGCACCGATTTTTATAAAATTGTAAATTCAGACTCTTAAAAATATTTAATTGAACACATGTTTCGTGGTTTATTTTAATTCATCCCCTAGGGGTGCAAATAAGGGGTTGAAAGTTCGTATGGAAAAATCTTTAAATCGCCACTGAATTTTATAAAATTTGAAATTGAGACTATTAAAAATACATTAATTGAACACGTGTTTCATGGTTTATTAGAGTTCACCACTAAAAAAGCAAGCGAAGCTGCGCGCGTCCGCTAGTATAATTATAAGAATCGAGTAAATATTTAGAATTTGTTGTGTTATTTGGCAAGAAAATAATTTTAAACAATGAAAAATAACTCGCTTCAAAGTGAAAACTGAAGCTGGAAGCAGTCATAAGTAAAAGGTAGATGAAAAGCTTTTGTTTGAAACTTTACACAATACTCGGTTTGTTTACAATTAGATAGATTTTCGAACAGTTAAAAGTTCACTGAAGCTGTTCAATTCCTGACTTTATATTAAAATTTATAGTTCTAACAAAAAAGTTTTTAAAGTTTTTGGAATATAATCCAACTTTTCTAAAGAGATTTTGTATACGAAGCTGTGTCACTGTAATTCAAATGTGATGGATATTACAAAAATATTTATGAATCGTTAAAATTTAAATCGATAGATAAGAAAAAGTGAATTGCACAGGCATTCTTTAAGAAAGTAAGGTAATAGGAATTATTAGAATTTTCTTGTGCTATTTAATCACAAGAGAAGTCGAGTCCTCTTCGTAAGTATTTTTAATTTCTTGCCGGAAATTAATTTCATAGATGTTCATTAATTCCAGAGACGTTTTCATTAATCAATTGTTTTTTAAGCATATTGCCTCAACAATCATTAAATATTTTTGCAATGCAAAAAATATGCTTTTTAAAAATAAAGTAACTACTACGTTTATCTTATCACATGTAAGTTATGTTTTAGTCTTCGTTATCATAAGCTTAAAGCTAACTTTAGCTACTTTTTACACTAAAGAAAATTCGACAGACATATTTAGCCTATACAAAGAAAAATACAATAAATTTTATAAGACGGAAGATGAAGAAGAAAATCGATACAAAGTGTTTATCATTAATTTAAATACTGTTGACAAACTTAATGAAAATTCAACTGACGTTAATATATTTTACGTACTAAATCAACATGCAGATTTAGATCCGAAAGAAATTGAAGAACAATTTGCGCTTGAAGTGAAGCCTTGTAAGTAAAGATAGAGATGTATTTTTTTGTCAATTAACTTAAATTATGGTTGTATAAAGTACATACTGCATATGTAAATGGCATGTATTTCAATAACGTCTATATTATAGCCATTATATGTTTTTATCTATCTCAGTCAAAAAAAAACAGACTCAATTTTCAACTATTATTGTTCTCAACTAGTTATCAACTAATATTTACAGATTATAATGTCCACAATGCTGAAGGAGCAACACTTGTAGCAAGGCAAAAAGAAAAACAATTTTATAAATCAGACTTGTACAATTTAGACAATGCTGCAGAGTTATACAAAGAATTTCTTCGAAAATATGGTAAAAAAAATTATACTAAAGATTTTGACTATACAGTACATTTTTATAGATTCGTCAAAACTCTAGTTGAACTAAATAAAAATCATTTTATTGGTAATGGAACTATGACGTTAGATGAAAATGCAGATGTTATTAATGAACCTACTGAATATTTCTATTAAAAAACCTATTATGGGAGCATGTTATATTCTTCTTTTAATTACTAATTATAGGAATGTGGTTTTAAAATAAATTGTCTGTAATCAGTCTTTCCCAACTATTGTAATAAGCTTATTTACTATTATATTGTTTGACTTTGAGAAGCGAAATTAAGCAGAAACTTTTACGTCAACAAAACAACGTAAATTTAAGCCCCGAGGTTAATGAATAGATAATGTCAATTTAGGTTTAATTATAATCCTAAGAGTCATATTTAAATTTTGAATTATTAGTTTTAATCTCTAATTTGAAATTCATCAAATTCAACTTGTAGACATTTTAATATCACAAATTCTGCTCGCATATCCCCTTATTTAACTATTATGAGTAAATAATTCATAAATTAATTTTAGTTAATTACTGGAATACGAAGTTGTTGGTTAAGATGTCATATTAAGTTGTTTGTAAAGAAATATCTCATACTTTTCTTTTCAACATAAAAATGTGACTTAGTATTAGAAAATAAAATCAGCTTCACGCTGTATCCCGCACATAGCAGGATAGGCAGAGGGACCCTAATGTTAAGACACACCCCACTTCATGCCAAATTCTGAAGGCATAGCGTGTTGAGTGGCAGAACTCCACAGATAATTAATTGCATTTATGGTAGATAAATCGAATAATAAAACTGATAAAACAATAATTAAGAACCAAGACTAAACATACTAAAATCTTATCTACAATAACGCTTTCTGGAAGTCAGCAATTCACCACACTCTGTAAGAGGTTTATAACGTTACTTCAGCGCGCGTCCGCTCACAGCGTGAAAATAAAAATGAAAATATTAAATATATAATTTACTCGAGTGAGAATCAAACCCACAACCTATCTAAATATCAATATATCCAATTATATCAAAAATATATATCTAAATATATGCCATAGTGTGCCATAGTGTTAAAATATATATTGTACAATGTATAAGTACACTATAATGTTATGTTCAGTTAAAAAATATTCTACAAGAACATATATTTTTTAACCAAATGAAAATTTGGTTAGGTTTATTTATAATTATGTTTTTAAATAATAAATAGAAATAAAATATTGATATAGTTTATTTAGTTCACTAAATATACTCGTACAAGGATCGTAGAACATAGCGAAAGTAGTAACTAGTCATTGCCTCTGGTCAGGATTTTCTGGAACTTAGTGCGCTGAAAACAAAATTAATCTCATTAATAAATATTAATTTTGAAATATATAAATATCAACTGATACTTAAATTAATTATAACCATTATGTATGTAGGTACTTTATCGTTACAGATGTAATGGGAAACCAGTTCATTTTACCTGTTTAGCGAGACAAAAAAAACGTATTACCTAAGCGAGGCTAGTCGTGGCGTAGGGGCACAAAGTTTGACTGTAAATACGATAGGTTGTGGGTTCGATTCCCACTCGAGGAAATGAACTCGAGGTGTTGAGGCAAAGCGTGGCGTTTAGTTCCACCACTCAACGCAGTGCCTCCAAAATTCTTCTTCTTTCTAGATCCTAACACTAGGTTCTCTCTGCCTACCCTGCTCCGTGTGGAATACAGCGTGGAGCTAAAAAAAATAACAAAAAAATAACTAAGCACACTGAAAGGTATCTAGTATATCATAAAAGATCTCGTTAAATTTTAGCAATTTCAGTTATTCGCATTATTATAACAAATATTTTACGATCGCCACTGCATAATAACATTGATTATATTTTTTCTACTTTCACACAATTAATGGATAATGATGTCACCGATAGAAAAAAATAATAAGTATTAACTACAAAAATTTCATAAACGTGGAACATTTTCTGCAATTTTGAAATGCAATGAAGACATCAGCTATTTCTGAGTCTTCGTTCGACTTTGCTGACGGAATCCGCATTGCTAAATAGAACACAAAATTTAACGAGAGATTGTCAATATACTTATGATAGTAATAGTAATAATAACACGCACGTGTCAGGCCCCTCGTTTTTTTTAATTCTTCAGGTGTATAATCGGAGAACTGGGTTATATCGAAAGTGGCATGGTCACTTTTGGCATTAGCTTCATTGATTTGATGTAAGGAATTCACGAAAGCTTCATAATGTTCCTTCCTATCTGCGTCATCCTTGTAGTGCCTGTTGTGCTCTTTCACAAATTTCTCAAACAATTCAGGGGCGTCTTTGTCGTCGTAGTGTGGCTTATCATCACAGCTGGCCACAGCGACCGCGACGAGCAGGACAATGCAACTGAATATTTTCATTTTTACCGCTGCTTTGTGCTGCCTTACACACGAGACTAGTGATAATGAAATCTAGAATGACAATTGCGAAATAATACTGGACATATATATATAGGTGGGCTGTGTAAGCGTATTAGTGGGGTTCGTAAATTATAATTTGTTAATTATCACCGAGTCTAATGCATTTTGTATTGTAAGACAAACAAAATTAGTCATAAATTATTATGATCAGATTTGTTTTTCTTTATTTTTGTTACTTGTTATTAACACCACTTGTTATTGAAACCAACCTTTCAAGATTCCCACGAAGACAATGTAAATCAAATGAAAATATGTTAGAACAGAGTATTCACTCACTATATCACTGTCACACGGAGAAAGGAATTATTTTAATTTCTCGTTCTCATTCTGGAAAGATAAAAAATATTAGTACTATAATATTGCAAATTTAATTATTTTGCTGCTCCAAAAGATGTAATCCATCAACTCAATTTTAGCATACGATGGATATTAAAAAAGCTGATTTTATCTTTTTTCCGAACTTAACAATGCGTTTGGTGGATAGAACGTAGAATGAAAACACTCCGCTCTGGTAAAAAAAAGGGCGATGCCAACTTCGAAACCATTATATTAATATAGGAACAGAACGTTACCTAAGTAAAGCCATTTATTATTCTTTAAATTAAACTAATAAGGCCTTTGTGTGCAGGGGCACAAGAGAGCGACTTTAAAACGTGAAAGTTACGGATTCGATTCCCACTGGAGGAAATGAAATATTTAATATTTTTTTTCTTCGCTCTGGTAACGAGATGAATTCCCTCACTAAATACACAGTGCTTCGCGACTTTAAATATCAGAACAATGCTTAACCCTAGGTTCCTTGATCCCTTCTACCTACTATGTGCGGGATACAGCGTAAACCTAAAAAAAAGAAATAATTAAGATAATATTATTAACAAGTACTCAGAATAAAGTCATGCGACGCATCAGCTATTATTTAAAAATAATTTATAGTCTATAGCTGTTAAACCATAAAAGTAATAGGTACATAAAACTTAAAACAATAGGATGTAAAATCATCCGCAAATTACTTTAGTAAGACGAGCTCGTTGTCATTTTCCTGAAACATATTTTAAAATCCAATATACGAGTATGTATACGTCTTAGGTAGGTGCCCTTCGCCTAAGCAGACAAGGAAACAAATTGCATCTTCCATAGTCATATATGTTTACCTGCAGATGGTATCAAATCTGCTGCCATTACCTCCAGAGCCAGATACTTCCCAATTACAATGAAAATAAATTACTTTTGTATAATATATATTACTATATTATGCTTTATATAATTAGTTATTGTAAAGTATAATAAAATTTTAATGTATAGAAATATGTTCCTACTACCAGACAATGGATCTATACATTATATTGATCATGTTATAAATCGTTCAGTTAAAAGACTTTTGAAAATATACTTAAAAGGTTTTTTTAATTATGTTGGCAAGGACGTAAGGTTCACGCTTGGAAAGTATTCATTGATTATCGGATCTGGACTTTGATGCAAATCAGACTGGAAAATTTTTTTCTTACAATAAGAGTTATAAAGTGTTTTAACAATTTAAGCAAAAACGCGTAACGGAGAAGGCAGAAAGTGAAGAACACTGTGTTTCTCTTAATATTTGGAACGTACTGTAGATACGTAATACGATAATTAATGAAATAATTAAATTCAAAACAATTTGTAACCATAAACATAAAACGGATTAATTAGATGATTATTAATATACTATATGAAAATCTTTTCTGCAAAAGTAAAACAAAGCCTATATTTTTTTGAGTTAATCTAGATTCAAATATATTTTTAAGATTTTTTTATAACACATGTTCGTATATAAATTATTTTCAGTTCAGAATTACCTACGATGAAATATTTATTCGTTACTGTTCCCGAGATTCTGAAGATCCATTACTTATTTTAAATATAATATGAATCATACGTCGCTCTTGATTTATGACGTGTTTATTTAGGTAGTAAAGGGAAATTTAGGCTATTTTCTAAAGCCTATATATCCAATAACAATATAATGTTATTGTTTTTGTAGACGTAAATAATTCGGCGTTATATTCTCCATAACTAACGGCTTATTATTAATAATTTAAGGTATGTTTAGATCTTCACGCAAACTATATTACATTAACCCAAGCAATTGTTGTAGCGGTAAACAAAGGTTGATAATAGGAAAATAATAATTTAAGGTTGCGCTTATGCCCAATGACTTGAATATCAATCACATCCAGAAATATACATAAATATTAAATGAATTAACATCAGCAATCAGAAACAATAGAAACATTAGGAATGAAATAAATTTAGATTGATAATAATTACTAAAGAGCGGTCAAAACCAATAGTCTCATACATAACTAAATAGGTCGAATGTGAATAGATTTACACTAAACTACTAAAGTATAATTAGTTTATATCATGGAATTATTTAACAGTATGATATGAAAATAGCGTTATAATTTAGTTTTGTGGTCGCATCAGTTGAATGCAACCGCAACATCAAATCACATGCATGTTGATATCAAATCCTATGAAATAGGCGGGAGTTAGAAACTTTAATAACTTATGTAACCATCGCTGTGCCGGTTTTTTTTATTTCTCAATTACTTTATAATTTACGTAATATACTAACAATTACAGTCTTTGATTGAAAGTCATTAAAGTCTTTGTGAAATATGTTTTTTATGAATAGTATACGAGAGCGAGTATTTTTGTACTATCAATGAAAAAAATAATTATTTAAATAATGAATTATAAATGAAGTATTCGATTAATTAGAATAAAATATGATGTATGTTTGCAAAGTTGCAACTTTATTAACCAAACTAAATTCAGCGAGCAATAAATAATAAACGTATTACAGCAAATAACCACTCATAATAGGGGTTTAATGATCTCACATTTACTATAACCGTAATGCAAACCAACAACCTAATAATCAGTTTAAAATAAACACGTTAAACTAATATATGGCGGTAATTTCAAAACGATGATGTGCAATATAGATTCAATTTATCTACATTATGATATGAAAATTTTACGATAATAGCAACGTTTGTCAGCATCAGTACTAACCACCACCGCAACGTCAAATCAAGTGCATGTTCAAGTTGAAACCGCGACCGTTTTAAACAAACTACTCTACTGGTTGGAATAATAATTGAATATATTTTAGAACAATGCAATTTAATAATAAATATTTATAGACATGTAGAAAAGTTTAAGTTTTTCAGGAAATCATGGGGCCGTAGATCGGAGTACAATGTTTGAACTTCAACTCGATATCTCCAAGCGTTTATGAGATAATGGCTCTTGACAGACAGACGGACAGACAGGCGGAAAACAAAGTGATGTTTATAGGGTTCCTTTTTTCCTTAAAAGGTACGGAACCCTAAAAACAGCTATATTCAACATCCTTCATGAAAATTTAAAATAAAAACAAACCTTTTAAAGAATCAAAAGATTTCCACAAATAAATACATTTCATAGACTGCGCCTAAAAAAGTGTTCTATTTTCTGAAACGCGTATTTGTAACGTAATCCGCTGTTAGCATAGCGTAGCACCGCATACGACTACATTAATGGACTCGTTTCATGCGGAAGTCAAACTCTACAAAGTCTAATAGAGACATACAACCAACGTAATGGTTCCCTTCCTGTAGACAAATACATACGGAACGGTATTGCGTTAAAAATAACATTTCTAGACAATGTCTAAGACATTATACTAATTTATTTCTCTATTAATTGATACTTCCTGGTAAAAAAATATAAAGATAACATGTTTTCAAAGTCAAAAAAGCAAGTTGTCTTCATTTATTTTGAAAGAAAACAAACTTAATTCGCCAAATATAATTTAACAAAATCTCCACTTACTGAAGGCAGCTAACGTATACAAATGATAGTACCATAGCAGCTTACGTTTATTTTAAGCTTATTTTGGAGCTTTGAAGCTTATATATGTACTTGTATTTACATATAGTAACCACAAGCTCATCTATAAGTCATACGCAAGTCGTAGCTCGTGTGTTTCTATTGACGCTGTGAGGCCCGCGTGCAGCGTGTAGCGTCTGCGGGAGTGTTCACAATGGCAGGCGTCACGCAGACCGCAGACGGCGCATCATGCAGCATGAGGCTGAGGCAGCACCCTCGTTGTATGTGCTATTATTTTTACAAAACCATGTTGTGAGTCCACATCCGTGCATTGAAGATTGCAATTAAAAGATAAAAACGATATCGCTATGAGAATATAAATGTTCAGCGCTTATTTAATGTTTTTTTTCTCGTGTAAATGTCATTGGGAACTCTTTGTATTTATTTACAGATAATTTCTGTTTTATATTTTTATTAACTTGGTTTTATCATAGAATACTCAAAAAATGCATAACATGGAACAATAAATATTTATAAAATTTATTTTGAAATGGTGTCCTAGAGTAAAAAATTCACTTTTAAAGTTTTGCTTTTCAATTTTTGTCTTGTTTCAACTTCAATTGTTTTTGATGCCTTGGGAAGACACTATTATGCGCCATAAAAATTGTCATTGTCATTCATTGTCATTTTAAACTTGTGCCACAATTGCACTAATGAAAACATAGAAACGTCATCGATTATTGGTATATGAAAAATAAACAAAAGAATAAACTGTTAAGACATATAGAAGTATGAACTTTTTAATTAAATAATTATAACAATTATTATACACAAATTCAACTTATAATAAGTAACCTGCTTTATATTTCCACAAGAATTGTTACACTTGTGTTACACTGCTACGAAACACTAATAAATATAATTTATATTGCTCTCGAGACGTCTATGCGTTGTTGAATGTTTTTACATCGGTTAACATATTTTCACTGTAGGCGGAAAAATTTAATTGGTTTTCCTTGTTTTGAAGCATCTTTTATACGCCAGCCAAAACGTGAATGGCACACTCGTTATATTGACAAATTTATTAATTCTTTGAAGTCCTTTTATTTATGTTTTCAAAAAAAGTAAATTAAGTCAGCTTCACGCTGTATCCTGCACACAGCAGAGTGTCGGTGACGGAGTGTCTTAACACTAGGTTCCCTCTGCCAGTAGGCAGACAGTAAAGACACTTCGTTCTCCATTTCTCGCCGAATTGTGAAGGTATTGCGTGTTGAATGGCAGAAATCAACACCGCGCTGTGTCTCATCACCAGAGCGAAGAAATGAAAATATAAACGTAAATAAATATTTCACTTGCTCGAGTGGGGATCGAACCCACAGCTATCGCGTTACAGTCACACTCTTGTGCCGCTGCGCCACGACGCCCCCAAATGCCAAATGCATTTAACATAAAAATATCAGATGACAGGTGCCTTCACGTGTGCATATGTTTAAATTAAACATTTAAAATGTATAACTTCCGCTAAAGAGTAAATCATTCGTCCCAAACATAATATATTTAAAGAGTCATCAAATAACACGAATAATAAATTTTATCCATTTTCATAAAGTCCGTTCTGTTTGCAGAACATGTGCAGTATTTCAAACCAAATTATTTTATACCAAATTTCCGTGAACACACGAGTAGGTACATGGGTAATGACAGTTGCCGTATAACGTTACACAGGGTGGTTTAACGAGCAGCGCCTGAGTTAAAAATACCGCATTGTATTTTGTTATGGCATTGGAAGCTATTAGAGAACAATATATTATGATATAAGTGATACGTATATGTAGAAGCAGGTTTGCTATTACTTGCTATTATGGCATATAAATATAAAATATCTAATTTTATAAATAGGGATATTTTGGTCATAAATCTGCTTCGTTATAATTTAACTTAAAAAGTTTGTTGATAATAATTTTACGAAAGTAATGTAATTCTTGTAATTCTATTTTTATATAGACTTGAAAGTCAAGCACAGGAAATTGACTTATACTTTTAAGGAAAAAAGGAAGTTGTTTTTTTTGTAAACTAGCTCACAAGGTCGTTAGTGAACCGGATATCCAAAATTGTGGTATATTTTAAATGTATATATGAGGAATAATGTCATGTGCTATGTATATAAAACATTGAGGTAAAATATGTTATATACAATTTCCTCGGTTAACTCGTAATTTATTGAAATTTTACTCGGAAATATGACCGGATAACACTTCCATAAATTACTTCAACTATAATCGGAGATGAACTGTAAATTCAATTAGAAACTCTAAATTAAAAATGCTAAATACAAGCAAAAAGTTTACCGCACACGCTACGAACTATTCAAATTTATTTCCGTACGTCGGTCCTGAAAAATCTGGTTAAAACTCACGTTTGCTATAATTATATATGGAGGTCTGCTATGAAGTGTATTATCTCGAGGGAAGAATATAATGACACTTGAAAAGCGTCGCGCTCATTATTTTTGACAGTCGTATTCAAACATGGTACTATCGAGTGTAGATTTCCATATACAATAAGTATCAATTTCCTTCGAGGTTGTAGTGCTCTTCACCACGTTAGTAATTTAAAATATAGTTATGTGGTTTTCATAAATAGCTCCGCAAGGATTTCTCTCTCTCTCTTTTTCTTATTTACATAGAGGTGTCAACTTTAATAAGTAAAAAGTTTGAACTGATTGTCAATTCATAGATACTAGAATTGGCATGCTTGTTTGTTAAAATGCAGCATTTATTTATTTATTAGAATTTATTATACTTATTTGCAAAAAATATAAATATCTATATTTTTTGTACACACAAAAGTATTTTTCACGTAGCATTTATTTAGAATGAAATTTAAACGCGAGACTCTACATACAATAAATTCCTTCAGAAAAACACGAAAAGAATAGATGTGTTCTTAGAATGTTTTAAGTTCTTGTATAATATATCAGCATTAGATCCATCGCATACATTACTACAACGAATTGTTATTGGACTATAAAAATATTGCACAAACTTTGGTAGAATGAATTCTTGGAAATTTTTGAGCAACGTTAAGTTAAAGCAATAAGGACTATTTTTGTTAAAATTAACATTTAAATAGTATTGTTTTATTTAAGTACAGAACATGAGGACGCCTCGAGCTGTTTTTAATGGAATGTGTCGGTCATAATTTGTTTCAGTAACTTGAGTTAACTTTTGCTTTGTTTGCATTTTACGCTTGTAAAAGTGTACTATGCTAGTAAAAATGCATTAGTGCTCTTAAAACAAGTGGCTGTATTAGCTTTAACAATAGCTGAGGTGTGTGGACATTTCTACCGAGTTTACTGTTTAATTGTCGAGGCGAGAGGTAAACGGTTCAAGTTTGGGTATATCTCGATATGCGATTTGTAATTTGCGCATTAAGAATAAACCTTAAAAACTTAACGACATAAATAAATATTTTTTAATAACTAAGTCAGTATTTAAGAATATATATGAGAGTTACAGTAGAGCAGTGTGGAATTATAAACGCGACGGTAGTGGGTTGGATTTCCATGCGATGGAATAAATATTTAATATTATAATTTCATAGTTCTGGTTATATAACAAAACGCGGTGAGTGCCAAGTATATTAGCAAATTACAATAAGATCGCTCCACTTACAATTATGACCAAATATAATAAAACTTTCCGCTTTAAAACATTCTTTTATTTGACGTCGTTAAATATCATACTAAAGTGTGTTCTCACGTAACTGTAGCATACCGAAACAAGAACTAAGTTCGCAGAATGTGAACAAAATATATCACAGTAATGTGACGGCGCACTGCAACGACTCTTGAATCGAGCAGTAAATATGTTTTAACATCTGGTTGCCATTTTTCTTATATAAAACTGATATGTATATATGTTATATTTCACGATTGCGCATAAATATAAAGTGGGGGTGAATATGGAGCTCGTGTTGCATCGTGTTTAAGGTACTTGTAAAACACTATGTCATTAAGAACTATTGGCTGTCCTCGACTTTGTTTGTATAGACCTTATGGACTTATTATTATGTATATATATACTTCAATCACGAAATACCAAGATACTCCTTTCCTGTAAAATAAACTCATTACCTAATAACATATTATTGAAATAAATAATGTTTTAGACGTAAAACATTATACAATTCCTTTAGAATATTTAATAAATTATTCCGCATAAAATCAACGTACATTCCGTTCCACAATTAATTAAAATTAAATGCATTCTGCATTATGATGTGTTGGGCTTCAGCATTTAATATAACCTACATATACTCGTATAGTGAACTTAATTCATAATTAACGTATCAAATACGAACTAACTGTGACAGTGTACACGCGCTCTTACACTCGCTACAATATTCAGTTCATTGTATGGCAATCTGTGACAGCTGGTGGCTTGTAGGGCTATCGCTAATACAAATAAATGTATCATTCTTCTTAACATTCGTCACTTTGTGTTACAGTATCAAAATATAGCAACTAAATATTATTTTATTGTGTGCGCAACGGTAGTGGGTGGGTTTCCATTTCCTCACTTTGGAAACTAATTTTTTTATCAAGAGAGAAGAGAGAATCAAAGGTTATTTGATTCTTGATTCTTCTTCCTTTGATTTTCACTCTTAAGTGAATCTAAAAAATCTTTTGAAAATCCGAGATAAAATGTTACTGCTTATGTATATATGCATTTTTTATTTAAATAATAATAGGAATAATACTAAATTTTACTATAATATAATGAAAATGATGCTATTCACAACCCTAAACGCAGACTATACACTCAAATAAGATTCCATATTATTTGAGTGTGGTGTGCCAATGTTGAGCTGCTAATATAAATATGTATGGGCTTTGGTTTCTGTAGACTCAGGATAAATAAGTATATATTATTTACTTGGTGAAGTATCGATATTTAAAAGTTAATTATGCTATTGAAGTCAATTTACAGGTATAAGAAAGAAATGGTGGTTTAAAGTAACAATTGATAATTAAAATATCTTGACTTTAAAAACTGTGAAAAGTAAACTTAATATAAAAAAACTGATAATCTTCAAACGGCTAAACATATTTTTTTGAATCAAGTTTAAAAAGTGAAAACACTCGATTAAGTCGCCTTTCAAATAAAAAAGAACTAAATGAAAATCGTTTTGCTTGTTTGAGAGCTACGATGCCACAGATAAGCATACAGACACACGTACCCACCTATCTATTATATCTGTACATACACAGCCTACCAGAGTGGAGAAAATAAAGCTATTCATTCTTCCGAGAGGGAATCCAACAACCATTGCGTTTATAGTCCTACGCCGTAGCACTGCGCTACGAGGTTCTCACTACAAATTCTCCAAAGGAATAAAATCCTGAAGAGGAATGTTTCACTAAATAGATAATTGAACTACAAAGAATATTGTTTGAATTTTTTTTTCATTAGTAGATTTCAATTCCAACTTAAGGAATGAAATTTTCTTATTACTATTTACAGCACCTCTTATCTGTCGCCGGAGTTCCCGAGTGGATTAAACTTACGCGATTAATTCTCTTTAAGCGAATTGAAAATTTGACTATTATAATTGTAATATCCCACTTAATAGTAAGGTTCTAGGATGTAAAGAGTCAGTGGAGTGCTCTGCATCCGCAATGAGGACAACAATGTATCACCCGGATATTACCTGTCAAGTGCCGCGCGACCACCGCTAGTGACGGTGTACTTTACCATAACTTTAAATAGCTTTTACTTCGACGTACTCGTACATAAATCATTCTTTTTAATATTTGTGTAACTTAAATAATTTTTATTTTAGAATACAAGAACTACGTTTAAATTTTATAAGTCCAGGTGGTAGTTCTCATGCCTACTTTTCATGGAACTTGCTCGCCTTCAAATCGAAATATATTACAAATTAAAAAAAAATAATTATTTGAACTAATGAGATCAAACTAATTGTTTGTCATTTATGGCTGTGATTTTTTATTATTTAGGTATATTATTTTTCTTAAAATTGTAAGTTCACTAAAGATAATGTATAACAAATCTCTCAGGAAAGTTTTAACGATAGAACAGTTATTTTTAGTAAACTCTAACTCTATTTGGAACTGGTGAATATTTTCAAAGAGAATATTGTATCCGTAACAATTCAATAGTGCCATACTCGACTCATCCTTCATTAATCTGCGTGAAGCTAGTAGAGCGAGCCACTCACTTTAAATTTTTAGTATTTTTGAAGCACTTTCTATGGTGATAGGTCTCCATAGCATACCCGAATATATATTTTTTATATTCATAGGTATAATTGCAATAAATAAATATAATATTCCAAATTCCATCTCACATCTAGAGATTTTGAAAGTCGAAGCAATTCTAAAGCTGTGCAAGACGAATTAACAATAGCAACCGCTCATTAAGCTTTACACAATGAAGACCTTGCTGAGATAAAACCAACTTTGCCTTAGCACTCACTGTAAACTTAATGACAAGACAAATACAAGGTGAAAGGAAAGTTTCTTCTTTACAAATTTCAAAAACCAAAACTTTAAAATATATATAATTTCATTCAACAAAGTTAAAGCTTGAACTGCTAAAACCTAACCATGGAAAACTTTCTTTGATTACGACTTCATTACCTAACCGGATATTTTATTATAATTCTCATTCTCAAATTTACTCCAAAGTTCTCTCTAACTTTTGTCTAAAAATATTATTTATGTTATAATTAACATTACACTCAAGAATTATACTAATTCATACCTTTTTATAAGGGAGTTTGCTCTCCCGAACTCCCTTCTCCCAAAATAATATAAATATTATTTACGATAGATAACTAGTTTTAGATAAATATAAAAACAGCTTCACGCTGTATCCCGTACATAGGAGGGTAGGCCAAGGGAACCTAGTGTTAAAACACTCCGTTCCCCACTTTCCGCTGAAATATACTAACGATTCGAAATATACTCGCACTAACTTTTATTTGCATCATCTTGATGGATTCCATTATTATATAATGAAACAATGCAATATTCAACAATAATAATTAAACTTTAATAAAATACCTACAATGTCGAACTTTACAAAGTTACCATTAACCGTGACAAATTTAAATTAAATTCGATATAAAGCGAAGTAAATCATCAGTTCGAATATTCGCATAGCTGTGCGCCAAATGTCATCATATACTTCCGGTTAATAGCTTTATACATTTTACCATAAATAACGCATCCAATCGGGTTATTCTCATTAATAAGGATGTAGCCTTGGGATATTTTTTTTATATAAATCAGCTTTACGCTGTATCCTACAAACAGCAACCAAGCAAAAAAATATAAATTTAAATAAATATTTCATTTGCTCACATGGAGGTTGAACCCACGATTAGTCGCGTGACATTTTAAACCCCTGCGCCACGACTGGCCTCATAAATGGATGCACCATTATGTATATGCTTTTAGTATATTATTTTAAATAACTAAAATGATTAATAAATGTAATAGTTAGTGCTGCCATCTAAACATAATGGTAATATAACCATTATTATAAGTCTCCTTTGTTGATATAAATAAAGTCAATTGAGTGCGCTAATATCATATTTATTTTATTACTAAAAGTAGTACAATGATTTCTTCTCATTAAAAAATTAAGCAGTAGTAAAATGTAATTATAAATTTCAAGCAGAAAGCTTATATAACTAGTTACAGCCACGGTTCGCTAGATGTCGCATTCAAAAATTTAATGAACATTTCGGAGTCCACAAGTTTCTAAATAAAATACAGAAAATTTTGTTTAATTATGTAAGTTGCCATAAAGTAAGTACAACATACCATATTTAGTTCCTGTTGTAATTTTTTCTTTTTTGCATATGACCTACTTGTAAATAATGTTCAAATTTGCCAGGCGACATCTGACGGACCAGAATTGAGACATTACAATACAACTAAAGGAAAACAGAATATTGCTTATTTTATAGACATATCATAGAAAAAAAAACCATAACAAGCTTACGAAATAACTACATTTGACCAAACAGTATTACAAATACGACCATAATAATAAGCTAGAATTGCTATTGGTCATTTGAATCACAACCAGGCCTGAGGCGGTAATTTTAACCTAAAATTTAATAATAAAATAGCGACCCATACAAATACTTCTGTACCAATAAACAAACTTAAATGCAATATTCTCGTAGCCAACTAACCTATTCCGGAAACACCATATAAGAGTTGGAGTTTTGCCTCTGTGCTCATATACCATGAGTGCTAACAGCGCAGGTTTAATGAACCAAACGCTAAGTATTTAAAGCATTCCATGAATGTGGAATAAAGGCTTTTTTTAAATCACTAACTACAATGAGGAAAATAATAAGTAAAATTAGCGATACTTATATTCATTGTTATTTTCTATTATTCTGTTTAATATCCATTATTTTAAAAGTCAATAAAATAAAAACATCCTTTAAAATTCTATATTTAACTAACGTTAAAAACAACAATGAAAGTAATAATAAGTTCCATACATTTGTAACTAACAATTAATTAAATGGACACACACACACACACACACACACACAGGTTGACTCACATTCGCCTCTCGATTGGAGAGCAGATGCGAAATGGATGTCATAATGCAGATAAATTTCTCCATATTACAGTGTAATGAGGTAATTTCATAAGTGGCCTTTTGGGAAAATATATATGACAGTTTGAACTCGGTAATTAAGAGAATACTTTTGATTTTATGTCGTACTTTGGTAATGTATACGGCGATAATAATTTATTTGTTAATTAATCGGTTTACATTATAAAAGCCAATGGAAACTTTGTATGAATGAGTAAAAATTGTTATAAGTAAGTATTTACAATAAGAAGAGCATGACATGTACATATTTATACATATGTAAGTACATAGATTTTAAGATTCTTAGAACCTGCGCTTTACTAATAAGTAATAACACCTACTTTGAGGTAACTTTATATTAAGCCAACCTTGAAGTAACTAAACTAAGAATTAAAAAACAGTTCTTACGCAATCTTCAAATAAAAGAGTTGATAATAAGATAAGATAATAATCAGCTACTTAAAATGTAATAAATAGTTTTATATTTTCCTATTGTAAATTGTACTTGTTATTCGATTCAATAGTGAACAATTGAATGCAATAAATAGATGGTTTGTATTGAATGGTCCATGTTGATTAGTCTCATTATTTATCAGTTGCTATTGTACTATTGTTTTGTAAATATAATATGTAATATTAATAAATTACAGTAAACGTCAGAAATTTACACATTGTAACTTATACTCGTTATCATTATTTTGTAAGGTAGATCATCATAGGTTCATTTATCTTATGGCACAATATTTCAGTACTATTTATTCACTTAAGAATAAATATTATCAAAAGCGAAATTATCAAATATTGCATAAGAATTTCGATATATTCTAGTTAATTACATACCTCACCACATTTAATTACATTTTGAGAAAAAAAATATTTTTTTAACCAAGTAGTTTACTTCTGTTGTAATACTACTTACGTCTTATTATCTTTCGCTTTGTAAGTCCAAATCAATAAATATATAAAAAAGCAAAGTAAGTAGTACTCTTAGTATACTACAAATTTCTTAAACACGATGTTGCTGACTCCTCAGTTTTCATTGCAATAGTAGAATCTTCAAAACTGGTCTTATTTTTATTCCTTTTTCCAGATTAAGTTTAAATCTAGTATACCACAGTTGGCACTAACTACAGTGTGAGCGCCGTTAACTCTGTTATCAGCAGTGCATTACTACTTCTTAATCTACTTATATATTTTCTGTAGACGTTTAAATGATGTCATATATTTTGTGATTTTAAGCACGTTTAGGTTTTTACTAGAAATATACAATATGCCACACTAGCAAAACAGCGTATGAAAGCGTATACCCAATTTAAAAGAAAGGAATCTATTTTGATCATAGAAATTTCAGTCATCGTCCATTTTCATAATATAGATATACTAAATAGTATGTCAACTAAATAGAATTATATCTAGACGTTTAATTTCACTCAGACTATTATATGTACAATTACTTAAATAAAATATAATATCACACATTTTAAAGTCTATTTCCTCTATAAAATTACTATGTGTAAAATGACGAGGTTTTCAATATGCTGCTATAAAAAAAAGAATATAACTGTTGATCAAGTTCTCACGGAATAAAAGGCTATCATATAACTAGAGCTATTGTTGAGAGCACTACAGTTGATCGACGTACTGGCTCTGTAACATGGCATTTCCCTTTGTTAGCCTGTGATGGTACATCGAGCTAATGAACCTACAGCTGACGTCGCTCGAGCAGGCAGGTCGCCGCATATAGGGCTATTACGCACTATTGGATTCAGGATTTTCATTAACTCTATGTTAGCGGGATTGTCAGTTAAAGTCCATAATTACAGGTGGACTGGCAATTGTGTTGAACTAATGTATGACAACATATTTTACACTAAATGTTATTATGCCTAGATACTAATAGTTGTTTGTATTTCTAACTGGAACACAATACTACTCTGGCATTTATGATGTAATTGCTTGAGAAAATACAACAAATATAGATGTTTTTTAAAATTTTGAAAATATTTTGTAAGTATGTAAGTTTGAATTATTATTTCAACTAACGTACTTAATAAATATTTCAAAGAAAACATAAATATGTTTTTCGAAAATATAGAAAAATCTTTTAAATAGGCAACGCTTTGTCAAACACATTCTAACCAGGTGAAAAGGTGTAATATGACAATAATAAAATCCTAAAAACCACATTACATTTCAATAATGTAATGTGGTTTTTAGGTAATTATGCATATAATGATATGCATAATTAAATTTTTCTCGGAACGGTACTTTCTGGAACGGTAGTGGCTAGTTTACAACGGGCAGTTATTTATTATATATTCAGGCATACTTTCAAACATAATTAAATTCATTTAATATTAAGGTCGATAATGATCAATTATTATTCAAGCTCGTTGTTTTTGTCTATTAAGCAGGTTGGTTAGGAACCATTTTCTACCCTCTTATATTTTAATGTTACAATATTAATATCCTATTAATGATCAGTACTAGAAAGAACAGTCGAACAAAATATATAACGTAACAAATTACTCAGATCGTTCAACGATTACGAGGCTGCAATTTATTACTCGCCAAAAGCAAACTCGACACGTATAACCCATTATTACTAACAAATTTCTTTCCTTTGAGCTTCTTACATTTTATGTTTAGGAAATGTGCTAAGTACTAGTATTTAAGAATGAAATTGAAACTCATAAAATTAAACTTAATAATCGATACAAAAAATTTCGTTGGTCGACAATATTTCCTAAGAACGCACATACGTCGTATCAAGCTTTATATGAAACACTCAGGTTTACAGTCTTTTAGAGGTATTTAGGTAATCGCACTAGCAAATACCTTATTAGAGTACACTTTTTTTATAAGAAATTTCAAGTTCATCTGTGATACAAACTATTATGATAGCATTTAATGAAAAGTATAGTTAAAGTTTGCAGCTTAATTGCTTATTTCAATACAACGTGTATTTTTGTTATTACGTAATCAAATGTTAGACTGTTATTCGCTACGCTTCTATACAACGTAATCCCAATAGTGATTGGTGATTTTAAATGTAAACATCCAAATGAATCAACAATGCACGGTCCACCTACAACATATATGTAGAGAATTTATAGAATATCACTCTAAATATATAAAAAAATGCAAAAATTGATAAAGAGATACCTCTATAAACTAGTCTCTTAACCAAAGACTAAACTTTATAATTTTCTTTAATGACTTATAACGAATTATTTTCTTTTAATATATACCTCTTGTCAATTGCGCAATATCTCGACAAACAAGCCAAGAGTCAGTGTTAAGTACGTTCTTTGGTCACGTTTCATATTTATATAGACTTGAAATTTTGTGCAACTTTCACTTACTAATCTTTTGACAATAATGTTGCAAATCTGATGTTGACTTTTACAAATAACGGTATCCGTGTTAGTTCAGCGATTACAAGTCACAGATTCATCACGCTGACATCGGAGTGCACAGCACGTCCAGCGATCATCAATTGTGTCCCGCACCCTCCTCAATCCGTCAACGCTATCGGAGAACGCTACCCGGAGCTTTAAGCCAACAGCAAAATTAATAACAGGCTCCGTTACAAATAAGTCTTAATGATAAATAAACAATTTCAGTAAAAAATGTTAAACCATCGGGATTATGAAGAAATAATGATCAACATATATCATTTAAGATACATTTTAGCTATCGCAGTATACAAGTACTTTGTATAATAACTTTGAAAGATTTGACATGTTATTCCAGAACGAGCTTTAAGCTCTGTTTGCTGTATTTCCGTAATGGTTTATTATGGCGTTTACTCACCTTCTAATAGGAAGGTGAGTAAGGTAATAACCTTACTTTAATACTCACATCAGCTGACGCCACGAGAATGCACTTTAATAATCCCCAAGATTCCTTACCAAGTAACATTTAATGTTCACGTCTTCGCATCTTTCTTCTAACACGCTTACGTCTCTACCTGATATCAGTCATAATTGAAACGCTTCTCACGTTTTCACCTAAAGCAGCGTACTTACACACTGCAGTGAAAATTGAGAACGATATTACTAAGAGACACTACTTTGTACGAGATGCAGCATTGTTTGTAAAAGCCAATTTCAAAAGTTGCTCATTTCGTTTATAGAACGTACTTTTACAGTCGTCGTTGATAGTTTCTTTTTATTTTGCTACGTAATAGAAAAATATTTTGGTTATTATTCTGTAATCTTCTTTTGGGGCTTTCAGCTTTCTGGGTAAAATATAATTTACTTTTTAATTCAGTGTCTCTGGTAAATATAGACTTATGTTTTACTATCATATTTTAATTTAAATCAAGCTAGCTCCAGTTTAAAGCATAAAAATAAATATACATATAAATTACAGAAAATCCGAAAACGAAGAGTACAAAAATACAAAGAAAAACTGCACAACTCGCTACAGGATCTAATTAAAAAAATAATATACAATCAAATTTATTATATTACATACAAATTAGTCTTTATTATAGTTTTTTTATAGTCGGTAGAGTTTATTTCATCTTAATTCACTTCCAAGTTTACCTGAAAATAGTATTCAGTTCGAGTCGCAAACGTAAAATGAAATAACTCCAGTCTTTATTTTCCAGTATATTTTTAATTAACAAACATTCTGCTTCGGAACGCGTGTAAAGCTTATCAACGAACTTTATTACTGTACTTGTAGTTTCAGAAATTAGTATAAACTACCTATGTAAATTTACATTTTTGCAGTTTTTTAGAATGACAAAAGGGAAAGTTGGTTATTATTTTCTTATAACACGGTGTATTATATAAGAATTTATAAAAAAGATTTACAACTTAAAATAGTACACATAGAATTAATTAAATTATAATAATATTATATCTTATTTGTAGTATTTTTTTCTATATACCCAATATTCTATTGTTTGATTCATCAGCGTCAGAAGGAATTAATTAAGAAATGGAAACTCAGTAACTAGAAATATAAAGACTACAATTTTCATACTCAAAATTGTAACTGCAAATAGTAAATAACGACAATTTTAGTTGACTTAATTCCTACTGATATTGGAAGCAATCAGGCGATACTCCTTCTTTGTTCTAGTGCTGTATATATGTTTCAGGTATGAGTTGAGGTGACAATGTCTCCTGTGTTCTCACCAGACGGTTGACTGAACGATCCCGACCTACTCACGGTCGAAGAAACTTACTAAGCGCGCTGCTATTTACTTACTACTTGTTGTTGGGTCGTCATTGTGCTCCGAGTTTTACTTTGTTTGTATTCAGCCGACTATCAGCTTGCGTCACCCAAAAGTGAAACTAGAGGTATATTGCTCGTTGATCCTATAACGTATACCTGTGATTTATCCTCGTTTGCGGGAACTCATAAAATTCCACATAGAATAGAATAGAATAGAATATACTTTATTGCACACATAAATGAAATATATAGACAGAACAACACAAATAAAATTTAAAGAAAAACACGTATGCAAAGGCGGTCTTATTGCTTTAAGCAATCTCCACCAGACAACCTTTGAAACATTACGGAAAAATTGTAATGAGGAGAAAGGGGACAACGTCTCAGTGCAAATCTTATGAAATATAATTAATTAATTATTATATAATATATAATAAATAAGTCAATAATATAAAATAAACTTACATAAAATGTGTTTAATGTTTATATACTTTACACATACATACATACAAATATTGAAAAATAATATATACTTACACATATATACATACATACATAAAACGTGTTCAAAAATATATATATAATATTAAAAAAATAAATAAAGATAAACTATTATACTAAATTAAATAAGTACTCTTTTAGACGATTTTTAAAACTGTATAGAGATTTGGAATGTCGAACTTCTGTAGGAAGTTCATTCCAAAGAATTGCAGATTTCATAGTAAAAGACTTGGAATAAAATAGGGTATGGGAAGTTGGTAATTTAAGGAGATTATCACAACGGGATCTAAGGTGGAGGTGAAGAAGTGAATCGGCACCTAGGAAACAAAATCGATTTTTTAAGTAGGAGGGAGAGAGAGAGTTGTACAGGATAGAATAGAGGAGAGTCAGCATGCGGAAATTTCGGCGATGTCGGATAGGAAGCCATCCCAGCTGACGACGATGATCAGAAACATGATCAAATTTACGTAAACCGAAGATAAATCTAATACATAGATTTTGTAACCGCTCTAGTTTATTTAGTTGTTCCTCAGATAAGTCTGGGTAACACGAATCAGCATAGTCTAAAATCGGTAACAGTAGTGAATGAGCTAGAGCAGTTTTGGTCTTTATAGGTAGGAAATATTTCCATCGTTTGAGCGATCCGATAGTGGCAAATAATTTACGGCTAACCTCAGCTATCTGTACTGACCAAGATAGGGAATTGTCTATAATAATACCAAGGTTCTTAATAGATGGACTCAGGCTCAAATCGACGCCGCCAAACTGTATAGCAGGGAGGCTATTCTGGTCAAGTTTTTTTAGTTGCTTAGAGCCACCAATAATACTGACCTGTGACTTGGCAGGATTGACAGTTAAGCCAAAAGATTTGCTCCACCTACTAACATTCCGCAAATCTTCGTTAAGCTTATGAATAGCCTCACTAACATCATCAAACGGGGCGGCTAAGTAAATTTGAAGGTCGTCAGCATATAGATGAAAGGAAGAGCATAGATTTTGGCAAACTGAATTAATAAAAATGGAGAAAAGGAGAGGAGAGAGGACACCACCTTGGGGAACACCGGCAGAAAGAGAGCAAAGGGAATATGACTTGTCATTGGCTTGAACGTACTGTTGCCGATCACATAAATAGCTTCTGAACCACTCAGTGGCTTCAGGAGAGATATTTATTGAACGCAGAACAGCAACCAAGAGATCAGTATCAACAGAATTAAAGGCGTTGCTAAAGTCCAGCAAAGCAATGACTGTAAGATTTTGTTTGTCCATGCTAAGTCTGATATCGTCACAAACTTTAATCAAAGTAGTGACTGTGCTATGCCCGTTACGGAATCCAGACTGGAACTCGGATAATATATGGTTGTCAAATAGATATTGATTTAGTTGCTGAAAAACAATACGTTCCAAGACCTTTGACAAGAAAGGAAGGATGGAGATAGGACGGTAGTGAGAGAAGGATTTTGGATCTTTGGTTTTGGGTATGGGGATAACGCGGGCAATGCGCCACAAACTGGGAAAAGTGTTATGGGAAATAGAAAAATTTAAAATATGGGTAATGACTGGAGCTAAGACTTCCAAGGGCAAAATAATCATTTTGCGGTTGATGCCATCATAACCAGAAGCATCAGATTTGATGGCTAGGATACTGTTTCTTACCTGGGATGGGGTTATAGGAGCAAAGTTAAAAGGAACGATTGTGGGAGACGGCAAGGAGTTGATATAATTCAATGTATTTGCCCTAATTGTGTTGTCCATAGGTGTTATTGAGGCAAAGTGTTTATTCAAGGCATCAACGTCTAGATTGCAATTCAAATCCTTACGTTGCCGGCCAATGCCTAGCGATTCCAGAAATTTCCACAACTTACGTGGGCTTAAGTTTTGTAAGCTCAAGTCAATATAGTTACGTTGCGCGTCCCTGCAAACTCTGCTACATCGGTTACGCAAGCTCTTATACCTTAAAAGATTCTGATCGGTGGGATTATGCTTATATTTGGATTTCGCCACATTTCTTTTAGTCATCAGTGACTTAATATCTGGCGTAAGCCATGGAGCGGGTAAGTGTTTTAATTTAATTGGCCGAAAAGGAGCGTGCTTGTCATAGAGCTCAGTTAAAATAGAATTAAATATCTCCAACATGTCATCGATAGTTGTTGTGTTAAAAATGACGTTCCAGTCGATGTCATTGAGATCAACCAAGAACTCGTCATTATTAAATTTTTTAAAACTGCGTCGCATGACGACAGATGGCTTGGGCTTAGGGGGACGAACATTATAAGACAAATACATTAAATCATGGTAGGAAAAGGCGTCAGCAGGAAGTTGACCATGGATCATAACATGGTCAACGGAGGAAACAATCATAAGATCGAGTTGGGATGGGGCACAGTTCGGAAAAAAATGTGTAGGATTCGAAGGAAGTAATTTTAAATTTGAGCTATTAATGATGTTAAGGAGTTGTTTTGCTCGTAAATCATTTTTAATAATACAGGTATTAAAGTCTCCAAGAATTATGGTGTGATCAACGCTTGGCACATGTTTCTCCAATAAGGTCTCCAAAGTGTGAAAATAATCTATATGTAGCGAAGGGCTGTAAAAAACCCCAAGTAATAGCTTTAATCGACCAAGTAAAATTTCTATAAAAATATGTTCAGCAGATTCAGAGTATTGCGATGGAGACATACTAACAATTGTGAAAGGTAAGTGGTTGCGAATATAGATGGCTACACCACCACCACCTTTACCTGTACGGTCATTACGTATGAGATGGAAGTTAGGTATAGAGAAGGAGGAGGAAGGAAGGCAGGGTTTAAGGAATGTTTCAGAAATTAAAATCGCGTGCACGTTGGCGCAATCAAAGGAGGCTAATAAGTCAGGATAGTGTGCAGGAACGGATTGGGCATTAATATGTAGGACATTGAAATTCTTGGGAAAATTGGAAAATGTGTCGACAAGTAGAGTGGAAAGAGGAACGGAAGTACTATGAAAACTACTTACAGATGAAGATGATAAAGAACAAAATGAATCGTCGTTTGAGTTAGATGAAGCATTATAAACAAACATATTACATATACAATTAAATAAAATAAATAATAAAAAAAATAAAAAAAATGTAAAATAAATATAAATACTAATTTATATAATATAATAAATGTACCAAATAAAAAAATATATATATAAAATAAAATGTGCAAAGATCACATTATTCACCCTTCACCACCAGCAGTAACAAAAAAAATAAAAAAAATTTAAAGCGGTAGGAGATTACATACAATATACCTTACAAGAGACACCAGTAATAATAAAAAACCTTACAATCACAGACTACTTACACAAATAGAAAAAAAAAAGAAAACTATAATAAAAAAAAGGACAAAACTAATAAAGGTACTTCGTATCTACACTCTATACTCTATAACAAAAATCACTAGAAAGTTAAAATATATATATATATTGACTGTAGTAAAAATGATGTTATGTTTCATTTTTACTGAAGAATAAGTACACCAAAACTACATAAGATCATCGATAGAATATATATATATATATATATATATATATATATATATATATATATATATATATATATATATATATTATAACTGAAATTTACATACTATATTATATACACTAGGAGAAAAAAAAAATCAACAATTATGATTACATAAAACAATAGTGAATTAGAAGTGACTGTTACCTGCACGGGCTAGCTATTAAATATTCCTTAAATAACAGTATTTAACACTAGAAGCGCCGCCGTCCCATTTTTGACCCAAACGCAAGGTTGATTGTATATAACTTTTTTATTTGTTAATTTATGTAAATGAAATTTTTTTACTATTACCAATTTTACACCTTTATTTAATTAAAAATATAAATAATTTTATAGCAGTCATACTTTTTGAAAAAAAAATAGGTTTACCTAGAACTGCCGCTGGGTCATTTTTGTCCCGCCATTATTATTTTATTATTTGAGGGTATAATTTGACATATTTTCATGCCTCGGGGACGAGGTGGAAGGGAAAGGGCAATACGGGGGCGGAAAAAAATTTGAATAATAGGTTTAGCAGTCAATGCCTAAGTTTTTAGGGTTCTGTAGCTTTTAAGGAAAAAAAAACCCTTATAAGATATTTTTTTGTCCATCCGTCTGTCTGTGCCTTTATCTCAGGAATGCTTGGAGAAATCGAGTTGATATTCATATGAGTATATGAATATGAACTATATGACGATCTACAGTCCCTTGATTTCCTGAAAAAGCGCCCTTAAAAAATGATATGACTATTTATATAGTAAAAAACATGTATTTCGACACTATAAAGGGAATCAAATTAATAAGGTACTTTAAGTTAACTTAGAATTATGAAATTTGGTAGCTAGCATCTACATGTAGTACTAGTACAGAAAAAAATCTGAAAACTATACATTTATGTATAAATCTTAAAAAATAATAGCCTGAAAAGTAGGGTAAAATTGGTGTCAATACTAAATTTTGCCGCTAGTCCAAGTGAGGTATCAGATGAAAGGATGACTAAGCTAGGCTTGAATTTCAGAAAAACACTTGATACCAAATGTGGGCAATTGTAGGGCAGGTAGAGGGAACCTGGGAACCTAGTGCTATGCACTCCGCTGGCATTTTCCGCCGAATTTTGGAGGCATTACCACGCAATGTTATAAATCATCTGTGATGTATCACTGATGAAGAATATATTAATGCATTACTTGGCCTAATAATAATATTAACTAATTTCAATAACTTATAATTTTATAAGAGTTATTCAGTTAGTTGTCACGACCTTAGAACGTATTAGAAATATTTGATTCTTTCTTTGTGTTTTATTTTTTGGTACTTTTATGTTTGTTAAAGAATAAGAATTGATTATTAAATATGGTCTACATATTTTACGAATTATTTTAATAATATTTTTTTTGTATTATACCAACAATCAACATAATAAGTAGAATGGGACAAATTTGTCACGACGGCGGTTCAAGGGGGGTATCAATCTTCGGCACTTCTAGTGTTAAGGGGTATTTATTAGCTGTATATATGTATGTAGATATTTTTTATTAGACATTTGGTTAATATGGTTAAGCAAAAAATATGTTTTCAATTAATTATTATTTGGTATAAATTAAATCATAATAGTTTAAAATAAGATCAATTCATAAATCTAACAATAATGTAAGTAAAATGTATTTTTTAACCGACTTCTGTAAGAAAAGGAGGTTATCAATTCGACTGTATTTTTATTTTATTTTTTTTATTATTATTTAATTTATGTTTGTTACCTCATAACTTTTGACTGGGTGAACCGATTTTGATATTTTTTTTTATTTGAAAGGGGAAGCTTCCCGAATGGTCCCATTTTTTTTTGGTCCATGTCTGACAATGGTATCCATGAGAAAATCACATAAGTCTTGAATTTGCATTAGGCATGTGCGCGACAAATAGACGAATAACTCAATGTCGCGCCAACCGATTTTGATGATTCTTTTTTTATTTGAAAGGATACATTTCAAGGATAATTTTGTGAAAGTTTGGTTAGGTTCCAATTATGAAATCCGGTGAAAATTGAGAAAGTTTGTTTTTTTTGGTAAAAAATTGGTTATACTGAAATAGTTACAAACAAAAACTTTTTAAATTGATGTCAGAATTGAGATTCCTGATCGTTACATTTCTTTTCAACCAACCTCAAAAAAGAGGATATTCTCATTTTCAACCAACTTCAAAAAAGGGAGATTCCCAATTCGCCCGAATACTTTTTATGTATGTTCTGGTCAATATACCAAAATGTTACTTTGCACAAAAATGGTGTCAAGTAAAACAAACAGGCTTAGTTATTAGATATTGTAGTAAAGGTGTTGTAGCATTAGCTTGACACCGACTTCAAAATTATAAAATCTTTGTAAAATTATTTTTCACTTTTTAGTTCGTTGTTAGAAGTCGGTTTTTGTTTTTGTTATAAATTAATTTTTAAGTAAAATCAAGGTAATTTTATAAATAAAACAGAAAAGAGAGATTTACTGTTATCACTTAGCGTTCAGAAGTAAGCGAAACTAGATGAATTATTTAACAGCTTCCGCTTTTGATTCTTTTGATTCAAATAAACAATGTTGACAGAACTATTTATAGCTTTATTTTTATCTCCCGAAGTTCAGCGGACTCAGACAATCCCCTCATTGCTCTGAAATAAAACAGGAAGAACTTTTGTAAACAAATTGTGGAAATAAATAGAACCTTCTCAATGGCGGTCAAAAATCGTTAGTTAAAATGTATGTGACCGGAGCAATACATATGAATGTGGTCAGGATCTAAACTGGGATAAATCACGGAGCAGGCGTTATGCACATAACTCTTCGGCCTCGGACCGCGTCACATTAGCGCGGTCTTGTCCCCTAGCACGGAATATTAAAGTTCTGGAATAGAAATATTTATATTTGTATAGAAGTAAAATTTCAATAACTATCGAGGTTTTATTGCTTATTCGAGCGAACAGAAAAATGGCGCAGTTATATCTTAATTCCTTTATATATTACTAATGTGTGCTGAATAGACACGATCGAATTTTTTATTGTTGCTCATTTATAATTACATGAAATATCCAATACTATTTCCATACAGGTGAATAAAATTCATTTACTTAGATGTCCCGCCATTTTCAAAATAAGTCGTAGCATAACAATAATCCTTTTGTAGTTAATATTAAACCCTTGAAACGTTAAAATTCAGTCCCGAGATTGCGAGAAGTTATAGTGGGACCTAATTTAATTCATTGTCCCCGCCTTGTCGACCCTTTCCCGACAAAGCATAAACGATTTTATGCAAAAATCTTGAATTGCGCATATTAATGTGGCTAAATAAAGCCGTTCATTTTCATATATTTTTCGCTCTTATTAGCTATTTCATTTACATATAACAAGTTAATTATGCGTTACCGTGGCCTATTATGTACAAAGAATAAAGGAGTAATGAGAATGTTGCTTCTAAATCTTTTGTTTCCATTTTTCTTGTAAGATAACAGGAAAAAAGATTTCAAAAAAAAATAAATTATAAGCAAAAAATCATTTTTAGAAAAACCTTTTATTTAAACGCTTTAAAAAGGAGAAAATAAAATTTCTCTTTTAAATTTTAACTATCAACTCATAACCTCATTGTACACAATTTATATGATCATAAAAGCTTGTCGCGCGATTTACTTGTGTAAATTAACTAGTACTAATTTAATTATGTAAAATCTGCTAGGTTTCAATTTTTACAGTTTCAATTTAATTAAATATTTAATAACGCGACAAGCTTTTATGATCATATAAATTGTGTACAATGAGGTTATGAGTCGATAGTTAAAATTTAAAAGAGAAATTTTATTTTCTCCTTTTTAAAGCGTTTAAATAAAAGCTTTTTTCTAAAGCCCGGACTCGAGCACGTTCCTTATAGGTCCTGAGCCAGCCGTTAAGTTAGAAAAGTTCAGGTTTCTTGAATCCGTTATGCACGAGTCTGGAGGCATCGATCACGATGTCCATGGCCGGATAAGTGCTGCCTGGGCCAAATGGCGGGAGGTCACTGGTGTGGTCTGTGACCGAAGAAAACCGCCAAGCTCAAGGGCCTGATATACAAGAGCATCATACGACCGGTTCTTTTATACGGCAGCGAATGTTGGCCAGCACTATCTCGGTACACTCAGGAGCTTCACGTCACGGAAATGAAGATGCTGAGGTGGATGTGCGGCGTGACGCGGTCTGACCGCATACGCACACATTCGTTCGAGGTAGTCTTGGGGCCCGTGACGTAGCGGATAAGTTCCAAGAGCGCCGCCTGAGATGGTTTGGCCACGTTACGCGCCGGTCTAAGAACTATGTCGGATGCAAGTGCCTTGCTATATCAGTTCCTGGAGTGAGACCTCCTGGACGCCCAAGGAAGCGCTGGTTGGATGTCGTGATGCCGGATATGAGAGCCAATGGTCTAACCACCGAGGACGCAAAAGACCGCGCAAGGTGGAGTAGGTTGAGTAGGAAAGCAGACCCTGGCAATAGCCGGGATTAATGCCAGAAGGAAGAAGGTTTCTCACACTAGATGTCATATTATTTTTCTTATTATTCTCGGCAAGCCCTTTCATTTGATACCCGTATTGCAGATGTGCATAAATAATAACTATTCCGCCATCTTAGATGTTTCGCCATATTAGATTTAGAAAAACGTCACATCTTTCGAGTTACTCTCAACGAGCCCTTTCAATAGATATCCATATTGTAGAAGTAGACTAAAATTAACTATTTGGCTATCTTGGATGGTCCGCCATATTGGATTTAGAATGACGTTAGATTATTTTTCGAGTTGCTCTCAATAAGCCCTTTCATTTGATATCCATATTGCAGAATTGCAAAAATAATAACTATTCGTTCATCTTGGATGGTCCCCCATATTGGATTTAGAATAACGTCACATTATTTCCCAAGTTGCTCTCAAGAAGCCCTTTCATTTGATGCCCAAATTATAGAAGTGCATTAAATATAACTATTCCGCCATCTTGGGTGGTCCGCCTTATTAGATTTAGAATGACGTCACATCATTTTTCAAGTTGCTCTTAAGAAGCCCTTTCATTTGATACCCGTAATGTACAAGTGCATCAAAAATAACTATTCTGTTACTTTGGATGGTTCGCCATATTGGATTTAGAATGACGTTACACTATTTTTCCAGTTACTCTCAACAAGCCCTTTCATTTGATACCCATATTATAGAAGTTCATGAAATATAACTATTCCGCCATCCTGGATGGTCCGCCATATTGCATTTAGAATGAAGTTATAAACCTTATCGTGCATTGTCATCCAAACCAAACGTGTATACAAAATTTCAGCTCAATCGTACGAACATACCTTTCATTATATGAAAGCACAAAAAACTTGAATCGTGTCAATTCTATTGGATTTCAAGTGATGTCACATTATTTTTCTAATAGTTCTCGGCAAGATCTTTCATTTGATACCCATATTGCAGAAGTGCATAAATAATAACTATTCCGCCATCTTAGATGTTCCGCCATATTGGATTTAGTATAACGTCACATTATTTTTAGAGTTACGGTCAACGACCCATTTCATTTAATATCTATATTGTAGAAGTAGACCAAATAGATACTCGGCTATCTTCAATTTCCATCTTATGGGATTTAGAGTGATATCACATTATTTTTCGAGTTGCTCTCAACGAGTCCTTTCATTTGATACCCATATTGTAGAAGTACATTAAAAATAACAATTCCGCCATCTTGCATGGTCCGCCATATTACATTTAGAAGGACGTCACATATTTTATCGTGCATTGTCATCTAAAGTAAACGTGTATACAAAATTTCAGCTCAATCGGTTGACGATATCTACTTCAAAATTGAGCTCTAAGATTTCACCCGAACCCACATACATACATTGCAAGTTAAATAAAAGCTTTTAATTATATTCTTTGTAACTCGCATATATTTTTTTTAAATGTTAGAAGTTAAAATAAATACAAAAATATACAAAACGAAACAATATTGAGAAATAGATTATATTTGATGATTGCTTGAACAGTAAGTAGTTTATAAATGGAAATAAAAGAATGTAGATCGCCCTATTTACTTTCGGTAAGAAACTCTGAAATGCAATGTTTTATGTTTTCTTTCTTTATGATTTCTATTCAGGTCGAATACGTTAAGAAAAGGAAGAATTTTTACTGTTTCCTATATTGGCAAAGGAAATCAAAGAAAATAAATAGCCATGGCTTCAACGAAATAAAATTGGGACAAGAAAAAAACTTACTATTGAGGCCTGTCGTATAGTGACACAAGCGTAAACGCGACAGGTTGTGGGTTCGATTTCCTTGAAGAAAATAAATATTCAATATTTTTATTTTTTTTCAACGAGGCAAAGCACGGCATTGAATTCCACCACTCAACACGCAATGCATCAAGAATTCTCAGGTTCCCTGTTATGTGTGGAATACAAAGTAAAGTAGTTGTGGGTTCGATTCTCACTTGGGGAATGAAATGTTTAAAAAAAACATTTTGTAACTCTGGTGTCGAGGCATAAGAAAAGACGGAAAGTGGAGAGCGGAGTGTCTTAACACGAGGGTCCCTCTGCTTACTCTACTGTAAGCGGAATACAATCTGAATATGCAAAAAGGATCCCGCTATGAGGTATCATAAAATCACAATATAAAGTAATTTCTAAGTAAATTAATATGGACGGAAAACACCCAAAATGTAAATGGAATGAGCCGTAACCGAAGTGGAAGGCGTCCATTTATAGGCGGTTATTGATGTTTATGCAAACTAAGTACTAACGGACGGGTAAAAAGCTTTTCCATTATATATTATGTCAAGATCTACTTTCTTAAAACCCCTAAAGGCTCTTGAATATACAAAGTATTGTCAATATCAAGATATACAAATATAAGTAAATACATTTTTTATAGGTATGTAGATTTGAGCTATCAATAGTATAACATTTATATGCGCTTATATTCTTTTGTTTCCTCGAAAATGACTTATATATTCATTGAATAAACTGTCTAAAGAAATAGGGGGATGGGGGGGTGCATGGTGTCGAGACGCTTCATTCCCCACGTTAATACGCTCGTATATAGAAAGGTATAGTGACAAGCGATGGTCCTGGATTTCGTCGTCGATACAAAAAAACTATAAATAGTCTACTAGATTCACATTTATCTAAGATGTTGCTTCCTTTATAGTGGCAAAGAGTTTTTATAAAAGACATAAAGTGTGTCTTTTATGACACCAGTAACCAAAGAGCACTTTGAGCTGTAAAAGAACCCAACTTTAATATTATTTTGACTTGATATAGTTGTGTATAATAAACGTAACAGCGGACATATTTAAAATTAAAAAATACTTTTGTACGACACGAGATAAGAATGTAACAAAGGTTTATCAGTTTCTAACTGTAGGCACGTACTTATAAAGCTGTCGCATTACGAGACCCGAGTTGGCTTAGGCTTATCTGTCAACAAGATATCTGAAATGGGCACCTGCAGAGAGGAAGTTGAAAACAAGGCGTGAGATGGTTTCTGAGCGCCCGCTGATAAATTTGCGATAATGTATCCAAAGGTTTATCTGCGCTGTAGCCGTGGTATTATGGACGGGTATATTGTAAACTAGCGGCCCGCTCGCGGTTTCTCCCGCGTGAACTATGTTATTATTAATTTCTGTCTCCATGACTATGTTCTAGTGACGTCTATGCAAAATTTGAGACTCCTAGCATTTATAATAACGAAGTTTCATACAAACTTTCGACCCCAAAAACAACCCCTTAGAAATCGAATATTGCAAATTCCCGTCTTAGCGAGCACCTACGTCCTACAAGTAACTCCTATGCAAAATTTGAGATTCCTAGCACTTGTAGTTTCTGAGATTTCGTGATGAGTGAGTGACCTTTCGATTTTATATATATAGATAGATATTGTAATTTAATAACCACTAGAGATACATTTTAATGTATCATCATGATTTATTTTAAATTCAATTATTTTCTTATTATTTTTATATATTACTAAAGTTAAATATAATTTTAATAACTCAATGCAACCAAGAGCGGACAATAACAGACTACGCTTTATAGGTCACTTGAGAAGCTTCTTACTCACAAGGAATTTCTTTAAAGTATTCCTTAGGAACTTTTATATTTTTAAGCTCCAGTTTATATTCACTGAGAAGATATGAAAAGAGTACATCAGACAAATATTTGCTGTTTACACGAACTACGAGTATTGTCGTTTGAAGACGGCGGCCGGAGCTGGAAAGTTGAAAGGTTTATGTAAGTACCCACTTTGTTGTCATCTCTTCTTCTATATGAGAGTTCATAAGTCCATTAGCTCTTGTTTATTGTGATAAGGAGATTAGTCTGACCTGAGAATTTACAGCAAGAGTATTAAGTATGGTATGTAAGTACATGTTTAACTTTTGATATGATAAATGATTTTTTTTATATTCAGTGTATTTTATTTAAAGTTTAGCTTAAAATTAAATATTTGCAATTTTGTTTAGAGACAAGTTATTCGATAAGAAAATATATTTGTTTCCTGTACCTATAAGAAATTACAAATACATAAAAAAATATTCAAAATAAGATTTAATATATAGACACATTCACATCGCACAATGTCCGCGGCGAATAATAGAATGAGTGACAAACGTCTCCTCCTCATTTCCGGTCACCCTTGAAACACACAAATTGCAAGCAATTTTCAGGCTCGTTGACCGCGTTCGGGATGCCAATGCCTATTTCTTTATATCCTTACCAAAGCTATGTGGTTCATCTCAATTTGTGAATGTGTCATAGAAGACGTTACATACAAATGTATTGATGTATACTATTGTCAGCGCATTCAATTCAATTATATTTCAGTTTTCACTACTCATATTAATTGTTTATCAATAACATTTTACCTCGAGACAATCGTGTTTACGTTTTTGCGTAATTCTCGTGGTATTTGCCTGTTTTCCAGATATAGTGGCGCCTACGTAATGCTTGACTGAACGCGATAGATATGAGTTGGCTATGTCTAGATTGAAAAAAATGAATTTCCAATACATGTATGTAGTTTTTTTGAGTATAGATAATTATTCATGTTATTTTATTAATATTTATGTTTTGCTATACTATATAAAAACTTAAAGAATTAACTAAAATGTTATATTTATAATAAGCAAATGGAATATGTAATATTATATATTTATTCACAATTAATTTTAAATTATGATTATATCCTAACATTGAAGAACAATACTAGCAGTAGTTAACATTTTGTGGTATTTTTTTTTTATATATACCTCCTACTAATACTATGTTAATTTTCATTAGATAATCAAAGCTACTCGCAGAACAACATTTTCGGAAATTAGAGACGACATTCGCAAACTTATCTCGTATTCTCGTTAGCGGCTAGTCAGCCTGCTGAATACGTAAGCGTGTCATTCACTATTAAGCAGCCGGGACGTGACGGTTGATGAAAACATCCCGAAGGAACTGCGATTTATACACAATTAACCATATTAAATGGAGCGGGTTTCTTCGAATATATGTACGTTACATATATAATCATAAATATGAAAATATATATGGATTTCTTTGTTTCTTTATATACAGGCAGGTTGGCACGGTTGGTTGTTGTGGTATAAAATTGATATCATAATATTAAAATATTTCGTACTATATAGCTAAATTTTGTCAAATGGCTATTGTTGTGAATAGGCGACACTCGCTTGATGTGCCAAAATTATATTAGCTTACATTAACTTACAATTTATTAAACTTATACTTATTGTTGTTTTTTTTTTCAACTTCAGGTTCTAGCCTGCATAAAAGGGTAGGGACAACTTCGTTCTCCATACTTCGTTGAATTCTCATTGTTGATCAATTCACCTCCTCCCCCCTCTCCGCCCTCTTTATTTCGGAGTATATTTTGTTTCGTAGTTAACATAATTATGGATGTTGATGGTGATTTCACGATCGTCTGTCAACACTGTGACAGATTAAAATTATGAAGATGCTTCTATATCCTCTCTTAGAACGTGATTAATAACAAAATTAAGAACTTCGAAGGTATTACTTATTCCAATAATTTCATAGATATATTAAATTCTTATGGAAACTTTATATTTAAGGTCTATAGTAAAATATAAGTACGCTTAAATGGTTGTATTTTCTTTCATTTTATTAAGTATAAAATTTAAGAGTATCTGCAACAATTTATTAAGTAATGAAGATTTAATAGATACCCATTCAAATAAATAAGAGTTGTTTACGTAAAGCGTTCCTATCGCACAATGAAACCTTTAGTGAAATTAAATTATTACCGTTTTAAGCGCCATTGTTACCAATATAATTCAACCATTCCACTGACAGCCGCGCTATGTAGTTACAATAAGAGCTTAATATTGTTTCTGTAAAATTATTCTTAAAATTATAAATGCTGCTTTATATTGCTTTTATTGAATATTAATTTGGTATTTCGTATTATTGTTTAACTGACATTGCTTGTATTTCATTTCAATTATTGCGTTCTGGGGAATCAGAAATTATTAAATACAAACTTATCTCTTTTGAATGCGATAGGTCGCGGTGTTTAATGCCAGGCTCTACATAACAGTTAACTATTAACAGTTATAACAACTGAAATTTACATCGATATAAATGAATGTATTCAAATTCTATTCTATTCAGATTCTATTGTAAATTCATATGAAAACTAGCCAAGTCAGATATTACACATAAATAAAGTCTCCAAGTTGTAAGAAGAGTGGGCATTTTCAGTTGTTATAAAATATTTTATATTGTTAAGAATAAATTTCAGGACTGACCATTGAACTTGGCATACATTTACATCTCACTTCTTTTATCGCTGAAAGCATACGTCTTATTACAGAACTTGGCTTTCATTTTAAATTTATGTTTTTGATGGGATATCATTACTTTTTGTACAGAAATTATAAGTAGGAAGATTCATAATGTAATCAAAATCAAAATATACTTTATTCGATTTGCCCATTACAAGGACTTTTCCTATAGGAAGCTACTACGGCAAGAAACTCAAGAGTTGCTCTTTTTAAAACATAGTTTAGAGTAAGCGCTTTATAGAACATTTCTCTTCGCCGAATAAACCAAGTAGGACATAGGACACCATTGTGATAATACACTTCTATCTTAATATTGTACAAATCTACTGCAGCCTTTATTTCGGAAGTAGCTCCTTCATGTCTAGCATGTCTTCTTTAGAAGAGTAAGGATTCCCGTTTCGAGCGCTAGTGTAGATACTTAAATCATTCCAGTTACGCCATACGTACTCTACTATAGTCTCGCGCAATTTATTAGTTTGTTGTATATCAATACGCTCAAACAAAAAATATGCAATAGCATGGAAGAGACAGCTCCCATCGGGAGGCATTGGAACTTCTTTCTCTGCCGTTTTCACAAGTGTTCCTAAAACCAGTCAAATCATGAAACCCAGGCCAAAAAAACCATTAAAATATGAGCGCCTTCGTACAATAAAATATATGTAATATAATTAGGTATTTACTTTTTTATTATGGTCAATAATATTATGTTTTATTACTCTTAAGACGATATTTAATTATATATGAAAATAGATTATATTTATCTATGAATCTCGACTATAGTTTTTATTTTGTTGATTAAATGACAGTTGTCAGATTTGAAAGTAATGAATGTATGCTGCGTTTAGAAATCTGATATATTTATTATTAATTTTATTATTTTGTTGGAATAACTCAACACGCAATGCCTCCAGAGTTCGATGGAAAGAGGGGAACTGAGTGTCTTAACAGTAGGTTCCCTCTGTCTACCCCGCTATGTGTGGGATACATCGTAAAGTGGATTTATTTACTTTTTATTATCTTTTTTAAGTAATTTTTAATTTTCTCTTATTTTTTTTATTAACAATTACTTAATTTTTTACTGTTAATAATTACTTTATAATTACTTCTGTTAAGATAGCTGGTAGGCTGACAATATATCAAATTAAAAATTAAACCAGCTTCACGCTGTATCCCGCACACAGCAGAGTAGACAGAGAACCTAGTGTTAAGACACTCAGTAACTCCACTTTCCATCGAATTCTGGAGGCATTGCGTGTTGAGTGGCGGAACTCTACGCCGCGCTTTGCCTTGGTGGAAATATAATTTTAAATAAATATTTCAATTCCTCGAGTGGGAATCGAACTCACAACCAGTCGGTTTTACAGACACACTTTGTGCCCCTGTGCCACGACTGACCTTACAGATAGTATATTATTATTAAATTTTATATATATTTCTATCAATATAATTATTTTTTTTATATTTATACTAGCAGACCCGCGAACTTCGTATCGCCTAACAGTCGATTTTTTTTAAATATGTATTCTGCTATTCGCAACACCGGGTCAGCTAGTAAGATAAAAAAATAAAAACTTAAATCATTTTTAATTCTTATTTATTATGAAGTTTCCAACACGGGAACAGGCAACATACAACAGACCATGCGAGAAACATGAGTTTTCTATATTAATACCACAAACACTTAATAACTGCCCCTGGGATTTGTTTATAGTCATTGCGAAAGCAAGCCGTACTGGAAACTGTAGTCTTTTAAGCTCGGATGGTATGTCAGTCGAAATCATTGGGATGCGGGGTATCAAAACGTCTTCTCCTTTATACTTTCCTTTCAATATGATTGCTTCTATTACGTTATTCATTATTTTTTTATCGCTAATCGTGTGCCGTTACAAAGTTTCAGTTGATTAATATATTTAATTGAAGGTTGTGAGGCGATAATCCTGGCAAATCAAGTGAATTTAAAAAATTCCGGTGGATAGTTCACGACATCATCTTCATTAGTTGCCGTATCAACTGACTTATGTGTCCTTATTTTGCCAGGAATGCCATCTTGAAAATTTATATTTAATTCATTTACATCAGTGTGTTTGGCAGCCAGTAAAGCTCTTTCGCTCAACCAATTATGGAATAAATAATCAGCAACATTTGGAAGCACTATATGAATGAGTTAATCTTTGGTTACGTTAACTGACAAGAACTATGAGGAAAGGTGATGCAGCCAGTCAGCGCATCTACAGGAAGTTTGCCATTACCAATATCAATGAGTTGTTTAGAGAATATGTCTCCAGATTGATCATTTTGCAACATGACACGCATATTCTTGCTTAAATGTAATACCTTGACATGTTTCCACAATTTCGAGGACTTTAAACATGAATTGAGTTCATCTTTGAGCTTGCATTGAACGTGGAACCATTGGCAATCCTCCTCCTTATAATAAAATCATTGCGCCACCAAATTGATTGGCAAACTGAGTTTTTACAATAACCTTACAATATTGGCAAGCAGAGTTCATAGGTCCAATAGCAACACAGCTGTAGGCACTGCTGGCATCAATTGATATATCGTAACAAAAAGCAGCTCGATTCAAATTTGCAACATTATCAGTCAACTATCGTGGTCACGTTCATTGCAATTTTCACGTTCTGGGTACGATTAGATTCTTCTGGCTAAATTTGTCCACCTCCTTATAGAAGGCATTTTTTGTAAGTCACAAATACACAACACTTTATTAATTTTATAAAATTTGTGGCTTTTAGATTTAGTAATATAGACGCACAATGAGACGTTTACATTTCAATTGACATCTTACCATAGAAATATTGACAAACATTGACATTAATAGACTGAGATCCCAGGACCCCCAGACCTACATAATTTTAGCAAAGCTGAAATTTCGAGGATCGATAGTCTGATATGTAGTGAAGACTGATGCGTACTCTCTAACTTAAAAAACCTTCAGAGATAGTGCCAACTTAAAACACACTTCCAGTTGCGTTAAAGTAGAAAGTCTCTTTTTTTTCATTTATTTATGTACCACGCAAGAAAGAAACTACAGAAAACTTATGACAATAGAAAAAATGTGTACAATGGATAACTTATCTCTAATAGAGATCTTTACCAGAAACCCTTGAATGTAGGGGATGTTAAAAGAAATGATTCGGGTGCGGTATTTTAATATAATGTTAATAATAATAATAATAAACCTACATATAAATATACATAACATTAATCAATATTACTATACCTACATAAATATATAAAATGATATAAAAGAGTTGAAACAGAAAAAGAAAATTAATAAAAAAAAGACAAAGCGACTACTAAAGATTCTAATTGAGATTAAGAAATGTTGTTTTAATTTGATTTTAATAGTATTTAGAAATGGATTGCCCGACATTATAGAGTTAGGTAGTGAGTTCCATAAGCGCACTGCTTGAACTGAGAAGGATTTTTCATAGAAAGAGGTATTAAATATAGGGCACTTAACCCTTAACTGCTCGCACGAAGAAAATCGCTTAACTGCTCGCACGGGGTCCACGGTGACCCCAATTTGTATGCATAAAATTTGATGATTCCTTTTTTTAATGAAACAAGCGAATAGTAATTATGAAAGTACTTTATTTAATCTATAAGACATAAAAACCACAACTTAAAATAAAATCTTCTAAGGCATAAAAATAACTAAAATATGTAGGGAACATTACTTATTCTAAATTAATATTATTACATTTACTAAAATCATCCGCACGCAGCGCATTGGAACAATTCAAACCTGTTCCGAGTTTTTTTGCTATGCGTGTCGTAGGCTGCTAGCTAGCATCGCCACGTTTAAAGAGTCGGCTAGAATCGCTTGCGACATTCACTTGTGTATCCATTGCTCTCTTAGCTTGCATTCAATTCTCAACCTTAACTTCTTGCTATTACGTGCTAGTTTAGCTTGTATTTTCTATTGGTATTTATTTAAATTTCTTTATTTCCTTCTGTGATCATTTTCTCTTCACGTATCTGTGAGTTAAATAAATTTGGACAATTTCTCCACAAAATTTGGATTTTTAATTTTACTCATTTAGTGTAAAATAAATAAGATCATATTAAATAGTGGTATCACATCACAACCGCTATAAATATAAACTTCTACAATAAGGAACATTTTTGGCACAAAATGAGATCATGCATTAAAATTTCATGAATATTTAGGAACTATGGCAATCATTGTTATTGCAGTTTTGGCAGTAAACAATGAAGTGCTCATTACACAAAAACTTTTTGCCTTAACTGCATTTTGTGGATACTTTTCAGTCATTCTTTTTCATGCACCGCACCGCCCACGCCCACGCCCAGCACCGCCCATGTTTAGTGGTAGGTGGAGCAGGTGGAGTTTCCAAACCATGTACTTCCAATAGCCGCGTGGTTCGACGTTTTTCATGACTTTCAACAAGGTCCGTTGCAAGTTGTCGCAAGAATGTTTGATAACTGAGGAATAAAAAAAGACCTATGTAAATAACATATTTGCACGAAAAATACAAAAAAAAAATTCTAAACCAGTAAAACGATAGAAATTATCATTCACTATAATATTTCATTCAAAGTTATATCAATATCTAATTAAAAACAATAGAATATAAAAAGCTTACCTTTCTCAAAAAAGTTACGTAAGTACTCGCACGGGGTCACGGCTCAAGAGAGCAGAGGCTTAGCCTTCACCTACAGCGGCCTAAACGGTACTAAAGTATGTTCTTTAGCGCATATTAAGAGGCTAGCGGGCGTGCGGGGAGGTTCCAACCGTTGCAAGTGCATTTTTTCGATATGCGAAAGTGCTTTGACCCCATGCGAGCAGTTAAGGGTTAAGCTTTCTTATAGTTACACATAAGCGTACAGGTCTTTTCACTTGGAAGTTTCAATTGAAAACGCTCTCTTAAGTAAGGAAGAGAATTTTTATATATGTTTTAAAGTAAAACCTGTATATTTCACATTCTTTCACGTGGACCTTTACTTCTGCCAGACGTCATAAAGGTTCTTTAAAGTTAGGGCAAATTACATTAAAGTAAATCTAAAATTTTAAATATATTGTTTACGGACTATTTCAAGACCCCTCTAGCCCCAGACCCTAAGCAACCAGATCAATCCGTATTCATTCTTATCTCCGTATTCGTATCTTTATCATTTTCCCAGAAAGAGATATACCGTTATTTTTCTCTACCTCTGAAAGGATCCCATTTTCAAGTTAGTGAGTAAGCATACTGTCTTAACTACGTGTAAGACTAATAGTCCTCAAAATTTCACCTTTGCTAAAATGACGTCGGTCTGGCAGCTCTGGGTTCTTGGGCTGTAATATTTATACGATACTAACGTCACTCAATTGTTTTGCCTTCCAGGAATCCAGCTACTAACATTTAAACTTTATAGTAGTGTATTAAAGTCCAAATTGACTTTTAAGTAGATATTAATACGAATCTTTTGTATGGGAATATAGAAAAGTCATGTTTTTGGACCTTTTCTGGTAATTTTTTTAAAATTTTTCTCCGTTAGAACCATCCTCGTACTTCAAGGAATATTATAAAAAAATATCGAAATCGGTACAGCTGCTCTCGAGATTTGCGCTTAGTAACACATTCAGCGATTAATTTTTATAAAAAAGAAGATATTTCGTATATTTGTTTGATATTATAAAATTACTTTAGCCTCGTTTCAGAGTGAGATAGTGAAAATATTAAATATTTTATTTACTGTCGTGTTTATAGTCGCGTGCTTGTGTCACTGCGCCACAACGGGCCTCAAAATTATAAGAATGTAATCTTTTTTCCGTGATACACATATATGTTACCGATTTATGGATTTTCTTTTTAAATTTTATTTAATTTGTATATATTTACTTAATATATTTGCTTAAATGTATATCATTTGGTGTTGAACCATTTCAAATAATAATTATGGTATTACGTAAACGTCAAAACAAATGTTTATTACGTAGAGTAATTTATTTTAAGACGACTGACGAATTATATGTTATAAAGTTTAGCTGGGTGACTGGGGTTCCACATTGGATCCATTTTTTTTATGTCAACTGAAAATGCTCATCATGTTCAATAACTTTTCCTAAAGCGTTGTATTGATATCTCTTATAGATTAGGCGGGCTGCTAGGGTCTCACATCAGGTATTCGGGCTATCAAAATAAATTATAGCCTATATGTAGGCAAAGACTAATAGCTATGCAACAAAAGAAGTTTCATTTAAATCTGTCCAGTAGTTTTTGAGTTAAAAAGCCACAACAGACAGACAGACAGACAAGAATTCCAAAAATCATATTTTTACCTTCTATTAGTTGTATTGAGTCCCCCTGACGTGTTTTTTTTAGTTTATATTCAATGTACAGATTTTACCCTGTTTACAGTTTTATTATATATATATATAGATATATAGATATATAGATATATAGATATATAGATATAGATTTTAGCGTATTTTTTTTCTGTTTTAGGGTTCTGTACCTCGAAAGCAATAAAACAGAACACTTATAGGATCTTATATAGAACTTAGTACTTAAATATTGTAATAATAATTTAATATCAAATACGTTAATCGACTATGCAAATACTCTGAGTATAATAAGTACTAAAACATATGTTTAAATTATGATATATAATAATAAAGGATGTTAATCCATTTATTATATTTGTATATTTTTACGTGAAGCCCTTGAAGTCCATATGATGGCAGGCTTTCTCAGGACATAAATTAGAGTCATTTTTAGCTACAAATGGAGACATATCTTATCTTAGAATATACTTGAAAGCATCGTGTTGTTTTAGATGGCTTACGTAAGTAATAGTGAAGTTAGTCTACAAAACAAATAAAATATTTATTAACGTGTGACATAAATTAAAGCAACATATATAAATAATGCATTGCTCTTATTTTGTTGGCAGGCGCTAAGCCTAAAAATCAATTATCATGAACTTTGATTGCTATGCTTTCACTACAGGCGCTATAAGTAAATGTTCCTAATTGAATCTTGATTGAAAAATTATAAGAAAATATTAAAAAAATACTAGTTTCGGATTTTTCCCTTTACATACACCCAATTACTTAACCGGATGCTAAATTTCACCATTCCAGGTCATCTGGAACTTGGTTAACATTAAGGTCTATAGGTCAGTCACCCCCCTAACAATTAACGATTTTTGGACGTCATTATCTAAATAACTGTTTAAGCTGTGTTTATGAAATTTTATGCACGTATACAGGTAGGGGGTCTAAATATTTGAGCCAAATATTACAGGTTTAGGTGAAATAGTTTTTGAGTTACGAATAGGTAAAAAGTGGCTTCAAATGGTTCGTGTAAAATAACACACGGTGCTGCTCGCCAGTTCTGTTTGTAAAAAAACTTGGCGAACGCGCTCCGCGCGTTTTAAATGAGAACAATTGAGACTTCGGAAGACGTTGTAATTAAAACAACTTCACTAGCTAATAACGAGAACTACAATAATGCTTAATTTGAGCGTCTCTAACTCACTCTGTGCGTATTACTTTGACTTGAATATACCTGTAATAATTATTTAGTTTTGTCGACTAGAAGAGACGCCTTTATTCAGTGACGTAGGTAATATTGTAATAATGTATTAAGTCGAGACTTGTGGGTACAATAAGTCTCCTTTCTATACATACATATGTATTTAAAATGTCATTGAGACGTTCTTGGAGCGTGTAGGATAGAAGATGGTGAATATGATTTGAATGTTGTTACTACTATTAATAATGTACATAATAATATCACATATAAAAGGATATGTAAAATATTTAATTTTTATTGAAATATCCAAATAATTGTTTGGTATAAATTATTTAGAAATGAACGCATACAAACGAACGCTTCTTATATTAATAAATTTACTTATATGAGTAAATTTAGTGTATTTTTATCATCCGAAAGGAACCAGCATGTTACATATCCCCGGAAAGGCATAAATATTTAATCTTATAATTCACTTGGGCAACAAAAGGATGTTCACAGACACGAATATTCTTTTTTTTTTTGTTTCTTGAGGGTACTGCGGTCAAAACTTATAAATTCGTAATCATGGCGTAATAAGACAGCTTCAGTATTGAAAAGTATTTTCAAATGCTCGCTTTGGTTTTTATTTCACTCGTAGGTATGTTATATGGATTGTTTCACTCATAACTCCAAATCAGCTTCCAAATGTGTAATTTTGGGTGTGTCAATATCTTTAAGATATTTTCACTACGCGGAGAACGGAGTGACTTGACATCTGGTTCATTCTGTCTGTCCTGCTATAAGTCATATCGTAGAAATAATTATTGGTATAATAACATTTGTGTTCTGTTGTAAAGGCTGAAATTCAATTACTAACTTCTCGTTATCCTTGGAAGATATATAGTATTGGACTAAAAGGTAATTTAATTGGAGAGCACTTAGCAAGTAAGCTATAGCGTGGACGGTGGCCTCAACTTTTAGAAATACAGACAGAAATACGATATACATGTAATTTGTCTGAGTGAAAAGCTTGCTTATGTTTTGAGTTTATTTGTTGGCACAGATTTTTCTCGTACTATATTATTCTTTCGCATTATTACATGTGAAACGTAACATGTGAAAAGATGTACTTGCGCCTGCAAGTCAAGATTATCACGCTCAAAAAGTATGAGGCAAGAAAATATTCTCATCTAACTTTTTTCAGAATGTAATATATGGTCATTGTGGTTCTTAGAAGACAGCCGTGATCGTGTGCCACCTGCCCTGGCTGTAACAGGGGGAAGTAAAAGTTATATTTACAGCTTATAATTACTAATATTGATGAAAACTTCAGCGTATAGCAATGTTTTATAAAAGTTATGTAGCGATATCAACACAAAAACTATTTTCACAGAATAGCTTCGACAATTCGTGGCCAGTTTCAATACATTATGGTCGAAGTGTGATCATAAAATAAAAGAGCAGTAAAACAGTATCTAAGAGTAATAGAGCAGAGAGCTAATCCTGTTACATACGTTACATTGGTTTGATCAAACAATAATAGATTGATTTACCATTTTAGAGGTTAAATATTTACGTGTTATATATTTTTTGTAGCTTATTCTTGTGGCGCGCTGCAGTGTAGGGGACGAGAGATCCTAGTGCTAAAACATTCCGTTCCCCACTTTTTCCGACATTGATGGTGGAACTCAACGCCGCGCTTTGTCTTGTTATCAGAGCGAGGAAATTAATTCCCCCGAATCCCCATTCGAACTCACAACTGTCATGTTTACAGTAAAATAATAATCTTTTTGCATATTATACACTAAAAATTGTAGGAGTAATCTTTATTCTCGACAAACCGTTATTTAAACTGTTTTTAACGAAATGTTTTATATATATTTTATTTTACTAAAATGTACCTATCAAAACTTACCTTGTACTAAATGATATTACTGTAGTAGTTTAAAAACTCGCTTATACGGTAAAAAAATCTTAAAAGAAAGCTACACAGTCTTTAAAGTAAATTTTATTTTAGTGATCGAGGTTTATTTTGTGAAGAAAATACTAAAGCAGTTAAATAAAGAAACCGATATATTTCATCTCTTCGCAAATCCTGAGAGAAAAGATACTTTAACAATATTGTCGCGTTGTGCAAGAATACTGGCTACTAAGCGAACAAAGAAATATATCTTTACCTCTATCATGAGCAGAGATAAAGAACTATTGAATATCTATACAGTGTATCACATCGATACGTCGTGAGTGTGTTTTTTAGCTTGACGCTTTATCCTGAACATAGCAAGGTATTAAAAGGAACCTGGGAACCTTGATTTAAGATACTTCTATTACCCACTTTTCGCCGAATTTTCAAGGTATTGCGTGTTGGCGAAACTCAACGCCGTGCTTTACCTCCTTACCAGAGCGAGGTAATGAAAATATTGGCCTAATAACAGTCCTGAATATCGTGAATGAATAATTTGTTTTATCTTAATCTTTCATCTGTATCATTCGAGCAAATCGAAATACATTTTTTTTAAATAAGTCTTTAAGTCTCTTTCTGAAAACAATTGCAGTTGTGCACAAAAACTTCCAATATTAAATATAAAGCGTCCTCACTTGTGGAGCTTTCGCAAACGACCCCAAAATTACTTTTGGTGAACAATAAAGAAAAACTCGCGTTGTCACATATCACCATCATTCACTACGTTCGCACAAATGTAAGGGGGAAATGAGCACATATTTTTTTTTCTTAATATTAATGTTTTCAGCTCACTCCTTATACAGAATAATATTAGATGATTATTTTGTGTAATTGTATGTGTGTAATGTAAAAACACTTGTGCTCGTTATTGTAATATGTTTATTTATTTCTTGTTTTATTAATTTGTGTTTTTCAATGTATGTCGCTCTGTATATAATATTTATTTAAAAGGCGTTCTTCTTATAATAATAATAAAAAAATTCTGTCAATTATTCTCTATCGAAATTTACTTAAAAAGAATTAAAACTTAATTTAAATCTTAGAATTGTAATACAATTGAATGCAAATAATATTAATACTATAAAATTATTCATATGTATGTAGCAGGTTATATTTTTAGCAAAACTTACGTGAGACGTGAGGTTAGGTGCAGCGTGAACTATTTGTATTATTAGTAATGGAAATTTAACTTTAGTTTGCTTTAAGTAATTAAGACTTCAATTTCGTGCATCCAGCACTCACTACAGAGAACGTAAATTGTAAACTTTCAGTATCCTTAGCCTCTCGTTGCGCCACTTCCATAGTTTAAGTTCAACTTCAATGATAAAGTTGTATAGTATTTTGTTACGTAACACAATTAAATTTGTGCCCTTATCAAGTTAATTGTTTAGTATATACACAAAAGGCGAATATTGCCTAAACTGTATAAAACTTTACACAATACATAATGGTCAGTCATTCCTTCCCTTTTCATGTAGAGAGGTCTTGGTCTTGGTCCTCGAGTGTTTCTCACGTGCCCCATTTATTTGAAATATAAACACACCACTATATATGTGTTGTTTTCCTAAATAAATACCTCACCGTTTGGTATTTTCCGAGCAAAAAAAACAGTTAAATATGGTTATGGTGAAAGTTAAATGAGAGTAATTTGGTTTACATAACACTAGTAAAATCAAATATTATAAAGTTTCTAAAGCTTTTTATATATAAAAAAATTATATGTGTACAGATAAAATATTGTAAACAATGGGATAAAAAGCTTTCATTATTTGCAGCGTTTTAAATATTTACATTAATTATAAATCAACATTTTTATCCACTGATAAAATGTGTTCATCGGCGCGGCGTTTAGATAAGTGAAGCATGTTACCTCTGTACCTGACAGTATTTCATGTTTGAAATTTCATTCTGGCCTATGTTAGCGTATACAATACTGACGTACCGTTGCCAATCAATATCTGTTACAATCTATGTGATATTTGTATTCAAAGAAAAAAAATAATACCTTATGCAAAATAAAAATCTGCTGTTCAAATTTCTAAACAATTATTATGATTTTTTTTTAACTTTTTTATTTTATTTTATAATTTTTGCTTCTTTAAATAACTCACTTCAAGTTAGTACGAAGAGAAAATCTAGGGTCAAGACATCCTCAAGATTTAGTTCTACTTTCCGCAAATTTTTAAGACATCGTGATTGGTGGCGAATTATTATATTAGACAAGGGTCAACAAAACTATAGCTAAGTCACATATTTTATAAACATCGCGTAAGTACCTACTTACCCATAAATTTTTATTGTTGCTATTCACTATAAATATAATAGAAAAAAAATACAATAGATATAAGAAAACATTTTGCTTAAGTCTATCTTTTATGGCACCCTAATAATATTATTACTATTTTTATAGAAACAGAAAGTGTAATTTCGTGGCTACTTCCAATACATTATTGTTGAAGTGTGACCATAAAACAAAAGAACAGTAAAACAGTATCTAATGGAGGAATACACTAATCCTATTAGTCTCGAGATATACTCGGCTCGGCGACGAATAATGGATTGCCTTATTTTATCTGAAACTAAACTTTTGATCTTCAACATTATCGTCTCTGACGACCGGATGTAGGGACCCTTATGTCCAAGATATATTATAGAAAATAATTTATGTTTAATCACGGAAGCCTCAAATTTACATATTACGTATTTTTTTTACCAACAACAAAGAGTTTTTTTTTCCTATAGTTTATCTTGTAACATATAAACTTGAAGTATTTGAATTTCAACCCTACAAAGTTAAGTCCACTGACACCCGTAACGAGACTCCCGGAGGACTTAGATCTTCCAAACTCCGGTTCAACAGCTTTGGGCAGTTTCCTTAACGAATTCAGTATATTTTTGATATATCTCTTGAGATCGCTAATATTTATATACTCACAACAATACCTTATGGACATTTTCTAAATGCAGTGTTTTTTTTAAGATAACTAAATAGCATTTTCAAGCTTTACTCAGAAACGTAAATGTTTAACACTTTGACACGTTAAAATTTATTGCCATGACAACTTAACTACAAAATTCAATATTCACAAACTAGGTATGCCCGCTGACGTGACAAAGTTATGATTGTTAAAAAAATACACAAACATTTTAATCATTTATCAGTATGTGAAAAGCATATAACAAAATGATATGCTTCCAAAGCTCTGAAATATTATCTCCTCCATGATTTATTACCAATATCGATCCCCGTGTTACACGCAATCGGTTAAAAATCCAAAATGAACGTGACATAAATCATTGAATATTAATGTCACGCATGACGAACTCTATATGAACGGGCCGACTTGCAATATTTCCGCGTGCTCATCGAGGGTTTAATATTGAATTTTAGTAATCTATTTCAATTTCATGCTAATCTGATTCTAGTGATAAATTTATATATGTATCTATTATTTTATATTTGTTCAAATATGTGTAATAAATAATAAAATAAAATTTTAAACTTGCGATCAATCAATTACAATATTTTTCATACCACCATTCGTAAATTGTTTCTCTTCATATATTAAATATTTTGCATTAGCTAATCCTAAGATTAAAATATGTGTAACTAGAACAAATTTACTCACATTGTATTCAATCTGATATATGGGGGTAGTTATTAACCCTCAAAGCTGAAATTACGTCAGTTTAGACGTCACCAGGCCTTTTCTGTAGACCTGAACGATCTCTCAAATTGCTCGCATTTATTTAAGCTATTGGGGAAACGACCGCTAATGTAATTCTTGAAATATATTTTTGCGAATGTATTGTTCTCGAAAATGCATTATGGGTAATTCACCGATTATCCAGTAAGATAACATAAAACTTTACTTAGAATAAGGCAAAGAAAATTAAACTAAAATGTCATTTAGCATAGATAAACAAGGCGGAAATAAAAATAAAAATAACTTTTATTTGACGCTCTTAAGCAAATTAGCAATATTTTATACAGATCGTGGGCAAGATTTGATCGCCATAGTTTGAATGAATCACAAATATTCAAAAATATATAGTAAAAATTTTAAAATCCATCAAAGTACAAGAGAATTATCACAGTTGATACATAATAGCGTTATGAAAATTCTCAGAATCATAAATTGGATTAATTCCGTTCCGGGATCCCAGAAAGGCCAACTCAATCGTTACGGGGATTTAACTGATGACCAGAAGAGGATTACAAGCGCAGAGATTGCCAAAATCGATCCTGAATTAAAACTTCGTATGAAGGAATAAGTGCCTAAAGTTGAATCATTATTTAAATTTATAGATTAATAATATTACATAGAAGCCTTCGTTCGCTTCTCGTGTTTGAGATATGAAAAATAACTACTACTAACTAACTCCGAGCGGAGGATTAAACTGCATTTACAGGCAGATATAATAAGAAGAAGAAGAAGAAGAAGATAGGCCTTCGCGTTAGTTTTTAGAAAGATACTTTTTTAGAGAAAAATACTTTTTATAATATTCTTCCTCTTAAATAATAGTAATACATTTTCGCAGTGATATGAATCCACATAATTTGCAACTCTGCAGAATATAGCTTCTACTTACATAATGGCCCGAAAAAAGCTCGTCTTTGCAGAGCGGTTTTTATATAAAATCTCTTCAAGTAAGCTACATTATTCATGCACGAGTAAATTTGATAGACTCGTTTCAAATAACGTATCCAAGCTTTTTAAATAATAAATTAAAAGTATTTTTTTCCAAAACCTAAACAATAGAAACAATTTACTCTGTTATTGATGCACAGTACAATATGGTAAACTGTTTGATTATTATACCATACAATTTATACACAAAATGAAAGCCAGGGCTGTATAATTTGGCCATAATATAAGAATAAATTTAAGCGGACGAAGCCGTGCTTAAGCTACCAGATCTCATAACCATAATTACCTGTATTATAATTTTAGGTACTCTCATGTAGATATATATTTTTTTTCAATTTATATAGCGTGTATTGGGCAATTTATCGGTAATCGGTTTTTACTCCACCGTGGCGAAATATCTCATCTTGTCGCCGTTGCAAAAATTTGCAATTTTTCCCGGCAAATTCTATTCAAGTGAAAAATGCACAAGTTGCTGTTACTGTCTTGAACTAGAGTCACGTACTAAAGACATGAGTGGCAAAGGAACGGTTACCGTGAGAGGTGCGATGTTACTGAGAAGGACTTTCGAAATGTCGATTACCTACTAAATGTGTTTTTTTATTATATGCACATAATCAAATAGAAATTTAGCATTTGAAAAATCAATAGTTTTTTGTTAGTTTTAAAGATATACAAGATGATTATTTTAACTTATAGTATGGGAAAAAACAAGACTATTTTGACTGAAAGGCGTTTATTTAATTAAATATATTCTCTATTTAACCAGCAAAGTGTACTATACTCGTAATTACACATCTACCTATATCTATTTTGTTAATATGTAAAATTTTTACTAATAACTATATTCTAATCTTACTAAAAAAATATAAACATATATTTGGAAGCCATTATATATAACACCCATAAGTACGTACATATATCTCACATAGAGGTACGTATTTCATATACATACGTACACTCAAATACCGTAAAGTTCCAACTATCCCTTCACAAAATTAATCGACTCTACAACGGAGATTGTCTAGCGGCTGTTTATAATTGTTCACTTAATGGCCAGGACATTGAGCCTTACGCTTGGAATAGTTTGAAGTAGTTTGGAATAGTTTTGAAAGCAGAGTGCTTGTTTATTAAAACTTCATTCGTATATATACCTTCAAATTTAATTTAATATAGATCAACTTTACTAGCATAAGCAGAAATTTGCTTCATATAGATCAGGTAACAATACGATTCGACCATTTTGAATAAATTTTTAAAGAAAACAGCAAATAACTAGTAAAATAAGACTATTCTCCACATTCTACCTATAATAGTGACACTGAACGATAAATTTTAATAATAAACTTCCTACTTTTACTAACCAGATCAGGTATTTATAGTCTTATAGGAATAATAAGATCCATTTAGATATATTAACTAACTATAAATATTTATTTACTTTAGTTGTTCAATTCATTTAGTGATATCAAATGTGAAAACAATAATAAGATTGAAAACCTTGAGAAATACTCGTAGTTACCAGTACTTTTATCTTCAGGATCGATCCCAATAAAATGTAACTTTCCATCTTGTTGACATTGCACTTTTAGTTTAAATGGGTCAAACTGAATAGTGGATAAGTAATGGGCAGCGGCTCCTCCTCTATCGTGTACCTGGACACTCGGACGCGCTTTGAGCTTTCTACCGATAGGTATTAGATTTTTTTATCCTTTTCCTTTTTATATCTAAGCCATTAAACGAGTTAATTATTTGAAACACTTTTGTTAATCTGAGGCCGTCGTAGCGCAGCGGCACAAGGGTGTGACTGCAACGCGACGGTTGTGGGTTCGATCCCCACTCGATGAAGTGAAATATTTATTAACGTTTATATTTTCATTTTTTCGCTCTGGTGCCGAGGCAAAGCGCGGCGTTGAGTTCTGCCACTCAACACGCAATGCCTCCAGAATTCTTTAAGCAATTACTACATAATATAAGACATTCATGGAATAATGTGACACGTATTTTTCATAAGATATTTGATTTACCATTACTACTTCGATTTATTAAATTATATAACTTTAAGTTGTAAATGTACCTTTTTAATAAATATAATAACATCTATCTCTCAGTGGAATAAATATTTAAAAACACACGTGTATATACGAATTCCTATGTCAATATATGTACACTACAGAAGTTTCAGAGACTCTAGATACATAAAGAATATCTTATTTAGTAATTCTTCTTATCACAAATGAAAACACGAAATCGACAATCGAACTTGTTTTATACGATGAAAGCATAACACAAATCCAAAGTAATTAAAACAAGGAGCGTACAGAGACGTTATGTTAATTAGAAGCTGTAATCAATTACGTTTCAATTAAGAGATCATCGTCGCAATGTTACATTAGCTGGGTAATTGGCTATGTTCTAATTAGAGAGACCACCGTGGAGGAGTTTCCCTTAACAAAACAGAAAGTGAAGAGTAAGCGGTGTGTGAAAGGGAAGCCACTAATTACACGCTCAACTAGTGTTACCTTTTCATACAATAATTATATAAATGGCGCTATCGTAGTGCAGTTATCTGAAGAACACATATTATCTATTTTTTAAAATTTGCTATATAAGGCTATTCTATTCTAAATATTTCTATTAATATCGAGATAAATGTATTACTTTTTCAAAAACGTATAACAAACAAACTTTTAACAAGAAAGTTGCACGCTAACAAGCATTGTAATCAAGATTTTTCTTCTTAACTACCGACAAAATAATGAAAGAAAATAAGCGTTAGCTTGCGATGCGAAGATGAGGCAAATGATGGAGCGACTGTCATTTACGTTTGTACTCGTAGGTCGCGTGAAAAATATATCCACTGATCTTGTTTACATTGATGTCGTAATCCGTACGTGCGTGAAACGTTTTCACGCTGCCGTGAACACACGTGTACGTGTTCGTACGACAAAAAACAAATGGAAAATCAAAATCCTCTTATCACTCGGGCACATAAAGCTTCACATTGAAATTTAACTATACTATATTCTGTTAAAGAATTATTCGAGTGTCACGAACAATGTACCTACTAGTACGGTATATCGCCATTGCGATGCTTCAATAGCGGTTTTAATTAATCAAATTAAAGTATATTGATGTTTTCACTAATAATACTATAGTACTATACTTTATACTATAGTTTATAAATTGATTAATCTTATCGGAAAAAAATCTTTCATGATTATTGTAAATACATACTTAGAATGTTATATTAAATGAATACATTTTTTTTATTTTGAAGTAGCTTATATTATTTTGGAAGAAATAAAAGTGGAGAAAGGAGTCTTTTTTATTCTCTACGAATATAAACAAAAAAGTTGCTATTATTCGTATCCAGAATTTATCAAAACTCTTCCAATATCAAATTTATTCTAAAAGTAATCTGAAATTACAATAATTAAAATAATATTCAACATTTCTATTCTGGTATACGAAAACATGAACATTATGAAAACATGTCTACTTCATAGACACTTCTAGACTAGACCTTCCAACTCACCTGTTATCATCATAACATCACGTTCTAACTTCACGCAAGTTTAATACACCGTGCACTGGTTGGTAAGACTTGGGTAAATAAACCACAAGTTTTGTTGTTTTAGGACTAATGAGCTCAATAAATTTTCGTCACGATACCTAGCCGTTGATTCGCTCGCACTCGTTGAATATGTAAACGAAGTGATTTACATTTACAATGATTGCTCCTTTATTTTGAAGTTAAGTTGACTCATTTCAATACATTTGTTTTTTTTTACGTTTTACAGTTTTTATGTTTATATTTTATTAAGTACTTATATTAGAGTAATAGAAACAGTATCCGCAGCTTAATAACATAATAAATATAAATGTATTACCTACTATAGAAATTCTTAGAAATTCATTAGATTAAGCAATTTTCCTACATTAGCTCCAGCTTGCCCAAATAAGGGCTCTCGGCCACCGTTAGTTTGATTTAGTAGATCACAGCACACGAGCTACGATATTTATGATGACAACTGTGGGCGAACTTTAACGTTTGGTTTGCATTGCAATTTCATACATCACGCAACAGATTTGGGTGGCATTTACTCAGTATTATGAATATCTCTGCTTGACTACAAGCAGCTGTTAATGAGCCCAGTTTTTTACATAATTTTCAAATAGGCACCACTATCTTGTTAGGCCAATCGTAGCGAGGGAACACAAGCGTGCGACTGTAAAGACAAAAGGTTGTGGGTTCGATTCCCACTCGAGAAAATTAAATATTTAACATTTTCATTTTTTCGCTTTGGTAATGAGGCAAAGTGCGGCGTTGAGTTCCGTCACTCAACACAATGCCTGTTAAATTCGGCAACGATTTCAAGTGAGCATTGGATTTGTTTTAATAGTAGGTATCCTCTACCTATCTTGCTATGTGCACGATACAGCGTGAGTATGAATGGCTCATACTTCAATATTCTTGGTACTAAGGTCTGATTTTACTAGTCGACGGGTAATCGAATGATAACGATACAATATCAATGTAGAAAACGTAAATATTCCAAAAAAACGTATAAATGTTTTACGTCATAATCCACTAGGACTGTAAAAACCGAAGACACGTCGCGGAATGATTTTCTCTCGTCTCTGGGGATCAGCCTTGAAATATATTTACTGAACGGGAATATCGAGCCCTGCCTCAACCCATAAAATAAGAAGAAAATACTATGGCGTTTGAATTTACAAATACGATACGAATTATTGCTATAAAATTTTATCTCAAATATGAAATAAGTTATAATAAAACCTTCTAAACCTATCTATCTATATTTTGGGAAAAAGACTTGTCCTCACTGACTGAGGTAAGACGCACGCACAGCCGTAACCGCTGTGCGTAGTAGAAACGTGAAATTTGGACAGATGTTTACTTTCGTCATCTGGACATTCACTAAGAAAGGATTTTGTAAAATTTTAACCCTAAAGGAGTGAGATAGGGGTTGAAAGTTTGTATGGAAAAAAAATTAAATCGGCACCGATTCTTATAAAACTTGAAATTTAGATTTTTAAAAGTATTTAATTGAACACATATTTCATCGTTTTCTAGAATTCTCCCCCTAAGGGTGCAAATAAGGGGTTGAAAGTTTGTATAATTTTTTTTTAAATCGGCACTAATTTTTATAAAATTTGAAATTCAGACTCTTAAAAGTATTTAATTGAACACATGTTTCATGGTTTTCTAGAATTCTTCCCCTAAGGGAGCAAATAAGGGGTTGAAAGTTTGTATGGAAAAATCTTCAAATTGCCACCGATTTTTATAAAATTTGAAATTTAGACTCTTAAAAATATTTCATTGAACACATATTTCAAGGTTTATTAGAATTCACCCCTAAATAAGCTAGCGAAGCTGCGCGCGTCCACTAGTCTATCTATATTTTGGGAAAATCCTTTCTACATACGTGTTTTTTTTTTATTTTAGCTAGTTTACCTATATAATATTTTTTTTATATGTATCATTATATATGTATCAATTATGTAACAGTCGTCGTGAGCGAGCAGTCAGAGAATTGGTGTAAAAGGGAGAGATTCAGACGACCGTAAACGACAGCTCTAGTCTCAGAGACCACAATGAATGCTTTATCATTTGTCTCCGACGTCAACAAACCGCGACAAGTATTTACTATTTAAATTATAACACAATATACTCTCATTCAATACTCTCATTAATTTTACGATAATGTTGTGAAAGGCATTTTTAGCTGGACGTCCATGGAGTCTTTATAGTAAGTAATACGTTTTTGTCCTTTCAATATATTTGATTTTGTTCATAGAACGTAATGATCTTTGAAAAGTAAGTATAATTATGATTAAATGGTTATTTTTTATAAGACATCTAAACTAATTTATTCTGACTTAAATACTATATAACTCTGACTTAAAATGTATTAAATATACTCGTATTCTCATGTTATTTTTAGAATATAAGCCGCACTGAAGGTAGTCTGCAAGATTTATATGAAATGATCAACACTTTCAGTTTTCAGCAATTTTGCAAATGAATTGGCAAAGCCACCTAAAGAGGAATGCACTAATGACCCGACGGTACTCGACCACATTACTACAACCTCCGCAAAGGTCCTCCATCTAATGACTTTCATAAATTATTGTTTTAAACTCGACTCAAATATACAACTATTTTATTACAATTTCAAATGTTATACAAATAACTAAGAAATAAGTTTTATAATTGCTTTGTCTATTGTTTACATACACATCTATAAAATTGTATATTGGATCTACTGAAAAAAAATGTCTTTTACTTTAATAAACCATGAAACACGTCTTCAATGAAATATTTTTAAGAGTCTCAATTTCAAATCTTATAAAAATCAGTGGCGATTTAAAGATTTTTCCATACAAACTTTCAACCCCTTACTTACACCCCTAGGGGATGAATTAAAATAAACCACGAAACATGTGTTCAATGATATATTTTTATGAGTCTAAGTTTCAAATTTTATAAAGGCCGGTGGCGATTTAAAGATTTTTCCATACAAACTTTCAACCCCTTATTTGCACCCTTAGAGGGAGAATTCTAGAAAACGATGAAACAGATGTTCAATTAAATACTTTTAAAAATCTATATTACAAATTTTATAAAAATCGGTGCCGATTTAGATTTTTTTCCATACAAACTTTCAACCCCCATTCCACCCCTTTAGGGTTAGAATTTTTCAAAATCCCTTCTTAGTGGATGTCCAGATTACGAAAGTAAACATCTGTCCAAATTCCACGTTTCTACGCACAGCGGTTACGGCTGTGCGTGCGTCTTACCTCAGTCAGTGAGGACAAGTCCTTTTATATATATAGATTAAACCGCAAATTCCTTCTGAAAGCAACTAAATCAACTCTATGGAAGTACGTCTAAGTACGTTACGTACAGAACTTTGATACGTTCAAATATATTTTACAAAGCTCCGAGTACTATGAGAACTTATTTACACCTGAACTTTGATTGCGTATCTTTTGACTTAATTGAGACGCTATAAACTAAATATAATATACGTTACTCTTCATTGTCAAATAAATATTAAAAAATATAAAAAAAAAATTGGCTAGACCAACCTTTTATTTCTTTACAGATGTAAAATACATTTTTAATTAATGTAAAAGTCATACATATTACGGAAAAGTTATAAGAATAGTTTGTTAAATATATCTTATTCACACAAGCAATTGTACATTCTATAAAAATAGATCGTATTGGATAAGTTTATAATCCAAAACAAAACCTTATATACAACTAACTATAATACAAGGCACATGACTAGATAATCTACATTGAGGCCCCATTGACAATACAAAGAGAGCTGAACAGCGATATTGATTGTATGTTACCAAAGGACTGATTACACTGTTCCCGTACTGCCTTTAATATGATGGCCTATTCAACTTATGCAATATGTATGGATTTTATATACATAATATTCATTTAACTTCACCCTATATTAAATTATGTTTATAATCGCATCCCCACTTTACAATTCAGTCTTAGTAATTCAGTATTTAGTATTAACAATGTAATTAAAAACGTTTATATAAAAAAAAATTATGTTCCTATTTTATATTTACGTAGAACTATACGTATTATTGATTCCAACGTTAGGCGGTTAGGTTAATCTCTTAGCATTTGCTGTTTTCACAGGCAACGAATAAGTAATCAAAGAAACTAATTGGAGGACTCTTCTTGAAAGTCTATTGTATAAATGAAACTTAAATTTGCTTAAACAACTACAAGCTAAAAACACGAAGCCTCTGCGCCACGGCTGGCTGTAAACGCGACTGGTTGTGGGTTCGATCCCCACTCGAGGAAGTGAAATATTTATTTATATTTCCATTTCTTCGCTCTGGTGGCGCTCTCCAAAACGTGGCGTTGAGTTCCGCCACTCAACATGAAATGTACAAAAAATACTATAAATCCAGAAAATCTATTTAGTTTTACGAGACGTTATTATTTTCAAGTTATTTGTTTGTATTTCTGTAATAATATTCTACCACAAACGTTTTGTCATTGTATAAAGTAATAATGACAGTTTATTGTGCGTGGCCGCTGTGAGTTTCTGCTTTCGTATAACCGTATTTCGTATTTCGTATAATCTATTAACACTAGAAGTGCCGAAGATTGATACCCCCCTTGAACCGCCGTCGTGACAAATTTGTCCCATTCTACTTATTACGTTGATTGTTGGTATAATACAAAAAAAATATTATTAAAATAATCCGTAAAATATGTAGACCATATTTAATAATCAATTCTTATTCTTCTACAAACATAAAAGTACCAAAAAATAAAACACAAAAAAAGAATCAAATATTTCAAATACGTTCTAAGGGCGTGACAACTAACTGAATAACTCTTACAAAATTATAAGTTATTGAAATTAGTTAATATTATTATTAGGCCAAGTAATGCATTAATATATTCTTCATCAGTGATACATCACAGATGATTTATAACATTGCGTGGTAATGCCTCCAGAATTCGGCGGAAAATGCCATCGGAGTGCATAGCACTAGGTTCCCAGGTTCCCTCTACCTACCCTACAATTGCCCACATTTGGTATCAAGTGTTTTTCTGAAATTCAAGCCTAGCTTAGTCATCCTTTCATCTGATACCTCACTTGGACTAGCGGCAAAATTTAGTATTGACACCAATTTTACCCCACTTTTCAGGCTATTATTTTTAAAGATTTATACATAAATTTATAGTTTTCAGATTTTTTCCTGTACTAGTACTACATGTAGATGCTAGCTGCCAAATTTCATAATTCTAAGTTAACTGAAAGTACCTTATTAATTTGATTCCTTTTATAGTGTCGAAATACATGTTTTTTACTATATAAATAGTCATATCTTTTTTTAAGGGCGCTTTTTCAGGAAATCAAGGGACTGTAGTTCGTCATATAGTTCATATTCATATACTCATATGAATATCAACTCGATTTCTCCAAGCATTCCTGAGATAAAGGCACAGACAGACGGATGGACACAAAAATGATCTTATAAGGGTTTTTTTTCCTTAAAAGCTACAGAACCCAAAAAACTTAGGCATTGACTGCTAAACCTACTATTAAATTTTTTTCCGCCCCCGCATTGCCCTTTCCCCTCCATTTTCCATGAAAATATGTCAAACTATATCCTCAAATAATAAAATAATAATGGCGGGACAAAAATGACCCAGCGGCAGTTCTAAGTAAATCTAATTTTTTTTCAAAAGGTATGACTGCTATAAAATTATTTATATTTTTAATTAAATAAAGGTGTAAAATTGGTAATAGTAAAAAAAAATCATCTACATAAATTAACAAATAAAAAAGTTATATACAATCAACCTTGCGTTTGGGTCAAAAATGGGACGGCGGCGCTTCTAGTGTTAATATGCTAATTAATTGCGGATCTTGTGAATTGTTCATAAAAAATGTGTACATAATTTTTCACTTAAGAGTTTGAATATTATTTTATCTTTTGTATTATAAGAACTAAAGAAAATTGTATATTTTATTATTCGGTAACTCTAAGTCAATAAGAATATTGTATAACTAATTTACGGTGATATTGTCAGTTCTTAACCGGTTCTTTTCTCTTCTTTTTTCAAAAAAAGGAAGTTCTATAGTCGTCAATTATATATTTTTATATATATATTTTAAAACATTTTAAATTTGCGCTAGCCCGTATCTCTTAAGACTAAATTACTCTCTTCAAAGGTTGTCTGTAAGAGATTGCTATCAGCCATAAGACCGCCTTTGCACGCTCTGGATTTATTTTAAGACTGTCCTTTATATTCCTCTGTAAAGCTTTGTGAGCAATAAAGTTTTTCTATCTATCTATCTATCTATTTTTTGGTTGTCCGTCGATGTGTCATTGTCACGAGTGGATGAATTTTAAAAATAGTTTTTTATTAGTACGAGTGTACTATTCCATTAATTCTATTACTACCAAATCAGGATTTGATGATGGAATCCTGTGGAAATTGAAATAATTGTGATTCTACAAGAGAATTTTGATAATGTGTTTTAGGTTGACTTGAGGTTTTAGGAGCGATATTGGGTGACTTCCCATGTTTAAGCAATAAGCAACATAAGCTGAATGGATTCATTATATGTAATGCACACATTTAATTTTTTTAATATTTATGGAATCGTAATATACCAAAAAAATAATATATATACAATTCTGTTAAATTCATTAAGCGAGAAATTGTAAAACACAAATTGTATTCAAACCTAGCGAACTGATTTAACACGGTCAATGTATTTGTAATAGCAATGCTAGGAATTATTAATACGGGCCCACATCCACTAACCCTCGCCAATAGATACGTACGCCTCCGTGTTTCCACACGAACGAACCTTTGAAAGAAATTTACTTCATTGAATGGAATAGTTTATGAACTGTGGCTAACAGATGTACAGACACGATCGAACACTGCCTTCATGTTCGATGATCACTGATGGGAAATCAAATATTTAGTACGAAAGAAGGGGATTTAATATGTAATATTCTATGTATGTGTCGGATGACTTAAAGTTCAAACGAAATAGAAATACTTTATTTTTTAAATTATTTTTAGTTAGGTTCCAACATGTAAATGTGGCAGAAAATGGGGAAAGGAGTGTCAACGCTATGCTGATATGGGGAAAACGTTAACCTTTTTTTTAAATGAAGTACATTATGTGATTATATATATTACTTCAGAAAATCTTATAAGGCTTTTAGGAAATAAGTCGCACAATGAAATTAAATGTAAACGTTTAAAAATGATGTAAATTTTTAATTATATGTTTTATGAACCCTCCTTATATCAGCATAGTGAAATACTGATAATTGACTATAAAAAGATTCTTATACGAATATAAATATTTTACGTTTCAGTTAGGTACATTTCTTTTCCATTACCGTATTTCAGGTAAGATTAAACAAAGAATATTTCTTATGGGAAATATAAATTATTACAGGTATATTCTTAGCAGAGTATAGCTAAATCAAGACTACTCGAGTCTCTACAAATGTTATTAACTCCCTTCACTGTATGTTTAGCTCCTATGTATGAAATACGTGACTGTATTTACACGAAAGTAAGACAAAAGACGCGCGTACTATTTTTCATTGGAGTGAAAAATTCTCAAAGGAAAAATTTGGGGCGATATCGAGTAGCTACAGTGACGTAAAGATAAATTCGATAGTCGATCGGATTTTCTATTATACCTACGTTACGCTCACCTATTCCCCAATTTATTGGTTTCCCAGAATAAATGGACAGATGGTATTTTTGGTCCTACAAAAAAAAAAATATTATAAATTGTATTATTTATTTATTATTTGTTTTAACTTTTTTTGCTGATGCTATTTTTATGTCATATGATTTAAATATGTTTGTAAGTTCAGTTTTACAGTGACCGTGTATACTGAAAATAAAAATATAAATATTGATATTTTATTCAATCAATTTCAAGTGTTTTTCACATTATTTGTTAAACTAACGCTAAGTTTTAAGTTTATGACAGTTTTTCATACCCCAGACGTACAGTCTAATTAGTTTCTTTAATTAGTTATACGTCGACTGTAAGCGAGCATGCCAAGAGGTTTAGAAGTTATTTAAAGTTAAGTTGTGGAATTGAATGTGAACGCGGAGACTCGCGGAAAACACTTGAGAATATTTATGCTGCGAGTAAATTGTTTGCCAGCTACTTAAGTCTAGTTCAAAAGAAGTTGTCAGTTAGCATTAGGTTGGCACTCCGTTGAATAATGTTAAATATTTTATAAGAGTAGAAAATAGTAGTGGGAATAGAGTCTAATTGTAAATAAAAATACTACTTTACTAAGTTAATAATTTAAGTAGTTATAGAGAGTTGAAGTTGTTGTTTGTTGATTTATCATATTACCCGGAAATCGAACCCAAAACTTTCGCATTTATTTTGTTCTGTCGCAGGTATGTTTAAATATATATAAATTACATAAGTCAAATTTTCACCAAATGAGCTGTGGTAGATATATAATGAAGACGACGCTTCATTCTCGTAATTAAATATCAGTTCACGTAAAGCGCTAAGATTCAAAGGATTTACTCTTTACATGTCTAATTTCTCAAAGGCTTAATTTAGTTTTGAATTTTGTTCGAGCTCAGACGGCACTGTCATAAACATTTTGAGGCTTCGTTTGTCCTCGTAAAAGTTTCAGAATTAGATTTCCTGGAAAAGGAAATTGGTTTATAATTATAAATATAAATGTAACATATATAGTTAAATTATAATTTAATGATTTACTCTTCAAAATGTAAAAAAATATTTGCTTATTTTGTTTAGCTTTTTGGTAATACTCACGACGTTTACTAGAGGTTAGCTAGTGTAACGCGTGAGGAATAAATTATTTTGGCCCGATGTTTGTCGCCCTCGTCAAAGGGCAATACTCCTGATTATAACAACTAGATTGTCGTTTTAGAGTATCTTAAAATATCGTTGTTTGAAAAATTATCATTATAATTATTGGTAAAATGACGCATTTTTTCTTATTTCATTGTACAAGATACATTATTATTTACTTAATTGTAACTTTTGATGGATTTTTTAATGGAATTTTACACATTTAACCATTAACTCTTCGAAATATTTTTACAGGTACGTACGAAATCGTGATCAATAATATAAAATTTTGCTACCAAATTGCAATTTCGTAACAAAATTGAGTAATTTCCTTATTTATTTAATAGTTAAAACGATTTAAAGTTTAGACCAATATGTTCGTAATTAAATATTACGTTATATTACGTAAGCTATTACCATAGGAGCAATGAGGCAAGGGCTCGTGAAATAGCTTCCAGCCACTTAACTTTATCGTTAGTTTATAATGTACTTACTGACCGCGTCACTGCCAGCCTCCTCGCCACTGCGAGACGTCTGTTTGTTGGGTCGCTTTATCAGTCACCGGATGCTACTCCGCGAACTAGTTAATGTTCTCTATATAAACCGACATACTCGTAGAGTAATAGCATTCTATGTTGTATAAAGTTCACATAGCTTACTACAAACAAACATGTTTTTATTTAAAACTTTTCACTTATATATTTCCCTCCTTAAGGTTCCCATTTCATTAATTGACAAAGTTTAAAATGTTAAGCATCCTTTGGAAGAGATCGCACCGTGCATGACGTAGACGTAGACGTAAAACGAAGGACACACGGCGGACGGGCCCAGAGCGGGAAGCACGACTCGCTCCTCGCAGTTCTATTATTTAATACGGACGGGTCCGGTAACTCGTAAACAACGCGATTGTCAACAATATATATTTATTGTATACAAATACTTATTTTGAACCTAGTTTTTTTATTAAACTTACGTTAATTTTTTTAATATGTATGTACTGTTTAAAATGAAGAGAAGAAAATTATTTATTGTGTTTATTTTATTTATGTTAATATGTCATTAGTTTGACAGATGTGCTTTTGAGGTGCTACCATAGATATTATATAATGAGAACAGTTCTCCAAAACGTGATAATGAAAGTTTTAACTCTGGTAGCGCTTTGCGGTAAGTAGTTGGTACTTATAATAATAAGAGTTCAAAAAGTTTTATATTTTGTTTAAACCTACATTTTACGGAAAACTATTTTCGGATATAACTTTTAATTAATAAAGAAACCTATAACTAAATTAATCAGTAATAATGTTGATGTTTTAGGCAAAGTTTATAAAACTGAAATAAATTTGAACAAATGTTTCATAGTAATAATTTTTATATTTTAAAAAATAATATATATTTTTTTTAAGTATCACTGTTAACGTTAAGTGTAATATAAGAACTGTATAATATATTTTTTCTATATTAGAGACGACAAAGTGAAGTCATTATGACAGTTAAATTTTTGATAATTAGAGAGAAATAAATAAACCATGGTACTATTAAATATTGTTTAATTTAAGTTTTATATTATACTCAATAATAGAATCTCCTTTAAATAATACTTGAGCATTTACAATCATCATAAACACAACCTCAGACATGCATAAATGTAAAAAACAATCATTGCTATAGCTATCAAAACAATGGTACGCTTCCTCTATTTGATTTATTTAAATATTTTTGGGGAAAATATTAACGAATGTTTATGAAACGTGTTTTCGTGACAAGAATTTTAGGTTTTTTCCACGAAAATGGTAATCCGTTTTATAATAAATTAAATTTCTTCAAAATGACAAACTTATCTATATTATTTTGTTTATGACACATTTTTCATGACACTAACTAATAGGTATTGAAATTTTTAGATGAAAATCTCATCGTACAATTATTTATATTAAGGCTGCTTTTTATAGCTTTCATATTTTAGTAATCATTTTCATAATTATAATTTCATTAACATTTATAACTTTTATTAAATCCTTAATAATTCTTAAATAATTAACTTAACATATAAAAATATATATACTATTACATATTAATTTTTAAAGTAACTGTATATGTCGTAAATTTACAATGTCATATAAGCTAAACCTGAAGGTTAACCTGTTCTTAAAATAGAAAAAACCATTTCTAAGATTAAAATCTTGAAGTCGCGATACAATGTTATATTTGTCTATGAGTTTTGTCAACTTTTGTTATATTTGAGCCAAAGGACAGAGCAAATGTAGTCAAATATAGACGTAATAAAATAAGACCCCTTACTCTCGTGCCAGAACTCTAAGAAGTAGACCGCATCCATTTAAAACTTGAAACTTGTCATGTTATAATAAAATATAAGTTTGCGACTAATCCATTAGTTAAAAGTTAGAAGAAAATACCTCTTAAATTGTTGTACTACGGTAGTTACAACTATACGTCGCGTCGTATAATGTTATTATTTCTTTATTGTTAGTCATTTCAAGTATGTAAAAATTTAATATGACTTCGGTTGACTAAATAGAGACATCAAAAACAACTGATGGGCGAAAACTAACTTACGAATTACTTTGAAACAGCATTGTTAGTACAGGGTGAGGTTTGTTCATTTTGAATGAAATTCCTTTGTGATCTTTTGAATACAAATAATTAGCCATATTAAGTTATGTTAAGTTTGAAATTTACATTGAAAAATAATATGAAATATTTTTTTCAGAAAATCTACGCAAAAAAATAGCATCATTATTGCGTCCTTGTATATAATTAATAAAATTTAACCTTATAAAATAGGTTAAAACTAGAAATAAGTACAAATATTGTATTATATTATGCTCATTTCTAGAAATCTACCAAAACACCACTGTCCTTGTGGACTAGCTATCCTACAACTCCTAGTAATACATAACAGATATTCAAATTTGTTGGATTGAGCGCGTCTCAAATAATTTAAGCAAAATCGCGGAGCCAGTAGTATATTAATATTCAGTGATTATATTCAAGAAGTTTGCGTTAGTTGGCTTAGTTGCAGAGCAAACATGAAAATTGTTAGGTTGCATAATGCATAGTTAACGAATAGATCCTCTGTTTTAACATGCTGATCTATGGGCTATGGATAGCAAGTGCACTTAGGTTATGAAAATATACACGAGGAGTTAATATTAATAACTATACATTATATTTACCTTTCGGTGTTGCTAATGATAACTTTTAGTTTAGTTTTATCTCGTAAGCAATGTACTTGTTTAATAGTAGTATTTTAGTGTAGTATTTTTTAAAATTAAGAAACACACGTTCTATTATATATTCTTTTTTGTTTGTATATCAAAAACGGACAAGCGAGACTCGGGCTCGGACCGATGTTCCGTACAAAAATTGTCGGTCTCGAGTCAAAATACGTGTTCTTTGCGATATAAACGGTCTTATCTTTTTTTTAAAGCAAAATTAGAAAAAAAATGAAGGTAATCATGTGGCCATGTTTGAATTTCAACTCAGCTTTCCTTTGATAAGTGCTCTTGACAGACGATAGACAGACATACGGACGGACAACAGAGTGATCTTATAAGGGTTGTTTTTCCCTTAAAATCATCAACACAAGCCAAGAATATATTATATTAATATATATGTTAGAATTTTCAAAAAATTGGCTTACTATTTTAAGTAAAAACTACAAACTACAAAAACAAACTGCGAACTACGAAAGTTAAGCGATATAAACTCAACTTAACGTGTTATTTCGCAAAAAAAATTACGACGTCCAAAAGTTTAAAGGTCTAATACAATATAATATCTAATACATACTTCATCTTTGAACTTACAATCTGGAGTATAAATCATTTACAGAGTACTACATTTAAAATTCACTTTCAACTTGTAAGGCAAGCATTCAATATTTATGTAAGAGGATTACTGTAAATGTGATTATAAAGGCGATCTATTTCCAAGGAGTTCGTTATCATCTTGAAATTAATTTGAATATGTTTTTTTACGAAAATTTTTTGATTGGTGAAATTGAATAATGTCTTTCTTTCCTGTGGTTGGCAGAAGGCCAGATGTGATTGCGTTTATGTTTTTTTCATAGCAATTTACTATTTAACGAAGTGAGGCAAAAGGAACAAAAATGATCATTTTTCTTGATTGTCTCAAAATTCATGGTCCGTCCATTCATTTGAGCGGTTATTATATTTGTTAATATAATTATTATATACATAGCATATTTAGCTTGTGTCCGTGTCTATTGATCAGTATCTATGTGTTCAACAAAATTACTTATAATTTAATCAATACTCTTGTTATATTACATTGAACACACATTTAGATTACCTCTTAATCGTTTATGTTTTTATTGAAATATATTAAAGTTTATGAAATAAAATAAGTAAATAATATTCTATATATTCTATTGTACTAATAAAACAGTTTAGTTATCTTAATAATGTATTTCAATATTTACCGTTACATGATAGCAACATCGTTGTCAAATCTAAAAAGCTATTTCCTTAGTCTAAGTAATATTTCTACGACATATTTCATATTACATTGTCAACAACAAACTAAATTGCAATTTCTCTTAAGAGCGGTTGAGGACTGGGGTGCATCATGGAAATGAGGCCATTTGAATGATGGCGGTCGGTGTTTGCTCACTTTTTACTAGCTCGACGTAGTTTTATGCTATTGTCAATATTAAAATGATATGTCTTACATTTGAATTATAATATAAAACAGAACTTAGTTCTCAGTATATACGAGTATAGCATATCTACTCTTCATGTAATGAAAACTATTAAAGCTTAATATGACTGGATAAATAAAATTCCAATTGTAAAATATAACCTGAAAACTAACGACAATTACTTACATGTGTGTCATTAAAAGTATGGCCAGATAATATTAAAGTTAAACAATACCTGTCGATTATATTCTATTTGCTTGTCTGTGACGTACGAACTATCGATGAAAGGTTAAATTGTTAATTCTATCGCGATGTAACCCACCACGCCGTGTTTGTGTTTCTGGCTCTCGGCCAGGCGACCATTGTACTTTACTTCTGCGATTGTTTTCACTGTGCAGTTCAAACTGCTCTAGAATTCAACGTCGAGATAGAGATGAAAGATTTGTGTGTAAGGCGACTGTAATGGCCGTTTACTTTTTGGAAAATTAAGATAGGGTTATGTGGCTTTAGGAAAATGCGTTTAAATACTGCTAGAAATGTTTGGTTATGTTCCAGCTTGCGTGGCTAGTGTCTGTACCGAACTGAACAATTAAAAAGCATAATTATGATAACTATGATAATTTTTTTTAGCGTCACGCTGGATCCCATTTATAATAGGGTAGACAGAGGTAGGGAAACCTATAATAAATAATTAAAAATACAAACAAAAAAAAAAAAAGACAGACAGCTAAAAATTAGATTTAATCTTTTGAAGTAAGTATGACTGCTATAATTGGTACTTTTTATTTTGCTATACTAATTTCAATTTTGTTGAATTTTGTTGAATTTTTTTTATTGTTAGTGGATATAAAAGAAAGGATTTGTAACTAATTTGTTTATAGTTTCGTTTCAACTCTACAAACTATAAAAGTGTATGTAGATTGGATTCAACGATACTAATGGAAAGTATTTTTTGTAGGAAACTATTCTTCAACATTTTTTAATTATATTTAAAAATTGACTGACTTAACTTATTTTCCTTATATGTTACATAAGTTTAGCTTCCTAATTGATAAAGAACAAAGCTCACATTTTTTTCCTTTAATTCCTTTACAAGAAATAATTTGACACAAATTTAAAAAACACAAAGTTATTTGCAATCAAAAACATGTTGTAAATTATGTATCTTACAATAAGGCACAACTTACTAGGTGTAGTAAAAGCCACTATTGAAATCTCTAAATCATAACTCAAACATAACGAGTGAAATTAATTATTAATTTCATCATCCCCATTATTTATCTTACAAACAAATTATATTACCGTTGAACCCGAGTTTGGGAGCTTTTAATACAAAACTAAGTTATCTAAGCTGTAAAGTTACAATGACACTCGCTCACAACTTACAACAACACACGACACCTACATTCGTTTCACAGTTTCACACTCACAATTAACCCTCTCTGCGTCGTAATGTCACGTCATAACCGCGCTGTGTTCGTAAGGTATCGCTACGTCTAGTACATCTAGACAAACATTCGCTAATATTTGAGCTTACGTCTTTGACCTGCGAGCTTTCTTGTGAGATAGTCAAGCTTTTTAAGATATTCTCTTTCATGTGCCACTATATGAGTTAAAAGAAAATTAACCTTTTAATTTGTAAAATAATTACTTGTGTGTATCGCTTACAATTAGATATGGTAAAACTTTATAAAGTCTTTATCAATTCAATTAATTTCGTGCTTACTAAATTATTATAATAATTGAGTGTATCAATATATATAAGTGTTTAAGCAGCGAATTTCCTATTATAAATGACCTTTTTCAAATTGGGTTACTTATCCAGGGAATACGCTGGTACGAACGACAAGGCCCTGTGCGACCATCACTACAGTGCTAGTAACACGCGTGACAATGGTGGTAATATTAAGTACTAGTGAGATGAGAATATTTTTATATAAATACATTCATTGTTTTCCTCATAACAGGGCAGAGGTGGACAGAGAGAACAGTGTCAGGACACTTGGTTCTCCGCTTTTCACCTGAAATCGAGACATTGCATATTGATTTACGGAACTCAACGACGACATTTTGTCTTACAAGGGCAAGTTGGGATCAAGCCGACAATCGTCGCGTTTACAGGCCGGCGTTGTACCACTACACAACGATGTTTCGCAATTTTCTTTATTTATTGAGATATTAATCTTTCTATAATTTTTTCTAGCTTCATCCCGCACGCACGGCATAGCCCGTATGTAACAGGGTAGGCAGAGGGAACCTAGTGTTAAGACACTCCACTCTCCATTTGCCACCGAATTCTGGAGGCATTGCATGTTTAGTTAAAATGTTAAAAGTTAAAATATGCCATAATAACAAGCATTTTCAGGTTAAAATAGCAATGTTCACAAATTGTAAAATACGTGTTTCTCGTTATCGGTCGCTTTCCAGTGAGCGTGCTTGAACATATGTAACGTCTATCGAGGTCACCAAGTCGCATAGGAATTGACTATTTCTCGTAATGGCACGATAAATGCTCTTATATGGTAGCTATTTCTTCTAAAGTAATGAAAAGAAAAAATCTAACTAGTACATTAATATTTTTAATTTGAATTCGCGTAAATATTATTTGTAAAAATATCTAATTTAGACGCTATATCTATCGCTCTATAAATAGTAATTATTTCTTTCAGCTTCACTCTTTTTCGTCAGAGACCTTCATATCAATTATACTCCATTCTCTCCTTTTCGGCTGAATTGTTCCCCCGAGCGGAGAATCGAACTCAAATCATTGCATTTACTGACAGACCCTCTGCTCTATGAATGTATTTTGAAATCAACAAAGCAGACAATTTTGAGTATGAAAATCGAAATACTTTGCATATTTTAATAAATTTTATTTGCTTAGGAACTACTGTTGATTATAAATGCTCAAGTAATTTAACTGCGCCCAATTAACTTTGGGTAGTTTATATAGTGTTCCGTTAGACTACACGCTGTTGTAATTAACTGCATGCAGCTATGGACGTGTGCTTTACTTATATGTTGTTTTTGGCTGTTAGTATTATTTCTCGGTATATTATATGGATAAAGTATATGTATGTACATATGTTTTTATATATGAATGGCAGAAATAACTATTATATTAAAAAGTTTAGTTATTGCGAATGAACAGTTTTCACTATGTTTGTATGGTATTTTATCATGTTGTTGCAATAATGATATTTTAATTAATTAATTCATATTACAAGATTTGTGGCTCGTTCATGCACGTTCATGATAACAACTGGTCGTTATTAAAATATGAAGAAACCGTAGTATTATAGTAGCTAAAGAAAAATCTCTTCGTTTTCATCACAGGGGGTAGCTTCAACTATATGGGGCAGAACTGTCATTTCAGTTTCACAGAAACTAGACCGATGGATGAGTGTACATTGTTCATATGTGTTTGTATGTGACTTACTCCAGTGTGTTAGCTATGTCAAGCCTGCGCTAAAAAGAGAGAAACCACTGTCTTTTACTACTGCAACTTGTACTGATTTTATATGCGTTAGTATACGAAATGGAATCTTAATTCTATTTATTTAATTTTACAACCATACATCAGGCTTAGACAACCAAGCTATAATAAATAGTAAATTGTTGTAAATATTTATTAAATTTTACAAAATTATTTATTTAAAATTAATTTTTGCTAATTATATTTTACTAAATAATTCATGAAAGAAATTATAATTACTTACAGAAAGTAATTCATCATACATTTAAGACTGGCTTAAAGAATGGAAAGTGAAAAAGTCTCGGAAAGCTAACGATAGTAAGAAACGTTGGCGTGTAGCCAGCATTGGTGACAATTCCACCTTTTTGCTGTTGACAACATTTCTCAAAGAAAAATATTTTATATTACAACAAGCAAGTCTTCATTTAACAACTTAATGTATACAATTAGGTTAAGAGCATTATGGAAAAATTCATGGAAAAATAAACAATTTTTGTAACATTTTACTGTTTTTTTTTTACTTTTAAGTATCTATGGCATCAGGGAAACCATGTATATTGCATTAGATGTTAAAATCAAAAAGACATACCCGCTCTATTCTACTAAAATATAGAAATATTTTTTATCAGGAAATTATAGCGCCGTAGATTTGAGTATATAGTTTGAATTTCAACTGGATATCTCCAAGCGTTCCTGAGATAAAGGGCCTTCACAGACAAACAGATAGACGGACGGACAACAGAGTGATCTTATAAGGGTTCCTTTTTCCTAAAAAAGTACGGAACCCTAAAAAGTATATAGTGTATAGAAAATAGTACTCTTTACCAGGAAAAGGCACGGTAAAGCTTGTACAAGTATAATTTCACTTAAGTAGTAATCAATAATAAGGCTCAGTCTTTAGGGAGCTCACACACCCTTTTACATACCGTGCGTCACTGTAGGGTCGATTTTATTTATTGTACTAGCTAACGTGCTAGTTCTGACCCTAATTGCTTTAAGTTTGTAGTAATTACGAAATGCAATTGCTCATTTAAATTAAAGTGTAATGAAGGAACATTAGGAAAATATTAGAGTTTTAATTCTAAAGGGAATCTATCATTAAGCTTTACCTATTAATCTTAGATCTATCCACAACGGTGTGGATACATTATACTCGTATAGTACCACGACCGACCCTTGTTGTGATGATACTCGATCTTGCTTTTAACTTAAATTAAGTCACGCTGTGTCCCTAGCGGAGTAGTTAAAGAGAACGGAGTGCCAAATGCTACGGTTTCTTACGGTACGGATTTTGCTTTTATTTATTCTAATTTAATTAGGCTATTTAAAAAGAGAAAAAAAAATAATTAAGAGATGAAATTAGCAAAGCGCTTAAAAATTATTAACCGTCAAAGTAACTTTAGTTTAAAGAAGTAACATCACTATTACTACATATTATTGTGATTAATAAAATATACTTATTAAACTTTACAAACAATTTTTATAATGTATTCCTATCCCCAATTTGTAATCAGCATAAAATTTCATTCTTTATATAGATAAAATTACTCTGTTTTTTTATTTCCTTTTTTTTCTCTCAATCGTCAGTAATGAACTTGAAATATAATTAACGTTTCAGGTAGCCTCTTGCATAATAATGATGAGGTTGTACCGTTTTTAAAATATAACTTCATTAATTTATAATGTAATTTTCATAATTTGTAATGATGTTTAGGACAATGCTTTTATCGATATGTACCTACCTAATAATACCAATTAATTTTCTATTAATTCATAGAAAATGTAGGCTAACTACGAGTTAGCCTATTCACGATCTTTAATTCATATCTATAGCCTATTTTAACTAATTGTAATTTATACGCAAAAGATAATAAATAATTATGAACTAAAAATACATACTCAAAGCAACAAAATAAACTATCGATATTTTGAACAATAACTGTTCCGCGCGCCGTTTATCCTCAGAAAGGAACTTAAACAAATTACACTGGCAACCCTCCGTAATTATTATTCAACCTTTATTATGGGTAAATCGAGTAAATTTGTTCCGAAATTACTTTTATTATAAGCATTTCTTTCCATCCGTAGAACAAAAGTGCTAAAGTAGAGTAAATGGACTGGAATTTCCATTTGAGGAATATATTATTATAAAGCAGTATTATTGTAAATACCTCCATAAAAAAGAAAACTATATGCAAATAATATTATTGTCATTGTCAAATTTATTATATAACTATTTTTTGTCTTGCTTTTTCGCTCAGAACGAATTGAGACAGATAACGTTCGTTGAGGTTGATAACGATTGTCTTGTCGTTTCTTATATATTCATTGTATCAACATATAGAGAGGGGCAGTCCATATAAAACGAGAATTATTTTTTACCTAAAAAAAAGCCAGATCTAATCAAAAAGTTATAAACTTTGACGTTTCAGATTTAAAATTTTACATCCATTGCAGTTTGCAGAGTTATATACAGTATCGTTAAAACCTCAATCGCTTAAATATGTCGATCGATATGTTATTATCAAAATGAGCTGTTTACTTTACGTATATTCAAAACAAATAAAATTAATTTACTACGCACTGTAAAGTGAATTGATAAATTATTTTCATACTTGATAAGGGATATAACTACTATAAATCCTCGCCGTCGTAACCTATATACCAGTACACAATTCATCTTCCTATTTGAGCTATATTTTATTATTCATAGAAGCTAACCATAAATCGAAACTCCTTTTAGTGCTATGAAATAGCTAATAAATATATATATGATGACCTACATATATAAAGACTGGGACTACTTCTTTCAAGACTAAGTGCCGCGTTCTGTAGTCGAGACAGTTAGTTCAACAAACATTACATTGACTATATCTTCATTGCTAATGTACCTATATGGAACTATATTATATATATTTTGTATATTTATAAGGAATTATTTGATTTTTATATATTTTTTTAAACATTTTAAATTTGCGCTAGCCCGTATCTCTTAAGACTAAATTACTCTCTTCAAAGGTTGTCTGTAAGAGATTGCTATCAGCCATAAGACCGCCTTTGCACGCTCTGGATTTATTTTAAGACTGTCCTTTATATTCCTCTGTAAAGCTTTGAGAGCAATAAAGTTTTTCTATCTATCTATAATTTAAGCTCGCCAGATATATTGTATATCTTTGTTCAAAACAAAGCAGCCACAGATACATTTAAATAAAATATTGTTACATGACTAAGAATTATTGTTTTTTTTATGTAAACAGTTTTAAATCCTGTACAAACCATTTCTTACCATAAAATAGAAATAAATAGATTTCATTAACCGCCCATCAAAAGTCCCCAATAGAGCGGAAAGTCCATTTCCCGTCAATATCTTTAGTGGATTGATTTATATCAGTCGGCTAATCTTAGGACATTTGACAGATTCTTTCGTTATCATAATGACATTTTGTGGTTGGAGATCGTATTCTCGGAAAGGAAATTGAACGATGGAATTCATTACATTCTTATATAAAAAATCTATTATTTTTTTCTTTCTAATATAATTTTTACTATTATAAGCTAATTTAAAAAATCGTCAATTTTGTATAGCAAAATAATCTCGTAATTAAGATAATGCCATAATTTTGGTTTTATCATACAAAAAAAAATATAAATAATATTATTTAATGATGAACTAAGCTTACCAAATTAACTGTATATTTACCGAGTCCGAGTCCGACTGACCTTTACAAACATTTGTTTTACTCGCTTATTGTATATGCTAGGTACATATTTGTGTGTAATATTAGCGTACTCTATGTTTACTTTATTTTTGAAACAATAGATTATGTTTAAAACAAAAATATAAATATATTTTTTTATTATTGTTAGCATAAAATTATTGGACAATCTTCAGGGGAATTTAATTGACATGTATATAATAAGCTTCTTAATTAACTAATCATATGTTATCCTGAGTGAGATATCAATTTATGACTTTATATTATGATATATTATACTCAGAATTCTACCAACCATACCAACCATATCATATCAACTTATTTTAATTTTACAAAGTAAGTCTCTGGAACCCATTGATAAATATACAAAGATATTATTAACTCAAACCGTAATTAAAAGTCAACGTTTCTATATGAGAACACCTTTAAGCTGCAGTTTCTAAAATACGCTCAGACGCCACCGTTTGTGTAAATGTTAGAGGCACTTTCCACGCGGGATGCTCCTCTGAGAACAACGTAGTACGTCGCATTGCTATACTATTTTAAATATTTTCCGATTCGCTTGCTAATGTTAGCTTTCCTAAAATAATAATAATGTTTTGTTAGCAGTGTAGCGTGTCTTATTATTTTTCTGTTTTATGTTGTTTAATATCTGAAGCTCTTTGCCTGTGCGCTGTAAATGCGTGAAGATGTCTCTTCTGATAAAGTAAACATTTACTTCATAACACATTTACTATAACTATGTTGAATTAAGTTATATTATTCAACATTATATTATGTTGAATGAAAAAAAATATATTTTCATAAACAAAATTTATAGTTAGTATATTAATAACGAAGTTCTATAAAACATATTAAGCTACCAAAAATAATTGAATTAACATTTCTTTAATATCTCGGGAGAACAAAGAGACATCATATAATAATTCTACATTGGATCTACCGAAACGAGAGCCATTGAATAAATATAATTTTGTGTCTTACAATTTTAAACGACAACACGAAATAAGTCATTTTTACGTTTTAATTAAAAACGGTCTAAATAAAATTGTGAATCATAAAAACAGTGTTCCAAGCTGATGATTTATTTCATAATGTATTTTGTCTTTGAACGTATCCTGATAAAATAACCAATTTACTCTGTAGTTTTTTTGGCAGAGTATTTATAATTTAGTTTGTGCTTAATATCCCACATGATATACCTACATTATTTAATAACACAAATGTTTATTTTTTTTTTTTAATTTATATCCATAAAAAACTATATTTTTCATATAAATAAATTTTGTGCTGAATTCGAATACACAAACATTATTTAAATAAAATATCTAATATAATTTGTTTCAGCATTAACATCAGCTCATGAAATAACTCAGCTGAAGGTCCCGCTGTACGCGGACCCTCGGCGCGCGGCTGAGCTCAGCTGTCACTTCCAGATGGACGACCAGAGACTACACTCCGTCAAGTGGTACAGAGACATGCACGAGATATTCAGATACAGACCCTCACAGCAGGTAGCTTCGATCTCTATTTAATGGCTTGTTTCCCTGTAATATTAAATTAATCCGACTTTTGATATGATGAGACTGAAGACGTTGATAGACATTTTTGTTTTAAAGCAACATTAATGTTGATATACCTATTAACATATATTAATAAATGTTCTCATATATGTAAGCTAAAAACATCTTATCAGATAATTTGTAGCCATATAAAATACGTTAGTATTATGGTTACGGAACTTATTTTCGCTTTTTGACTTATTGTTTTTATATTTTGAGTAAATATTAAATTAAGTAAGTACTTTATATAGTTTTTTTAAATTACCAAAATTATTTGTTTAATAGCTTAAAGCTGTTACACGAGCATACATGGAGTATAAATATAAAACAAAATCACTTCAAAAGTATTATTATGCTTGTAACTTTTACGTACTAGTAAGTCCCGTAGCAGCACTTGATTTATCTATACTAATATAATAAAGCGGAAGAGTTTGTTTGTTTGTTTGTTTGTTTGTTTGAACGCTAAGATCTCTGGATCTACTGGATCGATTTACTTTGTTTTTGATTTGTATGAAAGCTGCATTCTTCAGAAGTGCTATAGGCTATATAAAATTACATTACAAATATGTACTAATAAATTAAAATACTTTCTAATTTGACATGCAATTTATTCTGCCATGTTAATAACAACCGTCGTCGCTACGCGACCGCGTTCGTTACCGCGTCATTTTGATATTCATCCTTATGAAAATAAACATAATAGTCACTTTTAGCATTTCATCTAGATTGAAATTATATTTGTATAGAAATTATATTCTTATATTTTAAGCAGGCGTAGCCGCGTCCGGGTCCGCTAGTACTAATATAATAAAGCGGAAGAGTTTGTTTGTTTGTTTGTTTGTTTGTTTGTTTGTTTGTTTGAACGCTAAGATCTCTGGATCTACTGGTCCGATTTACTTTGTTTTTGTTTTGTATGAAAGCTGCATTCTTCAGAAGTGCTATAGGCTGTATAACATTACATTACACATATATACTAATATATTTTAAAGTACTTTCTAATTTGACGTGCAATTTATTCTGCCATGTTAATAACAACCGTCGCGTCGCTACGCAACCGTTACCGCGACATTTTGATATTCATCCTTATGAAAATAAATATAAAAGTCACTTTTACCATTTTATCTAGATTGAAATTATAGTTTACTGTATAACATTCTAATAAATAATTAAGGAGATGTCAATAGTATGCGTATGACCGACGCGAAAATATTCTTATAGTTCAAGCAGGCGTAGCCGCGTCCGGGTCCACTAGTACTAATATAATAAAGCGGAAGAGTTTGTTTGTTTGTTTGTTTGTTTGAACGCTAAGATCTCTGGATCTACTGGTCCGATTTTCATTGTTTTTGTTTTGTATGAAAGCTGCATTCTTCAGAAGTGCTATAGGCTATATAACATTACATTACACATATATACTAATATATTTTAAAGTACATTCTAATTTGACATGCAATTTATTCTGCCATGTTAATAACAACCGTCGTTGCTACGCGACCGCTACCGCGACGTTTTGATATTCATCCTTATATCCTTATGAAAATAAATATAATAGTCACTTTTAGCATTTTATCTAGATTGAAATTATAGTTTACTGTATAACATACTAATAAGTAATTAAGGAGATGTCACTGATTCCAAATGACCTAGCCACCTAGCGGGCGGCATAGTATGACCGACGCGAACGGGCAGATGACGTTGACGGTTTTATAAATTTTCATACATTTTCGAACTTTATTTGTTGTTTATAATTAATTTAAAATACACTTTGATTCTCTTCTTATTTTATTTGATATTGCCCGCTAAAATTATCCTACTTAATAGAGAGAAATGTTTAGTTATTTCGTAGAGTCGATATCTATGTACGCACGTACGGAAAACTTTAGGTACTTTTTCTAATATTAAGAATACCTATCCTTTAGTTACTTTTAATCCTTTTGTTAGTTCATTTCAATAACTCAGATAATTTTTTCTAATAATGTGTATCTACTTATTATTCTTTTTGATTATTTGAGCTTATATTTTCTTACTAATTCTATTGAGAATTGAAAATAATTTCATGAATATATTTAATAAATATTCTTATAGTTGAAGCAGGCGTAGCCGCGTCCGGGTCCACTAGTATTTATATACATAAGAAGATAGTTTATATAATGAAAAGGTTTCTTTGAAAAACACCAACGTTCTTTTCATCGCATGCAAATAAACATATAAATATAAAGTGCTTATTTAGGATTACAACGTAACTGTGTTTATTCAAATTTTATAGTCATTTACACGATATAAAAAAAACTGGACAAGCGCGAGTCAGCCTCGCCCACTGATGGTTCCGTATAAATAGTGCGTCATAAAAAATGAATAAAATATGTTTTGGAACTTCTGAGGCGATTATTATATAGGATTTATAACAAATATGTAGTTTTCAGATTTATTCCTAAGTAACTCCTAGTACTAATTGTAGATGCTAGCTACCGAATTTCATTTTTCATTATCTTACAGAAGTCGGTTAATAAAATTGATAATATACATTTTATTGTGATATAATATTATTATATGCATGGGAGTTGTTGAACTAAGCAATGAATATCTCCGCAGGTTCCAATCCGGCTGTTCAATGTGACCGGCATAATGGTGCAAGGCGGCGACTGCCAAGAGGACTCGTGCACGGTGCGCGTCATGCCGCCGCCCGTCGCCGCGAGAGCTGCCTACACGTGCGAGGTGTCCACAGAGGGGCCCAAGTTCCAGATAGCGAGGCAGACGAAACACATGACTGTAGTTGGTGAGACGACTACACATGATTTTACTAAGAGATTATAACTGTGTAAATTGGCACCCGTAAAATTTTTGCGTAAACTTTAAGAAATAAAATAAAAAAGTATTATTTTCCGTTGTCGTAGGAATTTTTAGAAATCTCTTAGTACTTTTATTCCATACCTACCAAATATCAATTTTCTAAGTTTAGTTTCGTCTTTGTGTATTGTCTATTCATGTCATTGTACGTATTGCAACATTCACACCGTGCATTTGTACATATGCGGTAGCGAACGTTAAATCTCTAATAGTACAATGTTAGATTTCGCTTCATGAATATGTAAATGTTTAAATTATTAAATATTGCGGATTTTAGAGAAGCTTCAATAGAAACTAGAATTTAGGGGAATATTGAATGAGTACGCTCTGGATTTGTAATAGTTTGTTGTTACTAGTACAAGCCTGATATCGAACAGAATAAATAACTTTCAATATTTTGTTTAATTTACATTTATTTATTTTTTAAATAGATTCATTTATTAACGTTCATTAAGAATGAAGAATATAGAAGAGATAGAGAAGATGATTTTTGAATATAAAAATAATAACATTAACAAAAAAGTAGAAAGTTAAAAACAGCATGATATAATATTGTGATATTATATGATATCACTAAACCTGTCTATCAATCTTTACCAATCATTTTAAATTTTCAATGAAGTTGTTTACATGAAAATGGAATTAAATACATAATAATATAATATTAACAGTCAATGCTGAAGAAAGAGCGAATAACTATGAATTAAAAATTAAAAAAAAATCTCCACATTTTTTTAGAAAAACATAATTATCTTGATTATTTTGTATTAATTTAATTATGGCCTGTATAACATTCTTACTTACAATTGTTATTCGCGACTTTCATACATAAATGTAACTCTACTCTCTAAACAATTGAAGGTCACATATAGCAATACGGGCTACAGGTTACCTGAAAATGTTTACATATACTAAACTTTTAAGTCCAATTCTTTAAGCTCGTATAAAAGAGAACATTTGTCTTTTAAACTTTTTAAAGCCTTGCCATTATTTTATCTAAATTTACAAGTTTTGGAGGTAATGATTGGTAAATCTATCTCATTTCAGAATTTATTTATGTACCATCAGTCGAGTACATGCACTTATATAATTTAATTAAAAAATCGGATGTGTTCGAGAAATCAATATTTAACTGCATCTAGTTCAGCGAAAATCACTTACACAGAACAACTACAACTTTATTTAGCTTTACTTAATCCTTCTATTTTAACGTAAATTAGTTATGTGAAGCTTTTGACTTCAACTAGAACGGCTCGTACCTACCTAACACTTTAATTACGTTTACATTCCCACTATTAAGAACTATGCTATAAAGTAGTGTATGTAACTGGAGTTCCTTTACAAGATTACTATAACAGTTTAGTTAGCGTCCCGTACTTCAGCTAATTTGTACAACTTTATTGGAGCTTTAGGATGTTTTGTTTTTCTTAAGATTATTTGTGAATAAGAGGTAGCAAGAGAAAATATAATACAATATAATTATCGTTCTTTTTTGGTAAACGTGTAAAATTAATATAAAATTCTCTTTATTAGTTAGTTTCCAATTGCATGGATATAATGAAGTTTTATTAGTCTCACCACTTAGCGTTTAAACTAAATAACCTTGAAAAAGGTAATGTAGATTTTTTTATTATAATTGACTTGATTAAATCTTTTAAATATACAAATATTAAAAAACAGCGCTTTCTACAGTTTGACTTATATACCGTAATGAACTCTATAACAGTTTGTACCTTAATTTTTTCTTGTATACTCATATACTATGTTCATAACAGCTCCGTCACGAGCTGAGGTTGGAGCACGTCGGCAAAGGCAAAGTTAATGTGGGGCCATGTTTGTGTTGTCCTTTGCTGTGGATTTGAATGAAATCTTTCTGAATAATAGATGCACACTTTTACTTTTAACAATCGGAATTTGGTTACCTGCTCATCAGTTTTGTCTGCCTTTGTGCATTTTATGTTCTAAAATTGAAATGTAATGAATATTTCCAAGTGCGCAATAAAGTCTGTACATTATCTTAGTTGATTCCTTGTTACTATTCTAATTAATTTGGCTTGAAAAGACAATTGACAAGGATTTTTATAGACTCGGTGTATGGAAAATAAAATTTGAGATGAGATACCCGAAGGCAATCTAACTCGTTATCAAATCTCGTTAGAAGCTTCAAAGTTTCATTTGTATTAATCTTCGTACTAAAGTCCATTTCCCTCGCAGCTATGCCGGACAAGGACCCCACAATACTTGGCGCTCCTAAACTAGTGAGGCCCGGCGAGCAGGTACTGCTCAACTGCTCCTCTGACTACTCCCTGCCGCCCTCTGATATTAATTGGTACATAGACGATGAGATTGCAAAGGTATGTGTGTCGTTATATTTATAGTACTTAAGTTATACTGTGAAGCAGTAACACTTGCTTTAGTTATCTGACTCTGGCTGAAAACAAGATGGTAGTGGATTCGATCCTCGTTCGGATAAATGATTATACCTAATTTAAATATTCTCATCGCCCTATTGTGATAATATATTTTTTGCCTTGTCGTTGAACAAAATCTTAGCCTCTTTTTAAGAATTTTCCACAAGAATTTTCTTAATACAACTCAAAGAATTCAGAAATTTTATGCCTTAAAAATTGATATTTTGTTACAAATGTTCCAGTGGGATTAAACTTAATTATAAATATACAAGCTTATTTGAATAATTTTCATTTTCTCGCTTTAGTGACAACACATACCTTGGCGTGCTCGAAAAATGGAAAAAAATGTCCTAACATTTAGTTCCCTAGGGTATTCGCCCTCAGCTACAAGCGGAATACAATATGAAATTGACAAAAATATTTAAACATTCACTATTGTGCACTAAATTCGACACCATAGACTTACCACTTCCAAATTAGTAAAATTAATATGAAATTATTTATGATATTATTTTCCAATTAAAACATAATTGGTGGTAATATGTAACCGTACAACTATAATACTTTTATTCGCTACAAAAACTAACATTCACTATAAAACAAGACCAAAGAATAGAAATAATGCCAGTACATACATATGTTCGTGGTTTCACTTTGTAACTACCTGGAAATGAGCTAATAACAAAATGTGCTCATTAGAATATACGGAGGTGGATATTTCATTTTTATATGAGAGGAGAACTTGTATGTGACCTTTTTTTTGCCCTCTCGTTAGGAAACGGTGATATGGGAAAGTGTGCATATTGACGTACATTTTAAATCTAAAATTAAAATATATATGATAAATATTATCCATAACATTTATTAATTTAATAAATAATTAATATAATAACTGTTTCTTATTTTATTTTTTAATTGTTTTGTTTTAAATAGGTACAAATTATTCGTATTTTGGAGTAACTGTAATTAAATATACTTACGAATGGTGTTCATTACGAATTTTAAACTATAAGAAATATTTAAAATATTTATGATTCCGAAAACAAACATAATTTAATATAGCAGTTTTTGTGTCAATGATATTATTACTTAAATTACGAAATGAAAATTTGAACTCGTTATATTTATGTAGTTTTCTATTTTAATTTTTCCAGTTAAACGACTTGATTTGTAAGCTTACAGTAGGCAAATAGGATAAGTAGGTCACGCTATTGGGCTTTCTGCGATAAAACGTTAAAGTAGAAGCTAAGCCATAAGATAGGCGGTGAAGCGGCTCAAGAGGTGGGCCAAATCGATTTAGCTGTTTGTCCTCTCGTTCTCCTAATGGAGACACAAATCCAATCCGATTAGTGCAGGTACTATCAATTATTGTAATTGAACTTAGTCGGCGATTGAATCCACAAATTAAACAATTGCACATTCAACGATCTTCGCTGTATTTAAATTTTATATTTAGTTACAGTTGATTGTGATCATTTTTTGGCCGAGGCTATAGTAGCGGAGTGGAATAGTGTTTGACCTTTACGGTCAATGATAGCATAGATAGATAGGATAGGGGATGTTCTCATTTTCAAGCGACTTCAAAAAAGGGAAAGGCCTCAATTTGCTCGAATATTTATTATGCATATACATATAACTAATTTTAAAATCACTTTATATAAATAGGGGCAAAAAAGCTTTATGAACGTACTTCCGTTACACAAATTTGTCTCGTCCGCTGTAATCGAGCAATGTAAACAACATATTAAATTCCATAACGGAACGTGACTGAGCGTTAATTCTACGTAGACTATGTGTTTATTAAAAAGGTTACATTACAACGACGCGATGTATATGTCCAACTATAGTTGGAGCTTCTTTAATAAGTACTTTTAGAGAGATAAAAAGTCATTTTTTTTTATCTATATATATATAAAATCGAAAGGTCACTCACTCATCACGAAATCTCAGAAACCACATGTGCTAGGAATCTCAAATTTTGCATAAGAGTTACTTATAGGACGTAGGTGCTCGCTAAGACGGGAATTTGTAATTTTCGACTTTTAAGGGGTTGTTTTTGGGGTTGAAAGTTTGTATGAAAATTCGTTACTACAAATGCTTAAGTCTCAAATTTTGCATGGACGTCACTTATAGTTCACGCAGGCAAAGCCGCGTGGGGGCCGCTAGTCTATAATAAATATAATACAACGTGTAATAAAAGTGGAAGAGAGACAGGGGGAGACCTCTGTTAAACTTCGAGAACGCAGTATCGATGATACCAGAGGAAGATCTCCCGGTGAGCATGTGTGAGGAGGTTAATGACCGACCGTTCATATTTTGTACTTATACTATATAATGTTACAGACGGAGCCCTGGCAACGTCTCGAGCTAAGTGCCCCACAGGCAGGCGGGCTGCGCGCGTCCTGGCGCGTGTTGCGCGTGGCAGTGCCGGCGGCCGCGAGCGGGGCGCTGCGCGTGCGCTGCGAGGCGACCCTGCCCGTGGAGCCGCCTGTGGTGAGGGACGCGGCCGCCACCATCACGGTGTACTCGCGGACGCTGCTGTCCAAGTATGTGTCTAATGGAGGTATGTATTGCTGTTTGAATATTGTTAGTTATAATAGATTGTTTAAAGACCATCAGAAACATTCCAGCCAAACGGGGAAAACCAAAAATATGTATATTTAAGACATAAAAATCCAGTGGTTGCGATTTAAATGTACCGCCATGGCGCTTAAGCAGATATATTCGTATTGTGATACATAATGTATTAGGTATATAATAATTATGTTTTTTTAACAAAAACTATTTATTTTTTTTATCTATTTGTAACGCCAAATATTATATTACGTTATATTAAATTCTTCTTACATTTTAATAAAATAGAATGTTGCTTTAAGCTCCCAAACTAAATTTGAAACTTGATTAATATTTTATTGAGTTAAATTTGTTTGATAGAAAGGTAATCGCTCAGGACGCGATTCTAAAAATAAGAAATCAGCTTATGTATTTTATAAAGTTTACACAGTTTATTGCTTCTTCTCTACATTTAAAATTTTGAATTTCTCCCACTTCATTCTCTTCCACTTCTACTTTCCAATTTTCGAAACGTACCGTGGTGAGTGTAATACAAGAAAATGAAAATAATTCCGCCAAGTAGGTGTTGAACCCATTAGCGTGAAATTTACAGCCTGACGGTGTCCCTCTGCGACACGACTGTTCTCATGAATAACTTAATATTTCTTATTATATTGTTGCAGGTACATTCGTTGGGAGCAAAGGCTTGATCGTCGTTTTGATTTGGACTTTTAAGGAAATATTAAAGTTAGTGAGCTTATGAGGCTTGGTTAAATATATTTCAAGTGATATTAGAATAAGTGTAGATAATTCAACGGCCTCAATTTTAAATAGTTAAGAGCCATAAAAATAATCGATATTTAAGTCGATGCATAAAACACCTTAGTGGAAACATACGATTAGAAATCGTTACTATGAAACTTACAATCAAAGTGAATTTCATTCAATATAGATACATGAATAGATTAAAAATATTGTATAAAGTTATTATTTTTGGTACGTTTCGTAGGTATTAAATGTTGTTTATTAAAATATTGTCAAAATGTATGTGTTTAATAAATAATTTATTAAATAAATTATATACTGATTAACATAATACAATTAAACTTACTCCCAAATTCTAAGATTTGTCCTGCATTTTAATTAACTAAAGATTTCGCTGAGCAAAGTATTCAAAGAATGTATACGTACTGACGTGCGTAGGTATAACTGAAAGAACTTTAAGCTTTTAAGTTTTAACACCTAGTTAAATTTTAATTTTTTTGAATTCATTAAATTCTATTTTTTTTCTTTATTCCTTGATAATTTCACACAACATGAATAAAATTAATATTAATATTAAAAATTCGTAAAATAACGCTGTATTATTTTCAATGTCTTTAAATTAATCAAAAATAAGATAGTATATTCTGTTACATTCATATAGTCACAAAGGACTTAAAAAGGTGATCAGTGGCTTCTAACTAAAAGAAACACACTATAGGAGAAACAATCAAAAAAATTACTAAAATACGTGCACTACTTCATATATTTCTTTGTTCAAATCTGTTGCCAGCTGCCGCCATAACAGTCTATCACACGATATGGCACAGATCACAAAAAATAGGTCATATTTTATCTAAAAGCATACGAATATTCCAAAATTACTAGATTTACTAAAAAGTGCCAAAATCACAATTGAATTTATTAAACTTTTTTAACCCATTTAGACCCATACCTAAACTAGCAGTAAATTAAAAGTTTTTTAAGTAATACTTGGTAGATATCGATGTAATAAAATAAAAAACGTAAAAAAAAAAATATTTTATTTTATTTTAATATAAAAAAAAAAGCAGTCCTCAAATGGGGCCAATGGGATCAAGTGGTATGAAAACTTTCGAAACAATTTTTTCCGACGCAAAGTGTTTTACAACACTTTTTACATTGCCAACGTGCCTTTTTATGGCAAACTGCACATCTTAACTGCTGGGAAAGTTTTTGGGGGTAATGGCCCATCCCATCATGCTGCAGACTTGGCACTACAGAAGGTGCTGGGCGCATAGACACACTGGTGTTTCCGTCTCTCAAATAGTGACGAGCGATGTAACGACGAAACTCAAGCTGATCTATTTTATTTGTATTGGTTAGTAGGTGTAGGCGCCATGCATTTGCAACAGCGAGATCCAGCATATATGTGAATAACACCCACCACCATTTTTTACCACGAACAGCGGCACGATACAGAGAAATAGATTGATCTGCCTGATCAACCCCGCCCATACCCTTGTTATAGTTTTGAAAAACATGCGGAATGCCAACGTCCACTTTTTTCTTTTCTACAGCACTCCATCTCCTTACTTTACCCAGAGGGAAAACGCTGTCAAAGTTTGACCCCATTGTGCAGACGCTGTTGTCCAACCATCGCACAAATAAAATTTGATTGACTTTATCAAAGCGGTAATCAAAATAGGCACGGTTTTTCTTTTTCATATCCTTCACTGCTGTGATAGGACACTTGGTAGTTCTACTTTCGCTAATAGTACCAGTTGCTCGATAATCAGCCTGTCGTAAGTCTCGAAGCAATGCGTAACTAGTAAAAAAATTATCAAAATATATGACATGGTCATTAGCATCGGTATCCAGTTTGTTGAGTAGTAGTTTGACTACTCTTGTACCCAAAGGCTCTTTAGGATTGGCTCCTAGAGTTTTTCCACAGTATAAGTCGTAGGCATAACAGTATCCATCTGAGCTCGTAATCATCCAGTTTTTATACCCAAATCGTACTGGTTTGCCTCTTATAAATTGTTTGGAAGGGTGGCGTCCAAAATATTTCACCATAAATTCATCTATAGATAAATCTCTGTGAAACACTCCCCATTGTAAAAATTTCTTTATTAGAATATCTGCTAGAGGTCGCACCTTGAACATCTTGTCTGTTGTTTCCGCTGCGACAGCATTATCACATAAATGAATATATTTCTTTATTTCTTGAAATCTATTTCGTGACATAGCTTTTGATATAATGCTGACGTTACAGTCCTCATCTAGCAACCAATATAAGCGCTCTCGGGGCAATGAATGATAGCCCGTTAATAAAAGAATCCCAAGGAAAGTCTTTAATTCATTTATCGAAATTTGAAAGTCATGATTATTTTTTTGGGCAGCATAAATACGCGTGTATTGAACTATCATGGTCAAGACCTCTTCATCAAATAATTTCTCGAAAATATATAATGGAGTTCCACCTTTTAAGTCTTCCTTTAATTTATCAAGACGAACTTGTATGTTATCTGTATTGTGAGTTATAGCTTCGTAAGTTGGGTCAGTTTTACGCCAACGGGGTTCCTCAAGATTACGATATTTTCCTCTACGTTTCTTTTTTTCAGCTAAAGTTTCATCGTCGCTGCCGTCACAATCGTCATGGTCTCTTTTAGTAAACACTTCCACCCTACCTGGTATGTCTCGCGGAATAGTAGTGGTTTGTATGTTGTCATCATCTCCTTCTTCTTCGTCGGTAACTACACTTAGTTCTGGAGGCAGCGCAACTAAATCTACCTCTCCGACGTCTTCTTCGTCAATAATTAGAGCTTCAATTGCTTCTTCAAGACCCTGGTATTCATTGTGACCGCTAAATATCCGATGTGTCATTATGAACTTGAGATGGACCTATGAATAAAAAAAATATTTTACTTATATTTTACTTAATATTTGACAACTGATGTGCCCATTGGCCCTAATTGGGGACAGCATAGTAAAAGCTAAATTTATCTTATTATAACTCTTCTTTTCTAATTAAAAGTAATTAAATTATATAGTATACAAAGTATTTCAACATATTTTGTACCAAAACAAATGCATCTATAAGAAAAAGTTTGAAATAAAAAATACTTACTTTTTGCCTTCACTAATTTATGCAACAGCTCCACAAAATGCACAAAATGAACAATTATAAATGATTTTTTAATGACTTTTACGGCCGCAACATAAAGATACACTGTTTATCAATACAATTGTAGACATGAACTGCATAAACGCAAAAATATAAAAATAACGAGGGTACTTTTATAAATGTTCTCATTTGGGCACGGCGGGTCTATATGGGTTAATTGAATTCATATTTCTTTAATGCTAAATGTAAACAGATGTGGATAGTGAGCAATCATTTTAGAATTGCAGTTTTTAGGAGAGTTTTGTATAGTTCGCAATTTTACTTGAGTGATTAAGCATTTATTTTTAAACATTGTTTAATACTTACCATAACTAGTAATGAAACATACAGATATGCTGTAGGTTTGTAAAGAATTATGCATTATATTAAGTAAAAGTTCACTTAGTTACTTTAACATGTGTATAAATATAGGCGTTAATCTCTGGCTGTGTTTCACTTAAAATAATGTCAATTTTTTGCACAAAATAATCGTTTTATCTTTGACGTAAAGTAAATCGACTTTTTTTTTATTTCATTCACTAAATTAAATGTGATGCGTAAATAAATTATGATATGAACGTGTTGTATTTTATTTAAAGCCTTTATACCTCACATTAAATAATTAGTTAAGTAACTGCTTAATATCAAAGGAAAATATTGACATTACAGCTTAATATTAAAAAAGCTGCAAAATATTTAAAATCACGTAATAATTGGTGTAAAACAATAAAATATAAATATTTAACAAAGATTCAAAAAGCCACGATGACCTCGATATACAGATTAACTCGACTCACGTTGAGAGGATAAAATCAGGACAGCCTGATTCAGAGTATACGTAAATCTTTAGAGTGTAAGATTGAATGTTGAAAGTGTTGTGGTCCATTTAAATTGTTGCTTTTATTTAGTGTTATATTAAACTCCTTGCTCAAGGAAACTATCTAAATGTGACTGCAAGGTAAGTTAATACAGGCGCTATGCATATATATATTAGATGTATCCTATAGTGTAATGAGTCTCCCTGTTGAATAATCTGTAGACATCGATTTTTCATTCATCGCCTATACTATATACATATTCAGGCGGGCTCTGTCGCCTTCGGTGAAGTTCGGTAATAGATTGCTGCGAGATTGTCCCTCGAGACAAGTAAAATGGCAGATTAAACTTAGACTACATTCTTAATTAAAATATATTATGTGGTTTACAATTGTGTTGATAATTTCATTACTGAGTGCTGTAAAGTTGAGAAAAGGTAAAAATACTCTTTCTGAAAATACGAGTAATTTGGTCGTCCATCGCCTAGGATCATATTATTTGTACATATATATCTGATACAAATGACCCGCACTTCCCTCGGGACGTGCCAAGATGGCTAATTTAAAACTGAATACATTGTGGACATTGGATTTGCTACCTTTATGAGAAGCCGCAACACGGTGCGCCTGACGTGCCTCCAGGCTGGCGGATTGTCAACTATTTTTTTTCGTTTAATTTCTATTAAGGATCATTTGAAACTTTTATTTTTCACCTTCCGGTTTATTTCTGTTTGTTTTGTAAATAGTAAGAACACTACATGTATTATACAATGGCTTAATTACTTAAATAATCTATACTAAATATTAAAAATATGATTTTATATGTGAACGTTATTTGAGTAGGAAAAGCACAAACATATTACTTATACGATTACAAAGGAAATTCGTCAAAAAGCCTCTCAAGCGCTGTAATGATTGGAAATGTGTTCGCAAAATCGCTGAAAAGAAAAAATATAATTGGCTAAAATTACGGACTTTCATAATTTTTATTAATATTGTCTTGTTAAGTCTACATTAATTTATTTAATACCGTATTTACAAACCATTATAAATTTAGTACTACGTCGTTACTTTTGTATTCTCTAATTCTCTTTCTTGAAGCGTAATTAAAATTCACTTTTATACGATAATAGGCATAAAATGAACATTGCTTTTGTATAATGAATTACTGTGTTTATTTTTTATGCTTAATAAAAATATGAATGCTTAAATAAATAAAGATAGCTTCTTTTTACTTTACCCGTAGATATTCATAGGTTGCTTAATTAATAATCCAAGATGTAATTAAGAAAAAAGTTTTAATGTCTTTTTTACAACAAAGCATATTCATGTACCAACAACATTAACCGATCTGGTACAGAAGAAATTGTAAAAGTTTCCAGCGTCAGATTAAAAAAATCTTTTACTGGAATAAATTAAAACACTTTCAGCTTTACTAATTTACTCGTTGTATGTTCTAAAAGACGTACCGACGGTCGATGGAGCCGATACGTGCTAGAGTGGAGACCGCGCTTAGGCAAGCGTAGTGTAGGACGCCCTGCAGCACGATTTAAAGAAGGCACCGGATGAATGCGAGAAAGCCAAGACCGAGATGGTTGGCGTTTGATGAGGAACTACCTTCGGCCTACATTCAGCAGTGGACGGCGATAGGCTGATGAAAAAAAATGGGCTAAAATATTATTTGTTAGTAGTATTATAGTACTTTACCTAATAGTCCCACGTCATCTAATCAGATAGCAATAAACATAATTATTCCTTTGGACGTGATTTGAACACAACAATCGGTACAGGTAATGGTATCGACATTGTGTATCTCTACAATAGATTATATCATTAATACGGATATTCAAAAGTAACATTCTAAAGGGTTTCTATTTAATAGCGGGCGAACCCTGCGCTCATTGTTTATGTAGATTGAAGAAAGTTTCATAATATCAGTGTGTGACACCAGAGGGCCGTAGACCGTCCCCCGAGAGCCTTCTCTATATTAAATTTGGTTGTATTTTTCTTTAAGCTATTCTAATTTTAAAAATTCCATTGGGATCGTAGTGTCTGAGCGTGATATAAAATTACATGAACGATGATCTTATGATAAACTTAAAAGAGAAATGTCAAAATTAAGTAATTTATATTAGCTCTTAGGGAGTTTCTGTTTTCTTTTGTTTTAACTCTAATATTATCTAATATTCCATATTTGAAAAGTATCGTTAACGATTTTATTTGGTACAACAGGTAACATATTACACAGATAAAATATAAAAGCATACTCAGTAAATGACGCCTAGTAGAGACTAAATGAGACAAGTTATTCGAAGCAATTTCGACACAAACATAGTTAATAATATATAATTGTCGCGACCTGCGCGTGACGGTTAATTATAAGTTTCAGTTTCAGTGAAGCACGGCGCGGTCCTCGCAAGTAACGGCGTCGCGGTATACTCGTAGTTCTGTTGTACATTGTTGCTCCTAGTTTAAGAGCTATTGGTTTGATTCATTTCAGGCAGCTTTTAATAATTTTGCACATGAATATAATATTTCGAAATAAATTTCATATATTCCAATGTGGAGTAAATATTGATAATTATCTTATTTTATTCTTCTAAAATTTGAAACTAAACCTAGCGATCTGCGAGACTGAGTGACTACTCTCTCTACTAAACATTAGCCAAAAAAAATAATGTTCTAAATATTAAATATTACATATTTTTTATGTGAGTTAGTATATATTATGCAAAATTAAAGTTCAAAAGCCTTAATTTAAGCGGGTCACTATGGACGCTCGTCTCATTTTTTATGTAAATATCGTGCAAGAACTTTTATAATACCAGCTCGTGACGCCAGAGGACCGCGGCACATTCCGGCGGCTATTGGTCTGCCAAATTACATATTTTATTATTTATGAATTTATAAATTCCTCATCAAAAAAGTATAAGTCACAAAATATTAACATATAGTTAACAAGAATTGTTCCGTAATCTTTATTTCGTTACTAATTGGGAAAAGTAAACCTTTCCTTAAGAAAAAACAATTTTAATCTAAAAATGTTTATTACGCTTGTCATGCTATTTAATATCTACGATCGGTTGTGCGCATTATAATTTAACGGAAGTTAGATACAGTTTTTGAACTTTAGTTACTTAATAACTACCAAAGTAACCACCACCCAAGATCCATATTTCTTAATAGTACTTACCGGTGTTGGGTGTGCACAGAAACTTTCAGGGTTTATAAAATAATGAAAGTCTGGCTTGCTTTGTCTCTGAATATTTATATATTTTCACATTTTCATTATATGTTAATCGAGCTCTAAATCACATCATATATTTGTCTTCTCGTAATTTTGCTTTTATAAAGCTTTTTATTTGAAAATAAATATGGACTGGACTGGAAACTAAGAACGATCCAACACGGCCTTTTTATTCATGAATGAAAAGAGATTTCACGAGAGAGGATTTGACGAGAGGGTTACAAGTTGGCATTCAGCTTTCAGTCCTGTTTAAAAGCGCACTAGATTTCATTTTTATTCAATGACATTATAATGCTTTTGTATGAATGATGCACTCAAGTAAACATTTTGTAATAGTAAAAACCACATCACTTTTAGGTGGATTGTTTAAGTGTTTACTGCATGATATGAGAGTGTAGTTGAATATTAATATCATAAATTAGTGTTCCATTTATTTCGATACATGAATCTTGTAACACACACAAAAAAATCTGGATTAACTTTTCATATTTGCAAAAAGTCCACAGCCGACGATATTAGTGAACTAAGGGGAAGCCCCGGTTGATCTTCTAGAACTCAGTATCAATGATACGGGAGGAATGTCAGGTAATAAACATAAAGACCCCCAGAGGGCATGTATTTTCACATAAGACAACAGTGGACGAGGCGAAAAAGGTATGTATGCAGGGACCGTAGCTTAAAAGTGAATTTGAAAATAATTAAGCAGGCAACTTTAAAACTCATTTAAATTAAAAATCTATCCCATAGGATATTAAAACACTAATAACAGTGTATATTAAAAATATTTCTACAAAATAAATAAAGAATTGCTTAGTTTCAAAATTCTATTTTCATAATTTTCAGTGTACAAAATATGATATTGCTAAACGACTCAGGTGCACCTTTAGCTAATATCATAACAAGAGTACACACTAAACGTACATATATTATTACTAGCGGACGCACGCAGCTTCGCTTGCTTAATTAGGGGTGAATTTTAATAAACCACGAAACATGTTTTCAATGAAATATTTTTAAGTCTAAATTTCAAATTTTATAAAAATCGGTGGCGATTTAAAGATTTTTCTATACAAACTTTCAACCTCTTATTTGCACCCTTAGGGGGAGAATTCTAGAAAACGATGAAACATGTGTCCAATTAAATACTTTTAAAAATCTAAATTTCAAATTTTATAAAAATCGGTGCCGATTTAATTTTTTTTCCATACAAACTTTCAACCCCTATTTCACCCCTTTAGGGTTAAAATTTTCCAAAATCCCTTCTTAGTGGATGTCCAGATTACGAAAGTAAACATCTGTCCAAATTTTACGTTTCTACGCACAGCGGTTACGGCTGTGCGTGCGTCTTACCTCAGTCAGTGAGGACAACTCCTTTTATATATGTAGATGATAATATAATGTCGAGGTACAATGTACCGTCTGTTAACCGTAAGTTGAAATTTTATATGCTAAGAAAATTTTATAAAAATACATATTGAAAAATAAAAATTACTACAACAAAATTATGTAATTAAGAAATTGTATAAAACAGGCTACATTTCTAAATGATTAGGTATTTAAGTTAATATACAAATAATCGTTGTACCGCTCTACCCATTCCATTCAATATCCATCGCCGCACTTTTTTCATTCCAGCCCACTTCTCAATATTGTTAAACTATATCTCGAATGTATTTTAACTATCATGGATTTTTCATCAAGTCCAAATTGCCGCCATTTTATCCGTTATAAAATACTTTTATAACGTTACTAGCTGACCCGGCGAACTTCGTACCGCCTTAGCGTTGCAATGATGCACTACTTTATTTTGTATAGCTGACCTATCTTAGGTATGAGTATCTATTCAATTTGAACTGAATCCTCCATATAAAAATGAATCCATAATTCCCTGGTCTCGCTATACCTGAAAATGACTTTACAAATTTTTAATTAAATAAAAAACAAAATATATATTTTCATAATAGTGTTTATTTCTTAGGATTCAATAATTTCACTAATATTTTTACAAATCGCTATTGAACAACTTTGCATTTTTATTTAAACACTAAGCTCAATACCACGCGCGCTCTAGAAAGCAACTAATAGTCTCTGTACTCTTCACTGCTTCTCTCTACTCTAATGCTTTTTGATAAACTATATTTTTAGTTTTATGTTCTGGCGCGTAAATAAATAATGTTGTTGGTTTTCCGACACGGGAACAGGCGACATATAATTGGCCATGTGAAAAACATGGATTTTCTAGGTTGATGCACTTAGCGACTGCCCTTGTGATTTATTTATTGACATTGCAAATGCAAGCCGCACTGGAAACTGTAAACGCTTAAAGCTGAATGGCATGTCTTACATAGCACATAGCATCTTGAGCATATTCATGCATATGACTTCGCGGACGCGAAGGACGCGGACTTCCAACGTATGTTGCTGGGAGAATAGTTGTTCTGCCAACATTCTGTGCATTTCCATCAGCATTAATGGCATCCCGAAGATGAATGTATTCCTCGGAACGGTGTTTTGCCTGGTTCAACCTCATAAATGTCAATCGTTCAGTTTCAACTTTCACATACATATCCACAGCATACTGGTGAAATAGACGCCGACATTTTAAGATGTGATTGTCCTCATTTTCCCGAACCATCAGTCTGTATGAATAATAATTCATTGAAGTAATTTTTTTGTTCGTGTCAGCACCTGTAAACAATTTTTTGTGTTATAATAATATAATTTTTGTTTATAATAATATAAATTTTATGTTAGTAAACATATATTTTAATGTCGTAAACATATTGTTAATAATTTACCTGTAACTGGACTTATCATCTTCATTGAAAAATGATAGCCGTCTTCACCTTGCCAAAATAAGATAGGATATTGTAAGGCATCATATGATCGATGTGTTTCAGACACACGCTGAAGCTGATCGTTCCGCCGATGTAAAACAATCACAACACACACAACGACAATAGCCACTTCATCAATTGTTGGCACATTAAAACGTCCAGCATGTTGTCCTGCAGGCGCCTTATCGGCTCTGATGACAATTTTGTGATTATCAGACGGCATGCGGTCTAATGCAGTTGTGAATAATGCAACTAATTCATTATGTTGATGGAAAAATGTTTGAAGTTGTTCCACAATGTATCTTTTCACTGAGTTGTTGTGTGCGCAACGCTGATCGACTTCTCTTGCTGAATTACCCATAAAATATATTTGCAAAAATTTATAGTCTTGATCAGGCACTGGCAATAAGGAACCTGTTCGATGATATATTTGACCCTGAATCTGCAAGAATATAAATATATATACAGGTAATTATATAGCAAATTTTACCACCATGTGGCTCGCTCAATACTGCCACAATACTTTACATCATTTCAAATTATAACTACTTTAAACCTCGACATTGAACAGCCTTCCATGACAGCTATAGGTAGTAGACCTAAAAAACTTATTTGCCATAGGCAGTAAAACTAAAAAAAATGTTTACCATTATAATGCCATTAATTTAATTTTAATTTAAAAAAATATTTATTATTTAGTGTCTTTTACCTTAAATTATTAATATTAATTGTTTTTTTTTCGTACTTGTATAACAAAATAGAATAAGTGAATAATTTATTAATGCATATATGAAACTGTTTTTTATCTTAATAATGTATAACTTGTGTGTAGCACGTGTAATTTATTATTTTTAAGTTGTTGTTTGTTGTTATCGTTAAATTTATTTTTGCATGTGGAGCCCACCTGTAAATAATTAAGCAAATACAAATAATTTACTTTGTTTTTTCTTTAATGGCATATAATAATTGTATCAATTGTTGGTGGGCCTTATAAATAAATAAATTAATTAATTAATAAATAAACAAATAATTACTTACTTTGAAAGTAGGCATAAAATTGTCTCGAATAACCTTTGTTGCCCCAAATGATGTCATTTGAAAGCAATTATTGTACTGCTGGATATGAGTCAAAAAATGATAAGAATCTGGACCAATTCCAGATACCAATGAATGTAGTGGCTCTGGTGGCGGTACCAATGGCGTCAATTTGACTTGGCCGCTGGCACAACACAATCCAGGGGCTTCATTTTTGAATTTCAATGCCTTGCAATTTGGACACACAATCATCAGTTTGATTTGCTCTTATATTTCTTTGACTTGCCGTATTTCGAGTTATGCGGCCTAAGCTTGTACGTCTGGTTGGTGGCATTGTTAAAAACGAAAACCCAACTGAAAATGAAAAGCTCTCATACATTTTCTGTATAACCATGTATACCAAATTGTATTATTGTGTAATCAGCAAAAGTTACTAAAAATCAATATGAAGCTGTGAACTTACCGTGATTAACAAACACTTCACTTCACTTCTTTTTATTCAATGGCTTTCCCATTAGGATTCTATGCCAATATCAAGTAATATAATTTAACAATTATAAACGAATGGCGATACGCCAATATCAAGTAGAGATAACTTTAAACTGGATAATTCTTCTGGCTGTCCTCAAAAACGTGTATTAAAGATGGCAACCAGAATAAAAAAATAGCAAACAATAATCAAAACAAACGTTGTTGGCCAAACAAACGATCACAGTAAAGCAAACGATGCTCTTTCATCAATATAATCTATGGCTGTGAATTACATTGACATTTGTTACTCGCGTTTTTTAAAATATGCTAAATTAAATTTACATTTTTCAATATTTCTGAGAGATTTTCTTAATATTTTTTTCTGTAAGAACCTTCTAATAATAACAAATACAACAAAAAAAGAATTAGTGAAATCGGTCCAGTCATTCACGCGTGATTTATTTATTTAATTAATTTATTTATTTAATAGGAAGCCAACGTTGTATACAATAATAATTCAAAACGCTAAAAAAAACAATCTTAAGTGAGAACGACACTAATTGTATACCGCACTTACAGGCTAACTTGACATGCATAAATTAAAAATAAATGAAAACAAACACAATACAAATCCTTCTACACTAACATTACTTACACTTCAGAAAAAAATAAAAATAAAAAACTTATACTATAAAAGAAACAGAAACATTAAAATTTTAAAATGATTTTAACTATTAAAAAAACATAAATAATAATTTCTTTTTTATCAATAATTATTTAAGAGCAAAGGTGATGCCGTGACCAAGGAAAACGGGTTTCATTTTTATATATATATAGATGGCGATACGCCAATATAATCTATGGCTGTGAACGACATTGACATTTGTTACTCGCGGGTTTTTTAAAATATGCAAAATTAAATGTACATTTTTCAATATTTCTGAGAGATTTTCTTAATATTTTTTTCCGTAACTACATTCTCCTAATAATAACAAATACAACAAAAAAATAATTAGTGAAATCGGTCCAGTCATTCACGCGTGTTGCCGTGACCAAGGAAAACGGGCTTCATTTTTATATATATAGATATAATACTGGTAATCCTAAAAGTAAGAAAACCGGACAAGCGCGAGTCGGGCTCACCCACTGAGGATTCCGTACAATTTTTTTCTGAAATTCAAGCTTAGCTTAGTCAGCGCCTTTTCATTTAATACCTCACTAGAACTAGTGGCTTTAATATTAAATTTTGCCACTCTTTTAGAATTAATATTTTTTAGAACCCTTATAAGATCAATTTGTTGTCACGTCCGACAACAAAGTGATCTTATAAGGGTTCCTTTTTACCTTAAGAGGTACGGAACGAAAAAATACTTCAATCAATATTCATAATTTGAAAACTTACTGTATTTCCATGGAAGAACTATTCAAATAACCAGTTTCATTTAAAATTGTAATTTCAATGTTTAAAAAAAAAGAAGTGTACTTCCATCTTACAGCTCTACAATAGCAGCGATAAAAAAATATAAAATTTTTAAAGTAGCAACTGGGGTGAAATTAATTCCTGTTTCAAAACCAAAATTTAATGGCAAAATATCGTTGCAGATTGTTACAATGTAAAATAATTTATTTGTTGCGATAAGAAACAAAATGTATCAAATACACATAATATAATTTATGTCAAGACAATCACAATTATGACAATTTATGACAAGTTACTATTGTTCACAGCGATGATCAAACCTACGATCACGTCGTGCATGTTGCTGTACTACTGAGCCACGGTGACCTCGTATACTGGGAACATGTCTAAATTATAAATAGTTAATTACCTAATCTACAGTCTAATAAGTCTCCCAGTTGAATAATGTGCAGAAATCGAATTTTCATTCATCGCCCATACATATTCAATTCGTCGTCTTCGGTGACGCTTAGCAATAGATTGCCCCGAAGGAGACTCTCGACAGTAAATGTAGCATACGAATACCGTATACAATAAAACGTACGAAACTAAGGTATTTTGTTAGTTGTTATGTATGTTGCTAAACATTCTCGACTGCATCTAGTAGGTACTCGTATGAACGGTTGTATTCTCATAACACGTGAGCTCTAAGTTTACTGTACCTTTATATTCCTGCACTAAACCAAAATAGTAAGTGCAACAGTAACACACACACACGTGATCAACTATACACGATCGAAGTAGATATGACAAAACTCCTTATATAATAATGCATATTATTTTACAGTAATCAATTAGTCAAAAAAATATATACTGGGAACAACACGTTAAAAAAAGATATACTCTGATAAACCCTACCGTATGATAGACCTGCGTTGAATAGAATCGGTAATCGAAGTATTCATAAATCAAATACTTCCAAAGAATTATATATTTGCCGATAAAATACGACACTCGTGAATACATTCATGCCTCGTCTTGACATTTTAGAAAATTTATATGGGAGAGAATTCAACGGCACGTGTTTTTACGCATATTTCACTTGGTGCGCCTTCATGACTCATATGGTACGTTATTTTGACTTGTATACCTTGTACATGTCGATATTTAAATAAAATCGAATGATTTACTTTGTATTATATTTTCATTGACTGTATTTTTTATATTAAAATGGAATATTATACGATGTTGGATCACATAGTCTATATACTCGTATATAAAAGGAGTTGTCCTCACTGACTGAGATAAGACGCACGCACAGCCGTAACCGCAGTGCGTAGAAACGTGAAATTTAGACAGATGTTTACTTTTGTAATCTGGACATCCACTAAGAAGGGATTTTCAAAAAATTTTAACCCTAAAAGGGTGAAATAAGGGTTGAAAGTTTGTATGGAAAAAAAATGAAATCGGCACCGATTTTTAAAAAAAATGAAATTTAAATGTTTAAAAGTTTTTAATTGAACACAAGTTTCATAGTTTTCTAGAATTCTTCCCCTGAGGATGTAAATAAGGGGTTGAAAGATTCTATGGGACAATCTTTAAATCGCCACCGATTTTTGTAAAATTAAAAAAATTAGACTCTTAAAAATATTTAATTGAACACATGTTTTATGGTTTATTGTAATTCACCTCTAAGGGTACAAATAAGCAGGCGAAGCTGCGCGCTTCCGCTAGTATTAAATATTAAAGAACTTCAACAGTGGTGTACTGTGTTGCAGATGCAAAAGAAAGTTTTCAACTTCAAACTAATTTTAGTCCTTTGAAGTTGAATAGTGTTTCATGAATATTACATAATAATAAAATGTTATTATAATGGAATCAAAATAGTTGAAAACCCAAAACTATCGAAACATACTATTGTAATGATTTTATATAAATAGTTTTTATATTTACGATAATTTGTTATAGAAAATTGTAAATCAACCTCTTTGTTTAATAAAAAGATATATTTGAAAATTTATACATAGAACTAGCGCGACGCTTGATGTGTTGAAAATTCTGATGCGCATTATTAGATTTGGAGCTGAAGAGGAAAGTGGTCCTCTAGAATAAAATATTGTATTATAATTTAAGATATACATTGTACAAGCCTAATGGTATCTAGCCCTGGAAGAAGTATAAGTTCTGTAAAAGTCCTGAGATATAAATTGTAGAAGCCTAATGTTATTTAGCCCTGGAAGAAATATAAGTTCTGTAAAAGCCTCGAGGTGTTTGATTTCTTTACACTATAACGTCGCGATCTACTTCCACGCTCATTCCCCACAAACAATAACGCTCGTACCTCTTCCGGTCTATCACTTTTCGCTTACTTAGAACTAAAGTTTCCACTTCGGAGGAGCGAGTTGGCTCCAGCGTCATTTCCTTGCTAATTAACGAGCGAGTCCGTTGTAGGGTTGGTGCTCTTTCAATAAATAATCTATGTTTTAGTATTTTTTTTTATTCATAAATTTTGCAAATTTAATACTATAATTATTACTTATATACTGTTTATATGAATCGCTACGCTAAAACTACAGTTGTTTTTTAAATTGCTAAGTTTAGAGGGTCTAGTTTTTGACCTAAATGTATAAATCATTTTGAATATGTAATAGGTATATTGCATTACAAAAAATACATATTTTAATTATAATAATTATTTATAGTCAGAAAGTTATTAATTATCTTAAACTTATGAAAAACTAATTATGTGAATGTTTCTCATACACAACCCTATATTGCTGTGAAATTAACTGCGAACTTACTTAAACTTGGTCGGAGAGACTCATTGACGGAGAATGTGCTCGCTTGCTTTACTTATTTAATTGAATATATCACACACATTACGTATATTGCGTAAAACTGCGTAAAAATGGTAGCACCTAATGGTGGTTTCTATCGTTTTCATGGTTTCTATCATTTTTTTAATGTTATAATTTTTCAGCAATGAGCCTGGTTCATACTTCAGTACAATCGACACATGTACATTGAGGCCGTCGTGACGTAGAGTACAGCGTCTGTCCGTGGCAAGTGGACTTTCTTTTACTTAAAGTATAAGTACAAATAACATCTCTGCCAATACAATAAGTTGGACTATTCTGTATGTAAGCTAAAAGTATTTGTGTATTACAGGACTCAAAACGTTCACCGAAACAAAGATAATAGAATTGTTCACAAATGTCTTTCGTAAGTTGTTCCATTCTTTCTCGAGATTAACATGTTTATATGTGGGGTCTATGAACCCGGTCTGAAATACCCTTTATATTTTTTTACTCCTACGTAATCTAGTTTGAGTTCAAAATATATGAATTACATTTAAAATTATATTGAAAGAATATACAAGAAATTTACATTTATAAAACTTGCTGTACTAGCTAAAGTCAAGCTAACATTTTAGCTATACCATGTCAGTGTGTGCCGTCTACGCAATCAATATAAGGCATTTGACGAAAACATACGAGAACATAGTTTTCAAGTAAATCGCTTATACCCAATATATGTAAGTAATTGAGAACATAGGTAAAAAAAAATTGGTCTGAAAGAACTAACACATTCGACTCGTTAAAGAGAAAGTTGCAAAAATGGCGCGCAGTGATTCCTATTTGACCTACATTCGCATTATATGACTGTAAAATATAAAGTGCTCTTTTAAAATATTTTATATAATTATCATGACGTTAAGAAGGAATTTTTAATTAAATTTTAAACTTTTTTCAACAATTTTTTTTATTTATAAATATATATTTACCAGGAATGTGCTTTTGATGGTTAAGGTACCTTCAGAGCTGGAAATGGTTGAAAAGCTTGGCCTTTATTTAGTTATGTTTAATTATACGGTGGCATTGGTTTTTAAGTAAAACATTTAAATTAAACGAGGCAACTCAACGAATGAAAAATATGATAGTGAATATTATTTTCGTGGCCATTGTGAATAACGAATACGATCATTTTATAATGAGAAAAATGAGTAGGACCATGAGGTGAAAATTATTTGCAAAACGAAAAACATTATTTTCAACATAATACTTGCGAATTATCTAATCAGTATAATTAATGTATGATGTTGTAAAAATGTTACTAGATTATTGTAGAGGTATTATTAACTAAAAGCGATTAAGTCATACGCACCTACAAGAAAAAGCTTTACGAGTCTTATATTGTGTGCAACTGTAGACTTATTCAGCATCATGTGCTAAAGCTGGAGTGGAATTATATTGCAAGTTTTTAAGGTACGCTTTTCTGATGTTTTTGGTAAATTAGAAATATAAAACAAAAGTATTATTTCACTTCTTATATGTTATGTGTCGAAATGCGTATAACATTTATAATAAAATTTATCCATTATAATACTTATATGGAATAAGCATTTATATGTTAAGTTAATCGCTATCTCGAGTAATGCTCATAATAAATGCTCTTCTATTACAATATAGTGTTAAGATACATAGACTACCTGAATGAGCCCAGTCATGGGTAAATCAATCCACAGTAGTATCCGTCTATAGGATTGAAGCAGGCTGATAGTGTCTACATTTCACTTGTATTCACGATTGAATTGAAATTCTGATAAGAGTGTGGAGGTATGGAGATTAATCCATGAAATAATGGATCGCACACATACTTATTAAAGTTCGGTCCCCATACCACATACATATTCGTACCTACTCGTTTACAAGGATGTTCTTTTCATAAAATACTTTGTACTTGATATCTTTAATTTTTTTTCGCTTCCATCAATTTACTAGTATTAATTGCATTCTTACTGACACTCAGTTATTAGTGAGTTGCAAAATGTGAATATTTTAAAACGAAAGTAAATTTTTATACAATATACATAAAACAAACGAAAAGATATAAAAGTCGGAAGGCGATGTCATCATGTCTACAGAAATTATTTCCTAATCAGCAAGATATGTTAGATTAACTTAATTTGCTTTTCCCTTTCATGAAGATATAATTCTAAGTTGGGGGATTGTAATAGAAATTGTTTTGTTCATTTTAGGATAGTAAAATGAACATGAAATTGAGCTAGAAACACATCAATTCGGCAGGAAAGTAGCTATATTCGGACAAATAGGATTGATGGTCAGCGAGACAATTGTAATCAACCGGAATGGAAGTGGGACGCCCTTATAAAACCCCTAGTAAATTGATCGCTGCGGCGAGAACTGAGTTAACTGATTACATCGCAAAAGAAATACTTGATACTTTTATATTGGTCCTGTACATTTTTTCTGATTATTATCGAAAATCAAACTAAAATATTGTAGTTTATTTTCTATATTTGATTCACAGTTATCTAATAAGAGTTATTAAACTCGTAATAATAGCTCACTTGAAACTAATTAGATACTCGGTTTTATTTATCAAACATAGAAGTAAACTTCAGTAATTTATAAAGTAAAAATCTTAAATTATTAAGGAACCCAATTTAAAATATAAATAAATCGCGAAAATTCCTTAACTGATGAGCCAAAACAGAATCCCTTCAACATTTGTTACAGGTCTGGCAGCGAAACTTTTATTCCTACAATTTGGACGACGGACCTACTATGAAAACGTTGCAGGCAAAAAATTTTACATGACTAGCAGTATCTACTGTGAATCGGTATAGCAATTTCATATTATCAAATAATCTTTTCTTTATATTGACCGTAAATGTAATAGTGTTCCGTCTCTCCTTATGGCTGTGTCACAAGTACAAATCGTTAAATCATTGTGTTTGGCATTTTTCCATTTTCTTGTGTTCGGCATTTTATGCAAGAATTAATTAATTGTATTTTAAGTTTTTTATGTATTCGCTTAGTTAGTTAGTTATTCGCTCTGGTGACGCAAAGCGTGGCGTTGAGTTTCGCCAGTCAACACGCAATGCCTCCGAGATTTCACGGAAGGTAGGTTCCCAGGTTCCTATGCTGCAAATTACATGATACAGCGTAGGCTAATATATATAATGTTTACTCAAAGTGCTATTAGTGTCACTGTGGCTAGTAGCCAAATAGTGTTACAAAATCTTTTCTCGCATAAAAGTCAGAACATTCGAGTCACGTACTCGTATGGGGCCACCGCCTCTCTATCTCCCTACTTTATAATACATGGTAGCAAGCGCCGGGAGCTGTTTGCATCTCACCTTTACATATACTTACTGCTGTGCATGTACCATGTAGGTATATTCCACGTGGAGTTCAAGTAAACATTCAATAGTCCAGTGACTTTTATCAACGAATAAATATTGGTAAAAATTGAGTATTTGTAAAGAAACTTATTGACGTAACAGAAACGTGTTATTTTTTAATCAACCTGTAATAGCAAATATAGTCGTGGCGTAGCTTAGGAAACTGTAATTAACAACCAATACATATACATTTTCGGGTTAAATTCGATATTTTTTTGTCAATATACTATAGTTTTATTATTATATATATTTGTTACAGATACTATACTATATTCGCAAATGATCTATTTTGTTTTATATATCTTTTTCATCACTGCACTTTTGAATCGTCGAATGAACAAAAACGCTACCACCGGTTCGGAAGGCAGTTCTGCTGGGAAGAGCCAGCAAGAAACTCAACAGTTGCTTTTTTCAAAGTCACCTGTGGTACTTATAATTAAAAGCTTTTATTTAACTTGCAATGTATGTATGTGGGTTCGGGTGAAATCTTAGAGCTCAATTTTGAAATAGATATCTTCAACCGATTGAGCTGAAATTTTGTATACACGTTTACTTTGGATGACAATGCACGATAAAATATGTGACGTCATTCTAAATGTAATATGGCGGATCATGCAAGATGGCGGAATAGTTATTTTTAATGTACTTCTACAATATGGGTATCAAATGAAAGGACTCGTTGAGAGGAACTCGAAAAATAATGTGATGTCACTCTAAATCCCATAAGGAGGATATCGAAGATAGCCGAGTATCTATTTGGTCTACTTCTACAATATAGATATTAAATGAAATGGGTCGTTGACCGTAACTCTAAAAATAATGTGACGTTATACTAAATACAATATGGCGGACCATCCAGGATGGCGGAATAGTTATATTTCATGAACTTCTATAATATGGGTATCAAATGAAAGGGCTTGTTCAGAGTAACTGGAAAAATAGTGTAAAGTCATTCTAAATCCAATATGGCGAATCATCCAAAGTAACAGAATAGTTATTTTTGATGCACTTGTACATTACGAGTATCAAATGAAAGGGCTTCTTGAGAGCAACTTGAGAAATAATGTGACGTCATTCTAAATCTAATAAGGTGGACCATCCAAGATGGCGGAATAGTTATATTTAATGCAATTCTATAATATGGGTATCAAATGAAAGGGCTTCTTGAGAGCAACTTGGTAAATAATGTGACGTCATTCTAAATCCAATATGGGTGACCATCCAAGATGAACGAATAGTTATTATTTTTGCAATTCTGCAATATGGATATCAACTGAAAGGGCTCATTGAGAGCAACTCGAAAAATAATCTAACGTCATTCTAAATCCAATATGGCGGACCATCCAAGATAGCGGAATAGTTAATTTTAGTCTACTTCTACAATATGGATATCTATTGAAAGGGCTCGTTGAGAGTAACTCGAAAAATGTGACTTTTTCTAAATCCAATATGGCGCAACATCTAAGATGGCGGAATAGTTATTATTTATATACATCTGCAATACGGGTATCAAATGAAAGGGCTTGCCGAGAATAATTAGAAAAATAATATGACATCTAGTGTGAGAAACCTTCTTCCCCCTGGCATTAATCCCGGCTATCGCCAGGGTCTGCCTTCTTACTCAACCTACTCCACTTTGCGTGGTCTTTTGCGTCCTCGGTGGGTAGACCATTGGCTCTCATATCCGGCATCACGACATCCAACCAGCGCTTTCTTGGGCGTCCAGGAGGTCTCACTCCAGGAACTGATATAGCAAGGCACTTGCATCCGACAAGTATGTATAGTAGTTCTTAGACCGGCGCGTAACGTAGCCAAACCATCTCAGGCGGCGTTCTTGGAGCTTATCCGCTACGTCACGAACCCCAAGACTACCTCGAACGAATGTGTTGCGTATCCGCATACGCAACACATTCGTTCGAGGTTCTGACCGCTCAGACCGCGTTACGCCGCACATCCACCTCAGCATCTTCATTTTCGTGACGTGAAGCTCCTGAGTGTGTCGAGATAGTGCTGGCCAACATTCGCTGCCGTATAAAAGAACCGGTCGTATGATGCTCTTGTATATCAGTCCCTTGAGCTTGGCGGTTTTCTTCGGTCACAGACCACATCAGTGACCTCCCGCCATTTGGCCCAGGCAGCACTTATCCGACATGGACATCGTGATTGATGCCTCCAGACTCATGCATAATGGATCTAAGGTACCTGAACTTTTCTGACTTAACGGCTGGCTCAGGACCTATAAGGATCGTGCTCGAGTCCGGGCTCCCGCAGGCCATGCACTCGGTCTTCGACACATTTAGTTTAAGACCGCCGTTCTCAAGCGTACACTTCCAGAGGTTCACTTTACGCTCCAGCGTCTGTCGGTTCTCGTCAATGAGTGCTATGTCGTCGGCATACATCATCAGCCATGGAGGCTGCACTACATTGAATAAGAACGGACTAAGAGTCGAGCCCTGGTGAACCCCCACTGTAATTGGGAAGGGTCTAGTATCGCCAACAGCATTCCTAGCCATAGAAACGGAATCGTGGTACATGTCTCTAGTGTGAGAAACCTAGCCAGTAGTAACTAAAAAGTAAAAAATAAATTATAAGTAAAAAAATATTTTTTGAAAAAGCTTTTATTTAAACGCTCTAAAAAGAAGAAAATAAAATTTGTCTTTTAAATTTTAACTATCAAGTCATAACCTCATTGCACCTAATTTATATTATTATAAAAGCTTGTCGCGTTTAAATAAAAGCTTTTTCTAAAAATATTTTTTTACTAATAATTTATTTAATTATTACGTTAACTGGCAGCTATTCTGCTTGACATTTAATAGACATTCCATATCTTCCATACATGTTAGTATTTTTTTTACATATACTTAAAATTATGGTAGTGGCAAAAAATTATGGTATGGTACACTCAAACATTTGGAGGCGAAAACTTATCTTTATTTCTCGACCCTATCGTATATTTATCACTATTTTTACTATGACACTATATTTTGTCGGATGTCTGAGTTTATCCGCAAGTGGTTCCAGATGAGTGTTAAACTTGAGTTTGGAATCTATAGGTTATACCTAAGACTAATCTATATATATACTACTTAATACTTTTAATAGCTGATTCTGACATACTGAGGGTTTCTTCTTTAATTACTAAACTAAAATTATGTTTTTTAATTTATTTATAATATTTGCTTTACCAAATGGTAAAGCAAATTCAATACATTTAGTTTTTTTGGCATTTAACATCAGATTATAAATTTCAAACCAGTGAAGAATAGGCGATAATTCACTTCGTCATAATTTGTTTTATTCCTGACCACCTTAACTAGTAAAGAGGTATCATCTGCAAAGAGTACAATATCACACGATCTTAGAATATATTCACTTATATCGATACCTTCGTAGATTCATTTAACATCTATATATATAAAAGGATTTGTCCTCACTGGCTGAGGTAAGACGCACGCACAGCCGTAGCCGCTGTGCGTAGAAACTTGAAATTTGGACAGATGTTTACTTTTGTAATCTGGACGTCCACTAAGAAGGGATTTTGAAAAATTTCAAATAGGGTTTGAAAGTTTGTATGGAAATAAATTTAAATCGCCACCGATTTTTATTAAATTTGAAATTTAGATTTTTAAAAGTATTTAATTGAATACATATTTCATCGTTTTCTAGAATTCTCCCCCTAAGGGTGCAAATACGGGGTTGAAAGTTTGTATGGAAAAATCTTTAAATGGCCACCAAATTTTATAAAATTTGATATTTAGACTCTTAAAAAGATTTAATTGAACATATGTTTCATGGTTTTCTAGAAATCACTCCCTAAGGGTGCAAATAAGGGGTTGAAAGTTTGTATGGAATTTTTTTTAAATCGCCACCGATTTTTATAAAATTTGAAATTTAGACTCTTAAAAATATTTCATTGAACACATGTTTCATGGGTTACTAATAACCCTTAATAATTCCTTAATAATTCTAAAATTCACCCTTAAATACGCAAGCGAAGCTGCGCGCGTCCGCTAGTATTTAATAAATGTACGCATAGTTCAAGTGGCCGCCCACCGCCCTATAAGAATGTTGGTAGTTTTTCAAAAGGTATAATAATTGTAATATACAGGGTGGAATTGTCAGCACCACTTTAAATGAAACCACAGTTTTAACTACTCTATAAAAGCCTAATATAATTCGAGAAAAAAAATAATTCCCAAAAATGAAAAAGTTATTTTTTCAAACAAAATAAATAATAAAATTATCGTTTTAAAATAAAACACCATTTGTATAGTAAAACATAGGCACGCACACACTTACCTGTCAAATCGGAAACGTCGCACACGTATGTGTGCGTCACACGAAATACAGGTATGGCTAAAAATCGTGAAATAAAAAAAATCCTACGTCCAAACTGTTGAGGTACCTTGATTAATTTCTTAGGTGTGGGTTTGAAATATATTACCCTATATGCAGTTTCAATAAAAGAAGCGCTGCCTCTTCCACCCTGTATATTACCTAATATATACTTTCTTCACATGTGTTGTAATAACTATTGGTATCTACGAGTATAAATAAAAAAAAGGTGTGACTATAACGCGACGTTATGAGTTTGGTCCCCACTCGGAGGAATGAATTGTTATTTAATAATAGCTTCATTTCTCTCCTCTGGCACCAAGGCCGCCAATCAATACGTTATGCCTTGAAAAGTTCGGTAGAAAGTGGGGCACGCAGTGTCTTCACACTAGGTTCCGCTGGAGGCATTACATGTTGAGTGGCGGAACTCGACGCCACGCTTTGCCTGGATATCAGAGCAAAGACATGAGAATATTAATTTAAATAAATACTTCATTTTTTCGAGCGGGGATTGAACCCACAACCAGTTTGTCTTACAGTCACACTTTGTGCTACGCCCGGCCTCAACATCAGGCACCTACTCTATCATGTGATATGTCTAATTTTGTCATATTTTTTATTGTATGTATCATAGATCATTCAGTACACTGGTGACCATGGGAGCGATACTACAGATTTCTTTGCTGTGTCTTCTCGCCTCTATATATGCGTATGTAATTTTTTTTACTATTTAATTTTTGATTAATATTAATTACGTTTTTCTTCTGCTTATGCTATATGTGACCATTATCTAATATTTTTTTAGCTTCTTAAATACAATAGGGCCACAAATCGAAAAAAATCGTTTTAATACACTTTTTTATTCTTAATTTCTTGAATAGTAAATGGATATATACTTTTATTATGAAATAATTTAAGGGGGAAGTAATAAAAATAATTTGTTATCAATTTTTATTTATGCAATTAAAATTAAAAAATTACAACAAAAACAATATAAAATATTTTTTCTTCTAATAGATTAAACATAAAAACAAAATAATACTTATACTGCATCAAAAAAATAATAAAAAAAGAAATATTTAGCTTAATATTTTGTGCAATTTTTACGGACGAAAATGGCATGTTCTATACCTATCACTAATATTGCATTGGTAGCAAACGTATTTAATCTTGCTATATTTGTTGGTGTGACATATTCCACACCACTATATAGATTTGGCTACCTTTTGTGGTAGTTCTTTCGAGGATTCACCTACATGATCTCGGATTCTTTTACGAAGTTCTGTGGGCAAATGTAGATTTATTTCCTGTTTTGAAAATATTCTGATGTTATACATTTCAAAGATGATAATTCTTATTTCAAAGTTTGTGTGAATCATTATTTCTTGTAAATTATCATTAGTAAAAAATAAGTTCCAACATACATCAGCTGTTTTAGCAGTCGGCCAATAGACCTGACGAATTGCCTTACTCTTACACAAACATCTTACACTTACTATAAACCGTTTCAAATTTTCCCAGCTCTTTGTTGTGGGAAAAAATGGAACGAATTGGTTTACAGTACACCTTTGTTAGATTACTTTTCTGATTATATAGGCTAATTTCCGTTATCCAACTCCTGCTCTGTGTTACTTTCAAAGCTTCTTTGATTAACATTATCGATATCACTACCAGATCGCCAGAAGAAATGTCTTCTGCTTCCTCAAAACGACGTAATAATATGTGTTGGTTATCTTTGTATGACATTATATATTTTTACTCTAAAAATAAAGCAACATAATGCATAAAATAATAAAAAGAAAATAAAATGTGTTTGTTCAAATTCGTTACAAGTAGGGTAAGGTGGGTTTCATAGACCCGTTGACAGCTTCAACATCGTCCATACTGCTCACTGAGCGGTAGTTGCCTAAAGTAGGCAGGTGACGCTTCTGTACCTCTTCCCGCGCAGCTACTCAGACGCGGAATGCGTAATCATAATTTACTATTAAAATATTCGTCCATTCTTACGGATCTGAGTGTACCACACCCATCTTTACGCTCGTAGGGTTAATAATATATTTTTAATTTGTATTGCGATAAATAAAGTTTAGTAGTACATTAATTATCAAAAATCATATATTTTGTTTAGGATTATGCGTATTTTTCTAGTTTTTTTTTGTTATTTCTCTTTAAGAACTGTATTTAGTTATTTTCATTACACAATTTGGCCGTATTCTTCGTGTTAAATAATTATATTATTAGTCAAAGAGGATAAAGACAGATTTTTTGAAATAATACATAAATATTCAAACTTGTGACCAATCCTATCCTATCCTATATCTTATAAAACAAAGTCGCTTTTCGTGTCTGTCTGTTGTTTCTAACTCTTCTTCTTCTAAACCACCCAACGAATTTTGATGCGACTTTTACCATTAAGTCGAGTATTTTTCATAGAAGGTTTATATATAGTTTATTATTTGTACATTCTTATGTAAATTAACATAAATACGATAAATGTGTATAAAGTCCTACCCGTTGAGACACTTTCGCGCATGCGCTGCTTTAATGGTAAGTACTACATGAAAAAATATACTGGAGTATTGTTCCTCTTAATAAGATCTACAAAAAAGTACGCGACAGCATATTCGTATCTCTTAAGAATAACGTGTAGTGATTATTTTTCTGTCTAAAAATAATAATTTCAATATATTTTTTATTGTGAGGGATATTTTTCCATAATGGTATTAATCCTTATCCTTTAAAATACTTTATTAATTTTCTACGTTAAGCGAAGATAAAATTTGCTTTTTACAATATTTCGAAATTGCGAATAATTTTACAGAAAAACACACTTAATTCACAAACACATCCCGCCGTTGACTCATCAGCTGTGCCGACTCAAGTTTCACTTATCCCTTACTCTCAGCATATAAGTAAGTACATTAGTTACGTTGGCCATTTAATGTAGTTCAAAACTGTCTTTTACTGTTTTTCATTTTAATAAGTACTTTAGAAGTTGTTACAATATTAAAAAAATCCTTACTGCGAAACGGCTCGCCATTCGCCATGCGTCCGCCGCGCCCGCCTGCCTTACCCGCATCGGTGGTTCAGTGGTAGAATTTTTCATCAGGGACAGAATACCTTCTTCAGCATTAACCACAAGCAAAAAAAACCCGCCTGCCTCTATAGCAACGAAGATTTAGATGCGTTTGCACGTATTGGATAATTGGAGTTGAATGTATTATTTCAGCGCGATATATTTGGTTTCATATTTTTTGTAGTAGTTATTAGTAGGTAGGTTTTTTTTTAATTTCTTCTCTTAAAAAATAGTCATTTAACTATCTAAATATAGTCATTTAAATATATTTTAATAAGTACTTGAAAAGATTTGTAGCACAGATTTAAAATTACGGTACCTACTAAAAAATCCTTGCTGTGTAAAACAATTGGAAAATCCTTATTGAAACTACGAAAATGCGGGTTGCATTAGAGTTTAATTAATTTTCACATTATCTTAAGTGCTTTGCAAACATACATTATATGAATAATCCAGTAGTAAAAGCGGGCGAAGCCGCAAGAGGGTCGCTAGTATTTTTATAATTATCTTAACAGAAATGATTATTTTTTATATGCAGAAGGACCTTTTGGGCACATATTTCTTTCTTGATATCACTTACATAACAGTTATGTATGTCATTAAACGCGGTAATTATAGCTAGCTTAGCTATTCTATAGAAATATTTTCATTTTCCCGTTTTAGTAGACAAAACGCGTCGTTGAACTTCGCAATACAACACGATAATGTTTTGAAAATTGGGCGGAAATTGAGGAACGGTATATTGAGGAAAGTATCAGAAAAGACAGAACTCAAAGAAGAACAGAAACAATACAAAGACACATTTTACAGACAGGAGGATTAAAAAAGGCATACAAGGAGCTAACTAACACAAGGGACTGGATAGTACAGATGAAAGGCAAATACACATCGAAAGAGAATAGAACACAAGGAATTTTAGAAATTGCCACATCATATTATAAAGAATTATACGAAAGCACCACAACCAAAAAAGAAATAGAATTATTAGAAATCTCACCCGTACCCAGTATCATGCTTGAAGAAATAGAATTCGCAATAGAATCCCAAAAAGATAATAAAGCTCCAGGTCCCGATGGAATAAGCAACGAAATACTTAAACAAGTGAAAGGAACGATAACGCCTATTCTTAAAGAAATCTTTAACGACATTATGAACACAGAATCGACTCCATATCAATGGTCAAAATCCAATATAATCCTACTGTACAAAAAGGGAGACCAGTTCGATATTGGTAACTATCGGCCCATAAGTTTGATGTCAAACCTTTATAAAATATTTGCAAAGGTAATACTCAAACGAATAGAAAAAAAACTTGACGAACAACAGCCAAAAGGACAGGCAGGTTTTAGAAGAGACTTCTCAGTACTCGATCATATCCAAGTTGTTAGGCAAATCATCGAGAAGTATGCGGAATATCAACTTATATATTATTTAGCATTTATTGATTATAGTAAGGCATTCGACTCATTAATACACTCCAACATTTGGGAGGCGTTGAAAGAACAGGGGATTGAACAAAAATATATAAGATTGATCAGAAATGTATACAAAAATAGCTCTGCGTGTATTTTAATAGAAAAGAAAGGAGATTTGTTTCAGATACAAAAAGGAGTAAGGCAAGGAGATCCTCTCTCTCCAAAGCTTTTCTCCGCTGTTTTGGAAATGATCTTTAGGAAACTTGAGTGGGACAATCTAGGCCTAAACATAGATGGCCGCAATCTAACACACTTAAGATTTGCCGATGATATTGTGTTATTCGCGAAAACACCAGAAGAACTAAACAGAATGTTAAATGATTAAGCATCTGAGAGTGAGAAAGTAGGATTAAAATTGAATTCTGAAAAAACAAAAGCAATGACTAATGGATACAAAAGCAGCATAAATGTAGAAGAGTCACAAATTAGTTATGTTGAGGAATATATATACCTTGAACAGCTGATATCACCCACAGAAAACATAAATAAAGAAATCGAAAGAAGGATAGCAAACAGTTGGCGAAGGTACTGGGGCCTAAAGGAAGTAATGAAGGACAAAAATTTTCATATAGCAACAAAAAGCAAATTATTCAATGTCTGTATCTTGCCAATATTGACATATGGAAGCCAAACGTGGGCTATAACAAGAAACGTAATCAACAAAGTTGCTAATTGCCAAAGAGCAATGGAAAGAAGCATGCTTGGAGTAAAGAGGAAAGACAGAATAAGGAACATAAACATTAGGAGTAAGTCAAAGGTACAAGACGTAACATTAAAAATAAAAAGATTAAAATGGAAGTGGTCGGGACATATAATTAGAGGAAACGAAAAGTGGACTAAAACAGTAACACAATGGTACCCAAGGGACGGCAAAAGAAAGAGAGGTAAACAACATAAAAGATGGGACGATGATATTAGGCAGGTCGCAGGCACAATATGGAGCAGAGTAGCTAAAGATAGAATAGAATGGAGTAGGTTGGAGGAGGCCTTTGCTAACTGGCAAACGGACTTACAGAAAATGAAAAAGGATCAAATATACGAATAGTTTTAATAAATATTATATTGTATTAGTATTTATATTGTAGTAGTGAAACGACTAGTTAATTGTATATTCTGTTATATCCGAATAAAAGACTTATTTATTTATTTTATTTTTATTTATATCATATACAGTTTGCCTACGCTGTGGGGAAAAGCATAAATCTGTATTTTTAAAGTTATAAAAATATTTGTTAGGCAAAACAACTATAATTGTTTTGGTAATTATCAATGCCAAAGGTTCTGGATCAGTTATAAAATATTATTTATTATTTTTTATCTTCAAATGATACTCACTAATATATACAAATCTGCAGTTCATAGGTGACTGATAAGCATTAAAAGGTCTCTAATATTATGTAATATGATAACAGATACATTGAATTCAATGCCAATAAATTGTTTATCTAGTTGTTTTTTGTTTTTGTGGACAAAAAGGTGGAAAAGGTCCCGCCTTTTATTAAGATTCCGCTATATGTTTGTCTGTCACTAGACTATATCTCTTGATCTTGAATCATATTAGTTAGACAGTTAGTTGAAATTTTCATAGATGATATAACAAGAAATACTAAACAACATAAACAGATTAATATTTAAGGGTGCTTCTATTATAACAAACATGATTTTTTTGCTTTTTTCGCTCAATATCAATAACCGAAACGCTTGAAATATTCACAGAATATTTAGTTATTTATATTAAAAATAAATAATTAAATTACAATACAATAAATATTTAAGGACGCTACCATGAGCCCGCTGCCGAATATTACGTTTCGTGCGTGAATTCGACCCGCACTTGACTGACTTCGCATAAGCTTTACTCGTATGTAATTGTCAAGTACTTATTAAGAATAACACTTTAATAATGTTAAACATTATTATCAAGTGTTGTGACAGTTTATACACTTTTTGCCAGTTTAGTTTTACACCCTTCCCCATATATTACAAGGTAAGCAGCTAACCCAGTGATAAGATATTCCATTTCCCACGAACCAACCCATTTACCATACATTGCCTATTTTATTTCTGTGTTTTTTTTACCAAAACAGAAAGAAAATGAAAATATTTTTTCTAATTTTTCCAACAGGTCGCCCGTACCTACATCGTATGATACGATAGTAGTGGGTCTTGGGGCAGCAGGTGCGACTGCGGCGTCCACTCTAGCTAAAACTGGGAAGAGAGTCTTGGTTTTAGAAGCTCAGGACAGAATCGGTGGTCGAGTGAAAACTGTTCCATTTGGAGATGGTGTAGTAGAAGAAGGCGCGGAATGGTAAGTTGACTTGTTTTTTTTTTTTTTGCCTTAAGGAGGTAGAGGGTGCCTAGTGTAAAGGCACTTTTTTTGGGCGTATTGCAGAATTTAACTCTGTGCCCATTATGATGGCGAGAAAATTAATATAATTACTTCCTTCAAGTGGGAATCGTATCCACCAAAGTTAATAAACGCAACCAATTTTAGGATCCACGGCACGAACTACAGCAGAATATACGAGAGTGCGGTTACTCACAATATATCACTATCATCACAGACTCAGAGGTTCGTAGTGTACAACTCCGACGGCACTCCAGGGAACACCAGTTTGATATCTGACTTGTTTGAATATTCCGGTTCTATTGAAAATGTTCCAGCGGAAAAACCTGAAGCCTTGGGGAATTATATAACTAGAAGGTAAGTTTTAACAGATTATTTACAGATTTAAGATTTGATAGAAAGAGGTCAGGTGCACAAGCATGCGGGTGTAATAGTAAATAGTTTATTAGGATTAACAGTCGGGACCTGCAAGGAATTCTTCAATCAATAAAATATTTACTAGGAACTAACTAACTAGGAAATGGGCAACGGAGTGTCTTAACACTAGGTTCCCTCGTTCCCTTGTAATTATGGTTAAATAAAATAGTAAGATAAGTGATTTATTAGAAATTTTATGATTTAGCTTCACTTCCGAGTAATCGGCGTAATTTGATTGTGTCAGATTTTTATTTTTCCTTACCAAATTTCTTTATACTCCATGATGAAAACTGTCCTATAAGTTTCTATTTTGGCTTTGGACTATAACTATATCAAAATTTATTCATTTCCATCCAATAGTTGTCGTAATTTTAAGTAATTTTCGATTGTTTAATTTTTTACGAAATTATACTGAAAATCGGACCCTAAGGTATCAATCACCAAACAAAAAAAATTAAAATGGCATTATTGTTTGTTATATTTATCACATGTTAAATGTTATATTAGGGTCATAATCAGAAAAAGTGTCCTTTTTGTGTCTTTTCTTGTCCCGCTACTTTGAATGCGTTTTAAAAATACAATTTTAAAGATAATTTAAATATTTTGCCATTTACGATAAATTTATTTATTAACTTAAAGAAATTCTGTAATATTTTAAATGTATTATAGCAAATAATAGTATTTGTTGTTAGTTGCAAAAAACCTTTCAAAATGCTTCTATACAATTTTTCGTGTCCCATTCACCACTTTACTTTTTAAGAATTGATTTGTTACGAATGTTTATGGTTTTATTTGATTTCAGATATGTTTATATTACTTTACTTTATGCATAATATTAAATAGAACTACTTTTATTGATACATTATTTAATAAACAATATATATTAGTTAAGTAAATTTGTCCCAAAATATTGTCTTTTTGTTACTCAGGGCTAGTAACGTACAATTAAATTATGAACGCAATTATTTTGGATGGTGTTTAATATTGTTTTTTATTGTGGCACCATAATTCTAAAAGTCAATGCTGTCGTAGCTACAACCAGTAATGTACTCGCAGCAGTTGAGGGGTTCAAATGTTTTAGAGGGAATGCGTGAAATTACATCTCAGGGTTATAAACGGCTTTTATTTTGGTAAGTATTCTATAATTTCGTTTTCTTGTTTATGTTATTTGCTTCTTTTTGCAAAATCTCAAAAAAGAACTTCAGTGCTTGCAGATGCAACACGTGGCTTATGAGCAAATATTTAAAAGGGTTAGAATTTCTCAGATTTCATTCTCAATTTCGTTATATTTCGTTACGTAACGAAATTGAGAAAATATGAAGCCTAGTTCACAATTACGGTACCAATGTTTTCTTATATATGTTTATAATAAAATTGTATCGAACCGGTGCTTGTATATGGAAGATATGTATATAAAAAAAAAATTGCTGGCATATGAAAAAAACTATTAGTGACTTTTTATAAAGTAAAGTAACCAAAAATAATGATTTTTAAGTTTTTTGCTCTCTGAAAGATCTCAGAAACAGCTGAACCGATTTAGTTAAAAATATTTTTTATTCTGCCTGAAATTAGTTGTGATTTTGTGATTATTATTTTTTGATAAATATTTTTGTATTTTCAGTAAGCGTCATGGCTCCTATGTCAAGTGCTGAAATACATAAAAGATATAGAGAACGTCTTAAAAAGACCAATCCTATTAAATATGAAGATATGCGGAATAAACACTTACAAAGAATTAAACTTAATTCCAGTGATAACGACTCAAATTTTGATATATTTTAAAGTGGATTTAATTTTATCATTAACTTTGTGATGTCTAACTAGAAATATAAGTTTATTACGTTACTAACTAGCATTATTATATTGTTCATATTGTCAGTTTGTTATGTTTTCTTCTTACATTTATAATCTGTTAATTCAACGATTGAATCTTTAAAATTTTAATCTGTGTCTCATTAAATAAAAAAAACAATATTTTATTCATATAATATCCTTATTTTGTTGTGTATAATGCCTTATGACATCAGTTTCGTAACAAACATTATCAGTGTTGTTACTTATCAGTTACGTTACGAATTCGAAAATGTCCACTTTTCTGATTATGACCCATTATTGTTTTCTTAAGCTACGTTCATATTTATAATGCTATGTTTTAAGCGCGTATGTTTTTATATCCGTTTCTTCGTTCCCTTGTACCTCCTTAAGCCAGTGAACTGATTATGATGAAAAATATGTTATTGAATTTGTCTTCATGGCATCATTGCTACTTTTTATAGAATCGTTTGTTTTGTTTTTAATTCATTTGTTTTTTTTTATGTATATTTTAGCCTACTCAACCATATTAAAGACAATCATGCGGAAGTACAGAACGATGAGGCGTTTCTGAATGAAACGTTGGAACTGTTAAATAAGTTTATAAGTAATGATATCGCGTCCAACGATTGGAATGATATAAGTGCACAATCGCATTTTAGAGAAATTGATGGGAATCTAGCCACAACATGGCATCGAAATGGTTACAAGACCTTCTTTGATATTTTATTGGTGAGTTTAGTATTGAATTATCGATTATTTATATAATAATAATAATCTTTATTTGGTAAAAGAAGGTAAGTATAGAGACAAATGAAATATTACCTGAAAAACGCTTGTACAAGTTACACAGTTATAACACACAGTTATAACATATCAGGTCTAAGGGGATACAATAAATCAAGCTTCTGAGTCAATATGTAATAATAATGCATCGATTTTGCTGAATTTTGTATAAAACTTACCCCGTAATCAAACCTATCTGGTATTTTCCTTTAAGTTTTTTTACCACTCTCCCATCTAGTACCAAAGTTAAGATGATTGATACAAGCCGAAATTCAAAGGAATTATGTCGGTTAGTTACCGAATTCTTCAGGACATTTTCCAGCTCCGTCACCAGACCTTGGTTATGATCTAGCGCCAAAGTATTTGCTAAGATGAATCATAAAAGCACAAATTCGATTAAATTATATTACTTTCCAGTTTTATTATCAGACCCTGCTTAAAATATTTTTTTTATTAGCTTAATAATTTAATCTCACGAAAATAGTCTCAATAGCAGAAATAGTAAAAAGGAAGCGATCCTATCAAAGGAAGCAATACGTAAAAACAGCATAAAAGCTACTTATTATGTAGTTTGTAGCAGCAAGGTGACGCAGCATTCACTATTGGACTCGCTCTCAAATATCAGCTAGGGAAGCACTAAATGGTCTGACACTGTAAAATTAAATGTGAGAGAGGTGATTGTTTGTTAAAAAGTGAAAGGTGTGTTAAATCTATTCCGTTGGAAATATAATATATTTGAAGTCAGTTGTAGCGCAAGCACAAGAGTGTGACTGTAAACGCTACAAGGTGTGGGTTCAACTTTCTATTGTGCTCCCAGTTGCGTACACTTTAGCATCTAAAATCGAACATGTTATTTACTGCTTTATTTAGAAATATCTTTTCCCGGACTCCTCAAATTTCAATTTCCGATTTTGTTCCATTATGATGCAAAATCTACTGAATCGATTTAGATTACTTAAAAACTTTACAATAATTACAATAAAATCAGCTTCACGCACAGAGCAGGGTAAACAAAGGGAACCTAGTGTTAAGATATTCCGTTCCCCACTTTCCGCCGAATTTTGTGCCTCTGTGCCACAACTGTCATCTAATTGCAACAATTTTGTATAATTTGTTTATAACGATAAAATTAACCCATATAGACCCGCCGTGCCCAAATGGGTACACCTACAATAGTACCCTTGATTTTTTATATTTTTATTTTTATGCAGTTTATGTCTAGAATTAGTAGATAATAGAATTAATAGAATAAAGATAAGTAGTATATCCTTATGTTGTAGCCGTAAAATCCAATTAAAAATTTTTTTACAATCGTTCATTTCGTGCCTTTTGTAAAGCTGTTTCACGAAATCTGTGAAGGCAAAATGTAAGTATTTTTATTTTTAACTTTTTCTTCTAAATACATTTGTTTTGGTACAAAACATACTTAAGTACTTAGTATTCTATGTAATATAATTACATTTGATTAGAAAAGAAGAGTCGTAATAGGACAAATTCAACTTTTACGATGCTGTCCCCAATTGGGGCCAATGGGCACATCAGAGGTAAATTTTTATGTTTTTATACGCATGTCCATGTCATGTCCATCCAAAATTCATAATGACTCTTAGGATATTTAGCGGTCGCAATAAATATAAGGGTCTTCAAGAAGCAATTGCAGTTGTAATTATTGAAGAAAAAGACTTCGGAGAGGTATATTTAGTTGCGTTGCCTCTAGAACCAGGTGTGGTAATCGACGAAGAAGAAGATGTAGATATACAAAGTACTGCTAATCTGCCTGCTTACTAATAGAAGCAATTATCAGCCTTTTGCTAAGAGACGTAGAGGAACCGTAATCTTGAGCAACTCCGTTGGTGGAAAATTGATCCAACTACGACTAATATACAAGGCTGTCTTGAGAAATTTAAGAATTGTTAAAAGATGAAACTCAGCAGTAAAGAATACGAAAAGAAAAGCGAGCCGATTTTGATTACTGCTTTTACCAGGTTAACCAAATTTTATTGGTGCGAAGGTTTTACAGTGTGGTATGGGCGGGGTTGATCAGGCTGATCAATCTTTTTACCTATATAGCAATGATGTACGTGGCAAAAAATGGTGGTGGGTTTTATCCACACATATATAGGATCTTGATGTTGCAAATTCGCGGCACCTGCACTTGCTAACCAATATAAACAGGATAGATTAGCTTGATTTTTTCGTTACATCGCTCGTCACGATTTAAGAGACGAAAACTTTAACGTATTTATGTGACCAGCAGCTTCTGCAGTACCAAGTCTGCAGCACCACGGGGTAGACCACTACTCCAAAAAATTTTGCTAGCAACTGAGACGTGCAATCTGCCATAAAAAAAACGCGTTGATAGTGTAAAAAGTGTTATAAAACATTTCGTGTCGCAAAAATAGTTTTAAAAATTTACATACTACATGTGCCCATTGGCCCCATTTAAGGACGGCCTTTTTTATATTTAAATAAAAAATAATATAAAAAATATATTATTTTTTTTACGTTTTTTATTTTCTTACATCGATATCTATCAATTAATACCTATAAAACCTTTTATTTACTGTTAGTTTGAGTATGGGTCTAAATGGGTTAAACAGGCGAAGCCGCGTGTGGGACACTAATTTTATTTTTATTTTTATTGCATAGAAAATTGGGAAGCAAAAAGATATATATTTTGCTGATTATTTTATGAAATACAATATATATATAAAACAAGGATACTTGTGAAGACTAGCCTTTGCTACTAGTAGTAGTCTTTATTCTAGAAAAACGAAAAATACGTTACCTATTTATTGTAATAAATAATTTTATTTCCCCTCACACAGAATACATTCAACAACGGCCCTGGTTACCCAAATTTAGATATAAAACTACACAAAGAGGTAATTGAGATAAAATGGCCGCGGAACTCTACCGGAAGTGTAGAGGTTATATGTAAAGATGGCGACGTGTATACAGCTGATAACGTTATTGTTACCGTTTCTCTTGGATTATTGAAAGAAAGGTTGGTGACTTGGTAATATACCTTTTTCTATATTTCTTTATAAGAACCTACTTGTTAATTAAAATCAGTGAATAAATAAAATTAAATCAGAAAATAAATTTGTATGGTACTTTTTTATTCATAAAATATTCATAATACGACGATCGATCGATCGACGTATCTGTACATGTAAAAATAGGAGCGAGATAACAAAAAATAATAAATATATTAATAAACATTAAATTGATTATAATAATAACATTTTCAGATACGCTTCACTGTTTTCACCATCGCTGCCACAGGAAAAAATACAAGCCATAGACAAAGTGAATTTTGGACTTATAGGAAAAATTATATTGTCATTCCCAGAAAGATGGGTGCGTGAAGAGAGTTACAAGTTGTTCTATTTACCTGGTGATAAGGAAAAATTTGGCAATGACACCTGGGTGACGAAAATACGAGATATAACAACTCCAGCCGGTTCCTCCAATACGGTGACGCTGTGGACTTGTGGGGAAAATACTAAATTCGTTAGTTTTATTCTTTGAGCACTATAGACCGCGTATAGTGCTTAAGCACTATTTCAATATATATATATATATATATTCCTAAGATAGAATAAGAATTGTGTGACAGTTATGACTGTACTATGGTACATAATCATATTAAAACACTTCCATTACCAGAAGGGGAAAATGCAAATTTTAAATATTTTATTATCCCAAATCTTATATTTTTATATAAAATTAATATTATATTGTTACAGTAAAATTTAAATCACAAAAAATACTATAAAAGATAAGGATATAGACAAAATAAGACTGTTCTGTATAAAAACAAAACAAAAATTAATCCTACATAAGAAATGGCATATCCATTACAGGTAGAATCATTACCAGAAGACGTTGTTAAGAATAAATCTATGGAACTTTTGCATCAATTTTTGGGCAAAGATATGATCATACCAGAGCCAACTGGGATGATACGGTAGGCAAATATTACTATTATTAAACTGTGCTCATGAAATAAGTACACTATTTGGTATCTTTGTTAATTTTTAGTCGTGAAAAGCTTTGCCTCGACACTAAAGCGAAGCAATGGAAATATAAACGTAAATAAATATTTCACTTCCTCGAGTGGGGATCGAACCCACAACCGTCGCGTTGCAGTCACACCCTTGTGCCGCTGCGCCACGACGGACTTTTTTATTTTTGTTTTTAAATTGTAATATAACATTTTCAGATCCACATGGTACTCGAATCCATTTACTCGTGGAACGTATACTTTTGATGGTTTAATTGTACACGAGTATCCGGACGCGAGAGCTGTACTCGGAAAACCCCTTGTAGACGCTAAGGGGAATCCCAAAGTTCTATTTGCTGGAGAAGCGACGGATGTGATACACTTTGCAACAGTTCACGGAGCAAGTGACACGGGCTACAGAGAAGCTATGAGAATATTAAATTCGAGTAAAGCTTAGAAAATATAAATATTGAGTTGTAAAATTTTTTTTTTTAATTTTATTAATCTACTAGCGGACGCGCGCAGCTTCGCTTGCGTATTTAGGGGTGAATTCTAATAACCCATGAAACGTGTGTTCAATGAAATATTTTTAAAAGTCTAAATTTCAAATTTTATAAAAATCGGTGGCGATTTAAGAATTTTGCCATACAAACTTTCAACCCCTTATTTGCACCCTTAGGGGGAGAATTCTAGAAAACGATGAAACACGTGTTCAATTAAATACTTTTTAAAAATCTAAATTTCAAATTTTATAAAAATCGGTGAAGATTTAATTTTTTTTCCATACAAACTTTGAACCCCTATTTGACCCCTTTAGGGTTAAAATTTTTCAAAATCCCTTCTTAGTGGATGTCCAGATTACGAAAGTAAACATTTGTCCAAATTTCAAATTTCTACCATCAGCAGTTACGGCTGTGCGTGCGTCTTACCTCAGTCAGTGAGGACAAGTCCTTTTATATATATAGATTATACCCTTATAGCGGTTGAAGATGTGATACTATTTAACTACACTATTTAATATGATCTTATTTATATCACACTAAATGAGTAAAATTAAAAATCCAAATTTTGTGGAGAAATTGTCCAAATTTATTTAACTCACAGATACGTGAAGAGAAAATGATCACAGAAGGAAATAAAGAAATTTTAATAAATACCAATAGAAAATACAAGCTAAACTAGCACGTAATAGCAAGAAGTTAAGGTTGAAAATTGAATGCAAGCTAAGAGAGCAATGGATACACAAGTGATTGTCGCAAGCGATTCTAGCCGACTCCTTAAACGTGGCGATGCTGGCTAGCAGTCTACGGCACGCATAACAAAAAACTCGGAACAGGTTTGAGTTGTTCCAATGCGCTGCGTGCGGATGATTCTAGTAAATATATTAATATTAATTTAGAATAAGTAATGTTCCCTACACCCTGACTAAAATCAAATCAAATACCAACGATGAAGACGTTATGTATGTGGAAACCATTTTGATAAAATATCCGAAGAATATGAGTGATTCTCTGCGAGATATTTTCAAATAAATTAAAAGCAAAACAATCTTTTTTGGAAAAAGCTTTTAATTAAATTCTCTAAAAAGGAGAAAATAGAATTTTTCTTTTAAATCTAAACTATCAACTCATACCCTCATTATACACAATTTATATAATATTAAAAGCTTATCTTATTAATTAAAGACAAGACCCGATTTTCTTTTCTTATTACATTTACAATCCTACGCTGTGGAGTGCAAAGTTATAACTATCATAAAGTAACTATAACAACATAAATGTTAAGTATATTCACGTTGTTGATGCTCGATAGAGTGCCGGGAAAGTTTGTCTGGTTTATTTTCATTACTTTATTACATTCGCTCGCAAGTTACAACAAAATGTATTAAAAATGATATAGTAAAAAAACTATTTTTAAGCTTTATGAAATTGTTATTTTTGTAGCAGTTTTTATTTAAATTCTGCTTACAGTTAATTTCATACTTAGATTATAGTTAAGATATGGAATTTTTCACTGTTGTTTCCGATCTAAACGGTTCTCTTTGCCCACGTCGTGAGTGATTTGGCTTTAAAGAGGAAAAAAATGTATGTTTAAAATGAAATAAAATTTAATAGTGAATTATTAACATGGTAGCAAAATATGAACGTCATTCAATCAATAAAGGAGGGAGAGTATAAATCGTATTAGAGACCGTCGACGTGGTCCGACCCATGATGATAAGTTAACGAAGTGATACGCCGCTCGTCGAACTTTACGTAGGTGCTGTATAAGCTGAGACGTGACTAGAAACCTGAAAAACTTAAAAGGCTTGTAACATAGCGTTTGGGAATAGTGTCTGAGATATTACAAGATTTCATTATAATGTCGTGAGACCAGTGTGGCGCAATGCGTCAGCGATTGACTGTAAAAATGGCGTTGTGGTTCATTTCCCTCGCTCTGGTGAAGCGCGGTGTTGAATTCCGCCATACAATTCATAAAATACAATTCATAAAAACACAAATTCATAAAATACAATTCATAAAAACACAAATTTAATATATGCCAATTATTATGGCATTTACAGAGACGCATCCTGTGGATTCGAATTCGAGGACAGGATGTTTTCAAGCCAGAGAATACAAGCTTAATTTTCATATACTATTAGAAAAAAAGCAAGTATAACGGATCTACAAACGAAATATTTTCAAAGCGCCCAAAATTCTTCCATTTCGCGTTGAGAGTTGGTTTTCGGTCTTCAACTTTTTCAACACCTTGTTCGCTTATTGACTGTTCTGACTAAAGTCATAATGTTGTTTCGTCCAAAGAGGCGTTGAGAACTTTTCTCATGCTCAATTTCAAAGTACCTTTTATTTTAATATTTTATTTGTTTAAACGAAATATGACGGAAAGTGGGAAACGGGGAATTTAACACTAGGATCCCTCTGCATACCCTGCTGAGTGCAGGATACAGCGTGAAGTTGATAAGATATTTGCTTAAAAATGACTTAAGTAAATGTTTTGTTAAATTAAATGTAATAAAAAAGAAAATGATAGTAAAATTATCTTTTTATAAATATAATACGTATAGAAATATTTTGTAACTGCCAACATTCCAAGAACCTAGGTGACAGAGATGTCGTATAGTACGTATAGGAATTCCTTTTACACCAGATAACACCGCAAACTTTTGATAGGAACGACGCTGTCTCGTAATATATTTGACACGCTTTAAACGTTGAGGGATAATCCCAGATTACTAAGTTCTGTGGAATAGAACTAATTAGGGTAATGTATTTTGGTGCATGACCAAACAGTATAGACTGTATATTTAATTGTAAAATAAACATAATATTTAATTGTAAAATAAACATAATATTTAATTGTATTATAATAAGTTTTTCATTTAATTACTATGTTCGAATTATTTAAACTCTGTAAATATTGAAAAGCTGATTTGTAATTTCTTTAAGGGTCTCATTAGAATGATCTGTAGACATACTTTAATTAATAATGTAGATATTACCGTTTACTGTTAGATAGTTGCGATCAGAATATATAACGTTCTTTTATTATTTCTATAAAGAAATTTACTTTCAGTATAAGATAGTAAATTATATATATATGTATTATATATACAAAATAATAGATAAAGATAGACATACAAATTGTGTCAATGTATACTTTTTTTGTAGTCAATAGAAAAATCAATCAGATGTTGCCTCTTCTTTCTGCAGTTAATACTTTTCCACTTGGTCTAATATAGATAAATGAAAAATACACTTTTATTAAATCAAACCTTTATTCTAAATAGAACAAACCATATTCAAGTATATAAAACGAAAATAACATTTAGAAAACCAATAAAATACATATCAGGAAGCAGATACCGTCGTAAGTTATATTCAATATGGAATGTTGTTCACAAGATAATGTAAATCGACGAATGGATACTTATTGGAAATATTTCAATTCAGTCGGAAACAATATTAGGTGCATGAATAAAACTCTCTCACAAATGAGACAAAGGACGTCAGATTCATCGGAGGGATATATATAACGTGCTAACTCAAGTAAAGGACTGGAACACGAGGCTCTACTGTCCGTGGGGTATTTGCGAATGACACTAACCTATGAATACCAAATATGATTTTCATATCCGAAACTCACCTCAATTCGGTCAGAACAATCCATTCATAGTAGAGTACGATATGTTCTTTCACAATTTTCAATTGGTTACAAAACCTAACGAGTAACAATTGAATATTAAATATTAACACGAAGTATTTAACTCCAACCAAACTATACCGACTCTCTCGACTTATATTTTCAATCGAATAACTAAATGTCATCAAAGATCTCTATGATGCATATAAAGATATTTATTTGATAAATTTGAAATACATTAAAATATCTTCTTCAAATTTCAATATCTATTAATCATAGCTGATATCTAGCATTTCATATAATCGGATACCAGTTGGGATCGTTTGAATTTCCAAATTATTAATAAATAAATGAAGGTAAAACGCTATGTATACTATGATTATAGTCGTGAATGACTGACATTAATAAGAAGGATTTCTGAGACGACGGTATTTGTGTAGGGATTGTGGACGTAATTAATACCGATCGTTAATCAAACACCCTGTGAAGGCTATGACGACGAGAAGGGCCCAGAGATAATAATTATATATTTTAAGATTAACAAGACGTTCTTGCAGTTTATTACGTACAAAAGTATTAAATTACTTCTAACTAAGCCATGGTAAAAGCTATTTATATTTGTATGAAATTACAGGATGATCAAAAATTTTGCGCTTCAAATACAACACTACCTTTATGATTGACGGAATGTGGTAAATGAGCAAGCCACTCTGTAATCTGTCCGCGTGAGCATCAATTATCTGCAGTTAAAAGCTCCCTTTTATTGGAACGGCCAAATGAATGGGCAGCGTCGAGGAGCACTTTGCCGAATTTCAGGCTCAAATCGTTCGAGTAATAGGCGTGAGCTGTGTAGTGTGTACCGACCGCAAGCGTTTAAAACTGCGCTTTGCTCGCTCGAATCGATGTATGACATCTATCATGACACGTATTAACCGTTTAAGCATTTTGTTATTGTCGTACTATGAATATAATATATTTTGATATAACTATGGTAGTGGTTTTAAACCATATTATTACTTTTTCATATTTTTAAAGCGTTATTCCACACTTACGTAATACTACGGTAATACTTTTATAGAAACGTATAAAAATTTGATCGTAGCTGGATTTGAACCCGTGCCTCTTGAATGAAATACGTAATTCAATTAGCAGATTGGGCGAGGCGTTTTCTTCACCTATTAAAGCGTCAACTCAAAGACCGGGCTCGCCGTCCATTTACCGAGGGTTAATCCCTCTTTCAGAGTAATGAGACCCGTATACGTATCTCTTAATGTCTTAGTTTTGTAATACTGTGGGTATTACAAAGCCTCGGGCACTTCGTGCTATTTAACAGATTGTTTTGTATGAGCATCCATACAATGGCATCCGAATAACGCTTGGTTGACGTTCATTAAGTTAAATTGATTTATTAGGTTCATTGAGTGAAGCTTGTAATTAACTAATTGTCGATATCTAAACGAATGGTATAGTGTGGCACTTATTGAAATATATGTATAGTAATTTCGAACATCCTTTCATCACAAAATCATTTGTTGTTATGTAGCCGCCATTGTTCATATTAATTTAAGTACCTACATATCCGTATATATACATGTTCTTTTTTATGTAAATTTTATATATGCAATAAATTAATATCCTTTCAAATTTAGGTATAAACCTATTCTATCCATGTAATGTAGGCGCGTTCAAGTTACACAAACTAAAATATATATTTTTTACCGCTACCCTTCAAATACCTTACGCCTATCGTAATTTGTAGTAAAGCTTACATTTTTAGTAATTTTCTAATTTTGTTTTGAATCCCACCAATTACAAAAAAAACTAAAATAAAACAAGAAAGAAGATTTTTTAAGAATTTTAAAGCCTAATATATAATGCATTTTTAATTTTGACATGACGTCAATCAACGTTATGAAGTAGAATGTAGAGTGCATAGTTTTATTTTTAAAGTGGTAAAATAAATCTATTTCAAAGCAAATGTTTACCTGATATGCGAGTCATGTTCGGGTGGAATGGTGGCAAGAGCGCTGACATATTCTACTATTGAAATATAATGCTTCTCTACCGGAAAAATGTTCTACATTCATGACTGCATATTGTTACATAATGTTTGTGAAATAGCTTTGACTTAAGTCTATTCTTAAGTTTGCATCACTATAGAATAGTTGGTCAGTTCTATCTTACTTACTCGTATTGTACTTCAATAGAACAGACACTAAATATGGGATAAATATTACATTTAACTACACAGAGAAAGAAAATAATATTTATGTTAATATAAATTGCTCCAAATTTAAACAATATAATCAAACAACAATGAAAAGTCTTACCAATTATCCTAATTAATTAATCTAGATTGAAATCCGTTCAGCCTCTAAATCTTGATTGGGATCTTGTCTTAACGAGCAAATGTCAGAGACTGTACGGACCAAGCGCTGCATCTATTCATGCTTTTGAATCCGCAGATTTCTATGAAAGGTGCCGTTACCTATGGATAGGTAAGGCCTATATGGATTTGTGTTAATAATTAATACCAATTGTTTATTGCTATTATATAAATAAAAGAATAAAAACAAGATTTATAAGCTTTTTTTTGAGGAATTGCCAGTTTAGGCGAAGCTTGCCACACATGATGTTTGAGTTCCTTTCATTTTAATTTAGACTTGAAGTAAAAAAAATTTGGGGGTCGCAAGCTTTTTCTGAAATTCAGGCTTGCTTGTTGCTGATTTTTTCATCATAAATGTTTTCTTTATAATTTGGCGATGACCTTGGATTAATTAAATTATTAGGATTATGTAAATATAACGATTTTTTTATTCTTACAATAAAAAGGTATTTTTTTGTTGTCCGAAAATAGACATGGAAGAATCGCACTAGCAATGCATTTAGAAATATTTCCTGATTTACATTTAGGAGTTAAAACTACACAAAATATTTTTTAATTCTATTATGTATTATATTCTGAATACAACGTTATCTTACGAAAGGTCAAGTTAATATTCAAGTTAATTAAATGCTACTGACAACCTCAACTAAGCCTTGTCGCTCGCTAGACGTGCTCTAATGCAAACTAATCAGACCAACGTGTAATGAAATCACTGGATTATTTATATGACAAGACGTAAGGGAGCATTTAGCTTAATTAACATGAATTATTAATATTATTACCATATAATTATATATACATATATAGCGCTATATTTAATGAGCAAAATTTAAAAATGTTTATATTTATTTTCTAGTCTTAATTATTTCTAGTAAATTATTTTTAAATATATTTAGTCTATCCTACAAACTGTATAATATGGTAACTGTTCTGCCTATAATATATAACAAACATTACATAATTAACAACAGAGGTCTTTAACAAGAACAGATACTTTATGTACAAGAAAATTCTCTCCTTCACATTGATTAAACGGCCTCCGTCTTATTATGCAAGTTAAACAAGCCAAACTGAATTCAAAAAATACAATCTTTATTTTATATTTTTCCTTCAAGAATAAATTTGCATTCCATTGTCAGCCATAAATATTTTTGTTTCAAGAAAAAAATATCCAGAATTGCATACAACTCGAACTTAAAATCTTTTTCACAAGTAAAAATTTTGAGAACGAGTAACGCGTGTTTAAGTAAAAAATAAAAGAATATGTTTATATAGAAGAATATTGTTTTTATGAGACGTGAATTTCGCAAATAGAAGTTTCCTTAAGATTCAAGCAGATTCAATATTCATTCAGAATACTAAATAGAACACAGATAGGAAAATAATTTTATTACACAAAGGGATTGCATACAAACGGCAAAGAAATAAGGACGACATTCCATATTTCGGAATTTCCTTATAAAAATGTGATGATAAACACTTTTCTATTGAACTGTTGTAGATAATGTCTATAGGTTAGAGTTTGATAGTTGATGTTTTAAATTTATTATATTTATGTCAACTAGTCATATTTAAAAACAAATTAAATATTTCATTCGTCATCGTCCTCAGTCGTGGCATAGTTGTAATCTCCTGATCTGAAATTGGAATGATTATGGGTTCAATCGGGGAAGTTATAGAGAGAGAGAGAGTAGAATTTGGATTCGGAAGAAGAAATTAACTTTTACTAACATCTATTTAATTTTCAGCTCCACGCTGTATTCCTGTGGAACCTAGTGTTCGAGTCATAGATTCTTCTTCTTTCTGGCATTCGAGTCACAGCGTGTCTACTATATATAAACAATTATTCTATTTATAGATATTGCTTGCCTGAGATTACCAAGATACTATAATAATTTTATAACAACTGACTGGAGCGAGATCTTTTAGCTTTGCAAAGCGCAATTTATATAAAAGGAGCACTTTGCGACAGTCGCATTCGCATTTCAACTTTAATTAATTCTACAAAATCTATGTTCATGCAATTTGTTGTTCACTTAGCGGTTATTACATTTATTATGCAGTATCTGTGAAATATTTGTAGTGCTGTGGTAGTATTTACTATATTTTTTGCTAAGTTTTTTTTATTAAGCCTGGCTATATAGGTACTCAAGTTTTGATTACGAACATTAGGTGCATTCGTGAGACTATCAAATAAAATATATTTACTTACACAGAGTGAAGGTTAAAAGATTTTAAAGTAAAAATTTGAATATATTTTAATGAAACTCAAAATATAGATGTGTATGTCAAGGCAAGTGATTCATTATTTTTATAATATTGATGAATATTTTCTAGAAATAACAACGTCAACAAGTTATCGTCACAAAAATATTCAAATTGTTGAAAAATTATAACTTTGATGTGTGACACTTATATGATAAGTGAGAATAGGTACTCTGAATAGCTGCGTCAGCATATAATTTATCAAAGTCACGTCACTGGAGTGGCAATTGCTAAAGAAAAGAAAAAAAAATGTTATTTTGAAACGTTTTTCTCATACACAGATCGACGCACGCGTGATTGATTTATCTCTCCTAAAACTCACTTAATAAAACACTTAGTTTTTCTGGTCCAATGATGTAATTAAAAGTAGTTTTGATACTTGTATAACAGCTTCACCTGTAGAAAGAACCTGGTGTTAAGATACTGCTTACTCCACTTTCCGCTCAATTTTCATGACATTGCTTTGAGTGGTAGAACTTAATCTTGTTGCCGGCGCCAGAGAAATTAAAAATTCATTTCCGCGAGCGGGAATCAAGTCCACAACCGTCGCGTTTACTCACACGCCGTGCCACTGAAACAAAATAGCAATAAATACAAATGTACAATATACATTTCAAGCGTGGGCAATATATTTATATATATGAGATTTATCCCTAAGTCCTATAGACAAGACAAGAACTATAGACAACTCAAGAGTAAAGTGTCTTATTAGATTTGCTTGATCGCTCTCACAAATACTGCCCTGGACGAGCTTCTATCGGACGTACGTAATTGCTTTAGACTGCCCGTATGTACCTGTCGTCTTTGCGTGGTACGGTTACTGATTATTTGTTATCTAAAATAGATGTTAGCAGTATATGAATATATAATGCTGTTTGAATATATCCATTAATTGGTTTGCTAAGTAATAATTAGTCTCTTACAATAATGACAATATTCGAATACCATAAAAATAACTTATAATTATATTACATTATGTATGACTAATTATAAATAGCAGTGAGGCCGATTCGACTGTAAACGGGACTGGCTGTGGGTTCAATTCCCACTCGAGAAAAGATTCCGGAATAGAAAAAGATTCCGACGAATTGAGAAACTCGTCCTTTTTTTGAAAGTCGGTTAAAAACTAGACAGTGTTTCCAGGTCAGTACGATATGGGTACCTTCAAAAAACGCGTCAATTCCACCTCAAAGACCGGCAACGCACATGTAACTCCTCTGGTGCTGCACGGGATCGGCGGTCGTTTGCCTTGTCCATTTTCCATAAAAAAACTAGGTTCCCAATATCTCTTTGCCTACCCTTGTAAAGTGCGAAACTAAAAAATAAAAAATGTTAATATTGAATACTAATTTTATACAGCATTCTTTAATGTGCATACATATTATGCGAGTCCAATTCATGCGAACCTACTGGCATAATAGAACAGTCGTTAAGCTCGAAGAATGGTTGGTTGGCGAGACGCCAGTTGTCGATACACACCAGTACCTCTGATGTCGCTCCGTGACTGCCGTTAATTGATTTTATGCAGTGCTTTTGACTCCAATTTCTTTGTTTTGTAATGATTTAATAACAAGTTATTGCTTGTTTCTTTTTTAACCGACTTCCGTAAGAAAAGGAGGTTATCAATTCGACTGTATTTTTTTTTTTTTTTTTTTTTATGTTTGTTACCTCATAACTTTTGACTGGGCGAACCGATTTTGAAATTTTTTTTAGTTTGAAAGTTGAAGCTTCCCGAATGGTCCCATTTTTTTTTGGTCCATGTCTGACAAAGGTATCTATGAGAAATGAAAATTGAGAAATTTTGTTTTTTTTTTTGGTAAAAAATTGATTATACTGTAATAGTTACAAAAACTTTTTAAATTGATGTCAGAGGTGAGATTCCTGATCGTTGAATTTCTTTTCAACCAACTTCAAAAAAGAAACATTACCAATTCACCCGAATACTTTTTATGTATGTTCTTGTCAATATACCAAAATGTTACTTTGCACAAAAATAATACCTAATTAAATTAAGTTTTACATGGGACAACCACAACCACTCGTTGACAACCACTACCACCACCATCACCACTCGTTCAAGAAGCATCATTTTAAGATCTACCCATCACTTAAAATCGTAAAATAAATTAATTTTTAACAAAAAGAAAAACCGACTTCTAACAACGAACTAAAAAGTGAAAAATAATTTTACAATTATTTTATAATTTTGAAGTCGGTGTCTAGCTAATGCTACAACACCTTTACTACAATATCTAATTACTAAGCCTGTTTGTTTTACTTGGCACCGACTTCAAAATTATAAAACAATTGTAAAATTATTTTTCACTTTTTAGTTCGTTGTTAGAAGTCGGTTTTTCTTTTTGTTAAAAATTAATTTATTAGATTTGTGCACTTTGCGTATTTAATTGTGCGCAAAAAGTGTTTTGATGAAAAGTCATTACATTTACATTATTTTGTATAGAGAGCAGCATCACGTGCTGATTTACGGATTCCTTACTCTAACAAGAATAGTTTAGGCGAGGTTAGTATATTTGTAGTTCATTTTATGCTAAGAAAATACATGCCCATGTACCTACTACCTAAAATTGTTACGGAACCCTCGCTGGGCGACCGACTCGCTCTTGACCAGTTTTATTTATGAATTAGATGAATAAATCCATTAGTATTTGTAACATTTTATATAATATAATGTATTATTAAATGTAATAGCGAACGCTATAGTATCAGGTATTTTGATAAAAATTATAAGACTTCTAAATTTTACTAAAATTCTAAATATAATTAATCTTCGGTGAATAAAGAACATCATCTAATTAAAAGCCTTATTTACCTTCATTTTATTACTTCATTAATTAGGGACGTTCTTTGTACACAGTTATTATATTACGTTATTTAATAACAGATAATTAATTAAAGTTCATCTTAAAAGACCTTATCAAAAACAGCATAATTACAAACGCTAACTTAACTTCTTTTATAATATTATGAGGAAATTTATTCCTATGTGTAACTAAGGTAATTATTAATGTGTATACCGCAAACATGAATACGATTATTTCGCTTGCAATTTATTTGCTTGCTGCTGTATCCTGACTCTACCTGCTAAATGGCGAAACTGAAAATCCCATTTAGTTTTAACGGGCTAAATATTTTTTTAACCGACTTCTGTAAGAAAAGGAGGTTATCAATTCGACTGTATTTTTTTTTTTTTTTTTTTTTATGTTTGTTACCTCATAACTTTTGACTGGGTGAACCGATTTTGAAAATTTTTTTTTTATTTGAAAGTTGAAGCTTCCCGAATGGTCCCATTTTTTTTTGGTCCATATCTGACAATGGTATCTATGAGAAAATCACATATGTATGTGCGCGACAAATAGCCGAATAACTCAATGTTGCGCTGACCGATTTTGATGATTCTTTTTTTATTTGAAAGGATACACTTCAAGGATAATTTGGTGAAAGTTTGGTTAGGTTCCGATTATGGAATCCGGTGAAAATTGGGAAAGTTTGTTTTTTTTTGGTAAAAAATTGATTATACTGTAATAGTTACAAGCAAAAACTTTTTAAATTGATGTCAGAGGTGAGATTCCTGATCGTTGCATTTCTTTACAACCAATCTCAAAAAAGAGAATGTTCTCATTTTCAAACAACTTCAAAAAAGGGAGATTCCGAATTCACCCGAATACTTTTTATGTATGTTCTTGTCAATATATCAAAATGTAACTTTGCACAAAAATAATAGCTAATTAAATGAAATTTTACAAAGAATAATCACTACCACCACCATCACCACTCGTTCAAGAAGCATCATTTTAAGATCTACCCATCACTAAAAATCGTAAAATAAATTAATTTTTAACAAAAAGAAAAACCGACTTCTAACAACGAACTAAAAAGTGAAAAATAATTATATAAAGATTTTGTAATTTTGAAGTCGGTGTCAAACTAATGCTGCAACACCTTTACTACAATATCTAATTACTAAGCCTGTTTGTTTTACTTGGCACCGACTTCAAAATTACAAAATCTTTATATAATTATTTTTCACTTTTTAGTTAGTGTAGAAAACAATCTTAAATTAAGTTCTTTGAACGTAAAGGGAGTAAATTTTAAATTCTACATGTCCTCAGAGTAATATGTTTCGCAAACTCGTGCTGTCCCGACTCAGAAGAATAAAAATGTAAAAGAGAACATTGAGATAACTCAGTCTAACACGATTTGCGCATTAGCTGTGGAAGTAGGGAATATATGTGTGATAATTTAAAAGCTCGCTTGTTTTCATTTTTGTTTCATTATTATCAGTATTGAGTAGATGTTTTTTATTTGTTTGTAGTTTTTTAATTATCTGCAATATAAGAATTTAAAATACAAATATAAAATGCATCTAATTTATTTTTAGTTTACATTTTAAATACTTCATTTGAAATGTATTTAGTATTTTATTTGAAATATTTTACATAAATACATTTTGTATTTGTAAAGTTTTAGGAGTGTTATACTCACTAATCAAATACTAGTAAATATTTATTTGATAGTGGGTAGTTTTATGTGGACGTAGTGTGTTATTAATTGTGTGAAATGAAGGACAGGATTGTTTGCTTGCTAAAAAATTTTACTATTGAAAAAATGGTAACGGTGCGACTTCCAATAAATAATTATTAATTGGAATATACGATTCGAAAATATATACTTTTGTAGAGAAATAAAATTCGTTTCATATTGTAAGGCTAGTGGAGGTTCTTTAGTACAGACAGACTTGGCTTCTTGGTCTGAAAGAATGAGTTTTATGCATCTATAATTTTGTATATTTAGAAAAGCGAAACCAGTTTTATTGCTAATTTCAGAAGAATAACTGGAAACTGATGATGATTTCACTTATATTCATAAGCGGAAAACCGCTTATGGTTTCCAATTATAAAGAACAAACAGTATTGTGAAATTTACCGTTAATAGAATGGAAAAGTAAATTTAACAACAAAGAAAATCTTATTCTAATTCGGAAATTCAGCTAAAAACCCTTTCTGAGAAAATTATTATTTTGTAATTTTTTTGTATTACGTAGTTATTTCCCCTTTATAAAGACATAACAACAACTCTGTTACAGAAATTGAAAAATAACAATAACGATAGATGTTGATTTTATAAAGGCTCTTTGTTTATGGAATTTATAAGATTGTTTTTACATAAAATCATTTTCAGCAAAGTAAAATATGATTTTTAATAATAGTTTCGTAGTAGTACGAACATTGATTTAAGGATTCATTTATACAAAGAAATATACGATGTTTATGCCTATTCCATACAACCATTAATTATTATTTATTTTTATTTACTCTGTTTACTGATTATATAGGTACATACCATTATAACTGCTACGCTGCTGCTGAGAAGAAACTTATACAAAAGCGAAAGACTAACAATCGATTAACTTCTTATCCAATAATCTATTAACAATCGCTTTACAACTCAATATAAATATTAATTCAACCCCCATTTCGATTACATGGCCCATAGTGTTTGCTTTATACAATAGACGGGTCTCTGGCGCCGTAAATTAACAAGAAACAAGAGTCGAATTTACGACCCCGCTCCGACCGAAGTCATGTTCGAATTTCCATAATTCAATTAAACTGCTCTAATTAATAGAAAGTGTAGAGGATAATATTTCTGTATAACTTTTATATCTTATTTGTACATATTTCTTTGTAGCTTAACGCTGTTTAATTTAACACCGTTTTGTCTTGTTACCAAAACGAGAACGAAATTGATCCCACAACCGTTGCGTTTAAAGTTTTGTCGCTGCGCCGGCCTTAGTTGTACATGATATTGTAATATTAATAATGAAAAATTTCAATATTTAAAAAAAACGTTCTCGTTTCTCTGGTATTGTTAGATATGGGTTCCGCTATAAAATCTGACAGAGAAGGTAATCGACGATGGAATGATTATTTGCGAGAGATGCTACTTTATGTAAATATGTTTTAGTTTGACTAATTATTAATAATAATAAATTAATTTCATTATAAAATATACATGATTCATTTAAAAAGAATAAAATTTACAACAAATAATAATTAAAATTTTAGAATGAAAAATTGTTAGTTCACATCGCTATTTTATAGCCGCTACTAGCTTAATGGAAACTCAATTTGAAACAGTTTTTCACGTGATTTAAAATTCGTTTATCTCTCGCTCGCACAGCTTTTTACGCGATGACCGATCCCGGATATGTTTCCGCTTTTAATGAAATTCGTCTGTCCCTGCGCTGTGTCGGACCATCACGGATAGCGTGGTCCAAACAAATAAAAACAAATATTATCTAATTGATTTTAGCACAGTGAGACCGTGAGTGTGTATGATGGTTGTGGGTTCGATTCCCGAAATTTACGAATTTCTTGCCTATCGCGCTTACATCGGTACGCTAGTGCCCCTGCACCACGACTGGCCTCACTAAGAAAGAATTATATCTAAAATATTTAACTGCATTGCATATATTGTAATTTAACAAAATATAATGTTTTCTCTGCTGTGATTATAACAATTTTGTTTCTTTATTCAGCATAATATTGAAATTGGATAGAGTGGAGACAAATAAATAATGTAGCTATATAACATACCTACTTTACATTGATGAAAAACATATAGAATTTCTTCCTTTTTGTTATCTGTGTCCTGTGTAAGATCGTCCGTCCCCTCACTTCATGCCCAAGTTTTCAGATATTGTTATTATTTTTGCTTATATCTATTCAATAATATTTTGTATATTATGTAAAGAAATAATAGTTTCAAATAGCCTTTACTGTATGTTTATGTGCTTATTTCATTTTCAAAAGCCACCTGCAAATAACCTTCAATAAGCCACGAGTCCCGACTGTCAGACATTGAACATCAGAATAGCAATTGTCAACATTTAGTATTGTGGTCCGCGTCGAGAGCGCGCTCTGTCCTGCTCTGCAACTGTTCCTTATCAAAAGGCTATTCTTCTAAAGCTTTAGCTTTATGTATACTTTAGATGTATACGATTTTTCCTTTCTTTTTGAATTTGAAAACGTTTACCGTTTTTTGTTAATTCTTTTTAAATTATATACGTAACTAGTGGACCCGGACGCGGCTACGCCTGCTTCAACTATAAGAATATTTATTAAATATATTCATGAAATTATTTTCAATTCTCAATAGAATTAGTAAGAAAATATAAGCTCAAATAATCAAAAAGAATAATAAGTAGATACACATTATTAGAAAAAATTATCTGAGTTATTGAAATGAACTAACAAAAGGATTAAAAGTAACTAAAGGATAGGTATTCTTAATATTAAAAAAGGAACCTAAAGTTTTCCGTACCTGCGTACATAGACATCGACTCTACGAAATAACTAAACATTTCTCTCTATTAAGTAGGATAATTTTAGCGGTTCAAATAAAATAAGAAGAGAATCAAAGTGTATTTTAAATTAATTATAAACAACAAATAAAGTTCGAAAATGTATGAAAATTTATAAAACCGTCAACGTCATCTGCCCGTTCGCGTCGGTCATACTGTGCCGCCCGCTAGGTGGCTAGGTCATTTGGAATCAGTGACATCTCCTTAATTATTTATTAGTATGTTATACAGTAAACTATAATTTCAATCTAGATGAAATGCTAAAAGTGACTATTATATTTATTTTCATAAGGATGAATATCAAAACGTCGCGGTAGCAGTCGCGTAGCAACGACGGTTGTTATTAACATGGCAGAATAAATTGCATGTCAAATTAGAATGTACTTTAAAATATATTAGTATATATGTGTAATGTAATGTTATATAGCCTATAGCACTTCTGAAGAATGCAGCTTTCATACAAAACAAAAACAAATTAAATCGGACCAGTAGATCCAGAGATCTTAGCGTTCAAACAAACAAACAAACAAACAAACAAACAAACAAACAAACAAACTCTTCCGCTTTATTATATTAGTATAGATAATATTTATATTGATAATAGCATAAGTATTTTTTATATAAAATGTAAATTACAATGCATCCTTTCGATATTTAAGATATATATTATGTTTCGGATGGCGGACTAAAAGTGAAAGCACAGCTATAAGTCACAATATTACTAGTTTATAAGATTAAATACGTGACACCAATATTTTTTAATCAAAATTATGAACAAAAATATTTGAATCCAGTTATAAATATGATTGGAGGAATAGTAAAACGCGAACTGGAACAATCATCTCCAACAGTGATAGAGTAGCTGTGGAATAGAGAACGTCCGCCGAGGAGGAATATTTGATATCTGTATAGTGAGCGGCGTCGATAGCCACTCGTACTCGTATGTATGAGAATGCTTTCATAGTTGGACAGCGTTCCTTTATATGATCAGGATTTTCTTGTATGTGTATTATCTTTTTATAAGTTCATTCAATGGATTCAAAGCTCATCCGTTTTTCCTTTGTATATTTTCGGTACAAATAACAGATTTGATCCAATTTGCAGGAGAAGCTGAAAAATTAAATTAATTATTTATTTAATATATATATTTTTTTATTAATTATTTATATTACTTTTATCATATTATATTTTTTCAAAAAATAAATCACGCATTAAAATTTTAAGTTCAACTTGTTGTTCAATAATTAATGTTATAACGTATTTGAATATAATATTTGAGTAATTATTACAAAAAGTACTTTTGGCAGGAATTCAAGATAGCGAATAGACTATAAATAAACAATTTTCCATCTCATAAATTGCGTACAATAACAAGAAAACTGCAAATTTATGCAGATTTCATGGAAATGTCTTTTAAATGTGAGTTGGCCCGCAACAAAGCTAATCTGAATGTATAAAGGTTTTAGAGGAATCAAAATACGGCCTGTATTAAGAAGAATATGATGTTTTATATTACTATGATTTCGAGTTACATTAGAAATTGTAACTTCTTCCTTCGTTTAATCGGCCTTAACATGTGTAGCTGCAGAAAAATCTGGTGTTAGAATATTTTTAATAATGTAGATACAAACGAATTGCTATTATAAAGTATTCATACATATTTTAATAACCTTAGATAAATACGTAAGTATAGAAATTCAACAATGTTTTATTGTAGTATTGGAAAAGGTTAGCAGGAAAAAATAGTGAAGTTGGTTTCAGAAGCATTTGACGATAGTAACGACTAATCCAAATGGTTCGGTCGGCTGTCAAACTAGCCGCTGCCTATCCCGAGACCGAGTTTCAATTTACTCACGTCGTTTGACGAGGACACTTGCTCTGAGATTTTAATATAAGATATATCTGTGACTTTAGTATAGAAATAGAAATATTATTTAAGCTTTTGACAAATAATATCGTCACACCTCGGCCTCCTTTTCTGTCGAGTGTTGTCAAGTCATGTTCAACTTATTTATATAGACTGGAAAAATTATAAGATTTCTAAAAATATTATAAAAAAATGTTTTATTTAACTTATTTAAGACAATTCAAAGCAAAAGTAATTTTATTTTATAGCATCGATTACATTTATACTTCCTTTATTACAAAAGATTCACAGCCACCGAATATTTTTTAAATAAATAAACCTTTAATTTTCCATTTTACGATCATACAAATCCACAAAATGGTTTCGTTTGATGATCAAACATGCCAATTCAAGCCGCAAGCTCGAACTTCAATTTACCATCGAACCATTGAATCAATGCCTCTATGCCTTTTCCAACGAAGGAATAAAGTTTTCGAAATTTTTTTAGAAGCATCAATAAGATATTAGTTTACTTACAAATGCGCTATTTTTGACTTAACACAGTACGTTGCGGTAGTGAATAAATTACTTTTTCGACTTTATACGTACTCTATTTTTACATAAATGCAGTAATATATTACTAAAAGATCTTCAAACTGAATTTAGCTTGAATTATAAGTCAATCTTTTAAATAGATACTGAATAGAGATTTTTACCCAGATTTTCTTCATTTAAAGATACAGATCACGTTCTTTTCGTATAAACTTTTCGTCCTAAGTTAGAATTTAATTATTTCTTCAGGTTTATTTTAGAGGTCACCACAAATCACAGACATTACAGTATGACAGAGAATATTATAAAAATACACGTGTAAAGTAGGAATTTCCTTCCACGCGCCACGGAACTGTGGAATGGTCTACCAGCGTAGTATTTCTAAATCGATACGATATGGGCCTTCAAAAAGCGCATCTATCTCCATCTCTAAGGCCGACAACGCACCTGTAGCTCCTCTGGTGCTGCACGGTGATCACCTTCAGGTGACCCGAACCTTTTTCCATAAAAAAAAGTATAATATTACTATATAAATCTATTATATATAGATATATATATTTTTTATTAAAAGTAAAGTGATTTCAGCTAATGAAGATGTAACGGGCTATGTCATCAGGGTGAGTATTATTCTGCACTTAATTAAACTTGGCCATCGCTGGCTTAATTGCCTCCGCTTGCCTTCACTGCATATGTCGGTATCGATTTTATCATTTTCTAATTATAAAATACGTTAAATTTTACCAGTAAGTCCACAGTCCATGTAAATGACATTACAACTTTAACATAAGACAGAATATTTTTTATTCACATGATGTTTTCATTGTTTTATTAAGTTGCAAGTTAATTTAATTTGTGTTCTGTCATTTAACATACAATGTCTCAAATACGGGAGGCAAGCGGAGAAAAGAGTGTCTTGTCACTAGGTTATGGTTTACCAAAACTATTGAATTTTTGGGCTTGCGTAGATTTCAATTGTACAATTAAGGCACAGAAACGAGTATAAATATATTTTATTACCATTTTAGTTATGAAATTAATTAAATATTATTCGTTCAAAACTCGTATATGTATCCATTCGAGAATATGGATATTAGCAAAAACAATAAAAAGTAGTAATCCCGGCGCACGTTTTCTATTAAATCTGAGACGCATTCAGAAAATTTCCACTTTGTAAATCTGCACTTCCTCAACCGCACTAAGTACGTGACCGCGCCTAACCACAGCTTGTACTAGCAGCTACTTAAGATATTATAAGTGCTATACGTATAAGTAGTATAGTTAATAGATTTTTTTACTATTGTTTTCGTATTAAACAAATGGTCAAGTGTGAGTCGCCAGACTTGTCCACCAACAGTTCCCAGTCAGTTTCAGGACTGTAGGTCAATGGGAACTAAAATATATAAAACTTGCGGCGTATGCACTCATTTTGTATGAAATATACTACCAAGCTAAGGAAGTGATAGAGTTCGTCATATTAGTAGTTTATTAATTTAAATACAAATAGAAAAGAACTCTCAAATACTTTAAATGAAATAAAAAAAAATTTAAAAGCCTCGAAGGCGAACTTGCGCCGGCGTAATCGATTCTGTCGCGCGCTCAGCAATGAATCACCGATGTTTTCCAAGATTTAGTTCTTTGTGAGTCTTCTCAAGCGTTCTCAACTAACAATTCGTTTCCGTTATTAGAACTTTTATATTAAAATGAACATTTTTTACAATAGAGACTAAATCACAGTGAACGTTGAACACTGAAGTGCTCGATCTAAGATACTCTTTTCTTAATAATTTTTTACATACTATTTTTTATTCATAAAATATTTTTATAGTGAGTGAGGCCAGTCGTGGTGCAGGGACACAAAGTGTGACTGTAAAACCGACTGGTTGTGGGTTGGATCTCCACTCTAGGAGACGAAATACTTATTTAAATGTATATTTCCATTTCTTCGCTCTGGTGTCGAGGCAAAGTACGGCGTTAAGTTTTGCCACTCAACACGCAATGCCTCCAAAATTTATCAGAAAGTGGGGAACGCAGTGCTTTAACTAATGCCACAACAACCTTACTCAAACAATTTCAAATTGTTAACCTGTTTGTTTTACTTTACCTATAAATAAATCACGAGTAAATTTTACAAAATAACATGAAAAGCAAAAATATACACTTAAATGTGCTATTGAAAAACCCAAGCTTTATATTACATACACTATGCTTTTAGAAAAATATTTTTCAAAGAAAGGTCGCTTATTATGCCTCGTAAAATATCAAAGTAGATTTATAACAATCCTTCATCTTTATAATATTGAATCTTTATGTTTTAATGGTTTATCATTCGTTCGTTTTCGGTAAAACATTATTCATAATTTTAATACGCACATATGTTATGTTGAAGTATTTGTTGACTTTATGAATATTTTTATTCCAGTATGAAAGAATTATACCTAGATATCTTTATATGTAAAAGATTTTAATTACAATAAAAAGAAACAATTTCTATACTTGTACTTAATAATATTGTATATAAGTTAAGGTTATTGAGTACTATTATAAGCTTGACTAACGTGCTTTGGTTTTTCCTAATACATCTTTCTATTCAGGTACAAAATAGTCTCGTCATAACATTTCGTCGTTTTTTTTCTAAGTCATACCGTGTGCCTCTCTCAATCCTAAATGAGCTGTACATCTGAAGACCCATAATTATAACTTTTAGTAGTATTTTAATAGGATTTTAACCTATTTAGATTTTCGAAGTTTAGATTCTTTTATACGAATTGGTTATATTATGAGATTGAATAACCAAAAATAACTAAGACAAAACACCTCAAAAGAAAGTACCTGCAATTGTCATTGAAGACTAAATCTAAAGCTTTAAACAAAAAAAGACATATCAATGAGGCAGGATGTGTATTTTAGCTCCATTAGATAGCCCTGGATACAATAATGTACATACAAAGTTCAACGATACGAAAGATACGAGTAAAGGGCATCGGAGCATTAATTAAAATGTCAATCAAGCGCATAATGGGGGGTTGGGTTCATGTCATTGTGATTTTAGATTACCTTTACTTGATATGTGAAATATTGTTTATTTAAATAATGATGTTTTAACTTTGTGGTGTTAATTGTAAGTATAAGTATAAACACTTTAACTCATATTCATTGTTAATAATTAGGTTTTTTATGACAGTTTTTCACTGTGGAAATGCAGGGAAGGAAGCAATAAAGTGAAAGAAAATCTGTGTCGAAACCATTAGTTCAATTAAAACTCGTGATTTTTAAATATTTTTAGGTATATGTCTATGTAAAGCCGTACTGGTATATTTAAAAAATATTACTAAACATAATAACATTGAAAGTCCCTTATCATATTCTATCCTCACCTCGCTCGTGATATTTTGCAAACTCATCGCACAAAATTGACAGTAACAAACATCTAGAAATTTTCTTTAAAGAAAATCACTAAGCGTAAATCATAATGGCGGCAATTTTTATTATAAAATATTCATCAGGTTAAGAAAAATTATGATGAAATTTAAAATGTTATAGTTAATGTGGGCCCTAATTATTGTACACGTTTAACTTTACCAAAATTGAGGAATCATAGTTTTTATAAACTTGTCAATATATAGCATTTTTTATAAATTTCCAATTTCTATTTACAAATATTAAAATTAAGAGGTTATATGTAATGTGAGGAGATTCTTCACTCCAGAGCCCTAGCCGCAGATGGCCTGGACTCTTAGCTCAGTCGGGAGAGTATTTTTTTCATATTTTTTATATTTAATGCCTTAAAAGTAAATAAAACAAAACAGATAATGTGTATATACTTATAATTTCAACACCAAGTTAATCTAATCACATATCAAAATTGATTATAGGCCGGCAGAACTATGGAAATCGAAAAACTTGCAACAGTCCGCCTCAGTCGGTCCTCCTGAGATTAAAGAATTTAACAAAGATAAATCAAGAAACGCCAGATTCGGCAGTTGCTTTTAAACAAATGATCTCCTATTTCTCTATTTACTCTCGATTGAGATAATGGTGTATTTATTGAATGAAAGGATCTTATTAGCCACCTTTTGAACTCTTGTTTTGTTTCATTTCATCTTATTATCGGATTATGAGCTTTTATCTGCAAAGTGCTCCGAGTTAGTCCGCAAATATTTTCGCTTGTTTTAGTTTGGTAGAATCTGGTTAATCTCTCGTGAATCCTCTTAATATTTCCAATAGCCGCCGCTAGTAAACAAAATTTTAAATCTACTTTAATATTAGTGAAAACAGATATATTATTAAAAGCTATGACGAGGAATTGTCTATTTCACATTTAAAAATAAGGTTACATAAATATATGCACAAGCATATATATTAATATTTTTTGTATAGCCGTATACTCTTTAGTAAAAATATTTTTCCCAACATGTGGTATAAAATTTATATACATATGTATATTGAAATGTAAATTTAAGCTCGTGGTCGAGGCCGTCGTTGTGGATTCGATTCCCACTTGTGGAAATAAATAATTTGTTATTTTAATTTGATAACAAGACAAAGCGCGGCGGTTAGTTCTGCTACATAACACGCAATGTCTCGTTAATTTGAAAGAAAGTAGGGTGAAATATTTTAGAGTGGTAAAACAACCGCCTGTTCTTACCTGTTATATGAGAGAAAAAAAGTTACATGATCCTCAAGTAAAGAAACATGATTTTTTATATTCATATAAAGATAATATAACATTTGTAAGCTTTTAAATTTTGCTTTAGCACAATTTTTTTAATGTTTGTTGTGTTGTTATCAAAATAGCTAAGTGAGTTATTTATCAAACTTAATGTTGTAAGAAGTTTTTAAAGTTTAAGAAAGTAATTAATATATTTTGTTACCTAAGTTACATTTTATCAATAGCTTTTACATTCAAACGTGGAGATGTTAGTTTATTTCTTAAACGAGCACCGGATATATTCCAATTCAATGATTCAAGAACGTCAAACTCGAACTCTGACTGGAAAAATTTAAGTAGGACCTATAATGTTAGGAGATTCCGTCTTCATCACAGTTCGTGTATATCATTGACTACACTATAAATTGATTTTCATTTTAAATTGGATCGGATGTTACAAAACTGCAATATGGTATAATACACACTATATTTCGATATAGTGTGTATTACACCATACTTTCTTCTGTTTTATTACGTTTAATAAATTTATAAACTAAGTAAATATATTTTATTTTAAGTAAATTGATTTTGGTTCTTGCACTTTAACTTCGACTTTTCTAGGACGCACAGAGTGAAACATAAAGTAAAGTAACTATTAGTTTTATAATAACTCTTGAGGCAAACCCCCAGAGCGTACGCAAAGTATAAAATAGGCACATACGTGTTATTCAATAGACCACAGTTATTAATCAAGATTTTGCTTTAATTGAACTTAATTATGTACAAACTATTAATCAATTTACAATATAAACATCCCGATAGCACCCGCTATCCGAATAATTAATTATTATTTATAGTGTTTACCCTCATACGATAGTGTTTGAAGTTCACACGTGAAGCCATTAGATGTTACATTATAGATACTAAAACCTTTGTAATTTATGATCTCTGGAAGTTATAGAATTAGCTAAAGTAATACAATCGAGTATAAACGTGTTTGTGTATTTTGTCCTTGTCTCTGTATATATGTTTGTCTCGCTTCCCTGATTGATGGCAGCGGAGATTGCATGTCAGTATTACAGCTGCGGGGATGTACGGGTCACTTAGTTGCTGAGGGAGGAGTAAATAGAGCGCACTACATATCACTAAAGATACTTATAACTGTAGATTGAAAAATTCATGGCTTACTCTTATATTATACAGTTGTTGTGTCGATTGATTTTATGTCATGTCAAATATAATATTTTGTGGAATGTTTTTTTTTATTTTAATTTATATATTATTTTTTAACAATTATTATTATACGTACATAAATAATTTAAATAAATAAATTTATGTTAAAATCTGTTGTAATTCTAAAGAGAGAGCCGTCTAGAGACTGACGGCAGAGGCACAATCTAATTTTCTTCTCGTTTTCTTACTTCGCGTCAAAGTAATGATAAACAAAACTTGACATCTCATAGAGTCAAAACCTTCATATATAAAATTATGTTATTGTATCGTTATTTTTGCCTCAAGTGGCGTAAGTTAACTCATCTTACCAGAGCCACGAAATGGAAATAAATAATTGCCCCCAGCTGGGACGAAACCCACTACTATTCTTCCTTTTGCTGGTCAAATTATGCCCTGAGTGTAAAGGTTTTTGATATTCTATCTTAGATGCATTATTTAGATTTTAATAGAACATGATGTAATTTACATATTAATATTTGCAAAAAAAGAATTTGCTATATAAGTAGATTTGTGTTACGTTATGAATTTCTTCGTCGTTCTTTAATAAAAGTCACTGTAGCTTTTCTTGTCCATCATAATTTTTATAAGTTTCAGTTTTCATTATTTCACCGCTTCTTCGCAACCGTAGCGTAGTTGGGTATGTAAATGTATGATTAAATATAATAATGATGATCGTAAGTTCGATTTCCACAAAAAAAAATGCTTATTATTTATTAAATACTGAACCGAAGAAATATTTGTATATTTTGAAATTATAATCAAAATAGTGGCTTGCTACTTCTGTTCTGTGTTATTGTGACATTCATGTAAAAATTTCGAAATACTTTGCATATATCGAATACGGGGAAATTCTGACAACAAGAAGTAGAAAGCAGTGCCAATAAAAGAGCTGGATTGGATCGCGTTTGACAAAAGGCCAAAGATGATCACCGCAACAAAACTTCTAAAAATAGTTACATCACAATTATATTATTATGTATATTTACATTTAGTTACTTATATAAATTAACACCATTTTAGTCAACACTGTATTATACAACAGAATAGCAGTGAATGCATAATTTTGATCAATTCATCTAATATTCCATAATATATTCTGTCTGGAATATCGTTCGTCGGTGTAGTGTTCAATATGCATAATTTCCTATTTGCCGCAGGTGGTTCGTGCATTAGCACTATAATTATTTCATCAGCTACCGGCCGCGGGGCTCGGAGCTGCTGAACTATAAAACAAGAGATTAAGATACGTACGAGGTTCCATTAACATCAATGGTAATCCCTTCTTTAATAAGCTTTGAGTGGAGTTGAGTATGAAACGACTCAGCTATAGGTAATTTAATCTGTTGCTATTGTGACGTCGACATTACTTACCGAACGAGGTGTTTGTAGGTTGGAATATGTATAAATATATAGTATCATAGTAGTCGGGAAATATAAAATTTTAAAATATTCTGTAACCGATAGATTTACGTTTGTATAATACCAATATCAAAAATAGTTTACGAAACGAAACCTGAAAATTCTCAACAGTAAAAGCGAAATATGAAAATTGAGCAATCAACTTCCTTTATTAAGAGGAAAAAAGAAGTTTTAATTGAACTCGCGTTCCTGTAAAAGCTTTTATAGAACATAAAAACTAAAAAATGCAAACAACCTTTGCATAGTCAGTTTGCACAAATGTTATGCTGCTGTGCATCTAGGTTACAGTTTACACTGTAATTTTTAAATTTATGGTAAACGAGTGTATGTTGCAAAGTGAAACATAAGATATGTCATAAAAAATTAAAAAAGGCAAATATTTCATGTTAAGATTGCAAATTTAGTAAAACATTTTTTTATGAATAATTTTTCAATAGTGTATACGTTACTACAGCTTAGTCTTTTAGAAGTAAGTAGGCATATAGGTATATCTAAAACTTAGTAATACAATTGTCTACTTTCGGTGCATTTGAGAAAATATATTATAATGGTATGAATGACGCGTTCTTTTTACTTCAAAGTGAAAATATTTTCATGAGTTAATAGTCAAATCATATATTTCTTATGCATATAAAAATAATTTCCATCAAAATTAGCAAGTTAGCCAACTACCTTGAGCATTAAAACATGTAAAACGTAAAATTTTAAACAAAATTTCTTCCGTTCAACTCATATTATGATGAAAATTTAAAATGAAAATAGAAGTCAACTTGGCATGCCGTATACAGGCAAGATGAGTGCTGAAAATACATTTTGTCTAAAACAAAAATATTTGTAAAACTTTGAAATTAGATAGCTAACAACAAGTTATAAACTTTAATTAAAATTTTGACGCCCCACTTTGAACAATAAATAACTCGCGGTCTTCGAGAACTTGTACAGCCCACTGGGACGAATTTATTTTAAAGTTAGTTTGTACTTGTTTTTTGGCATTATTTAAAAAAGTTCAGTAAAGTTTAACATGTCAGAACGAAATATATTAAAATAGTAAACAAAAATAAAACAAAACCAACTTCAAACCTACGAGTATATTTTTACATCAATTAAAGTTCTAATACTACTCGAGTTGTAATATATGTATGTACAAGAAATATACCAGAATATAAGGAGAAAAGTTAACAATGTATATCTAAGGAAAATTGATTTCTTGTTTTTATATTGAATAGAAAATATTTTAATTTTATTAGCAATCAAACTCACGACCTTAATAGTAGGTTCATAATGAGACATTATAAAAGTATAAGCATTACAGTACAGATCGCACTCATCCAGTGTTATTGCCGAGAAAGTGTCAAAAATGAAAAGTCAAACAAACATGCCAAATATATGTATGTATTCAAAACAACAAAATCGATCAAAAAGCGAATAATCTATCAAAGTCACTCCACTAAGCGCTGTTACTACGAGGAAACACCTTTTCCCCAAAGTTTTACCTATCGAGGCGTATGTACGTATGTGTGATTGATGATCTATTTATACAAACGAAGTCTGATGGGGTATTTGTATGGATGTGTCCATATGTGACCATCGACGATAAATGAGTCTCGAGAGAGACGAGCATAAAATCATGGAAGAAAAATAGTAAAACTTGCTTTTGAGCATTTTTTTTTGTAAAAAAAATATGTAAACATGTCACGAAAGAACCACGTAGAACCACGTAGTGTTTATCCTACTATGTACGGAATACAGCGCGAAGCAAATAATATATTATAGACAGGGTATATATCTTTTTACGTTGTAATGAAACTATAGAAGCTGTAAAAGTATTTGTTTGAATTGTGGCTTCTGTTTCCACTGCGGTATTACTAAAATATTTTATTTCTAGCAAGCGATTGATACCCGCTGGGCTCTATTTGTTCCCTCATAGTAGTAGAATAATAAAAATCTATTACTACTACTACTAAAGACAGTTATTAATTTCACTGTATAATTTTGAAAGGTGATGTACCTAAATGAAAACATTAAACGCAATCATAGGAGGCTCTATTATAATAGTTATCATGAGCAACAAAACTTTAAAAGTATAACATTTAAAAATAATTCGATAAATATAAAGTTGTCTCAGAAAACTAAGTTAAATTTTGTAGTAATATAAATAATTTGATCCAGTTACAGTTTACTAATTTATTGAATCAGCAAACTTTAATTGTATCAGATTAATTAAATTTACTTTACAAATGACAAACGATATTAATGCGAAGGCTCATCCTGTATGACATATTAAATTCGATATCTGAGTCCACTTTAAATTTGATCATGCAGTTACTGAGTCCCGGTCGTTCAGAGAATTAATTCTCAATCATACGTCTACTTATAAAAGAACAAACGTTGTATAAATAAAAGCCACTGCGTCATTTATTTAACGGCTTTATATATAATCATTTATGAAAAAAAATAATGAGTAAACTCTTTCTTTTATATATTCTATGTATATCTTTTAAGATCGTGATTATTAGAGGTAGGACACTATGTAGACACTGATCCCACTACCACATATCATAATGATTATACTAGTACCTTTATAGAGTAAATGAGATAATTATAAACATATGCCGATGCTGCATTGTTCTATTATAATAATATTTAGCTATAGTAAATCATGTATTTGCATACATTTTAGTTATATCAATAAAAAAAATGTATATATCTTGTACATAAATAAGCTATTTATTCAATCAAAGCATTAACTGAACGTTTTGAACTAGCTCCTGTAGTTATATATGAGTTAGTTTGTGCGATCAATCGGTGTGAGCTCATTTGTTCGTGCGTATTTCACAGTTCTAACAAATGGCATTTCCAATAAATTCAGGACATTACAATGCGGATTACACATCAAAGCCACTCGATAGGGGCAATAAGGTTATGTACGACCTAGTGATTGAGCTGACATTCCTTAACTGGTCCCTGGAAATAGACTGCTTGATGAAATTTCACTATTATTTGTTGTACAAAATTAAAAATTACTCAGATTAAGTACTCCCACCAATTCGGAAGTTGCGTAGTTGCGTGTTGACTGGCGGAACTCAACACCGAGTATTATTTTGTTCCGAAACGAACCGTCGCGTCGCGTCGACAGCCAGCGGCACCACAACGACGTCAAATTTAAAAATATTAAATTTTAACTTTGGCAATAGCGAACTGGGCCATACGATGGAATTTAAAACACGAAACTGTCGAAAGTGTAGAACTAAAAGTTAATTTCAGAGAAATTTTAAGCGCGAATAGTTAATGGGTTTTAACTCGATTTCAAAACGCTAATTTCGTTTAAAGCTCTCTGGCTTCAATAAAATTATGACAAGTTTGGTAAATTTTCCTTGCTATAAAACGGGTTGCCTTTTAATAAATTGCTTAAAAAGAGGTAAAATGTACTGCGTTCTATTCATATTTTAACTTTCTTGTTCATAAACTGTTATAAGTAAATTTAATACATTATTTTTTACTTACATAATGATGATTGATTGAATGATTTTCAATTCATTTACAGAATATAGTTTAGTAATTCAATTTCTGTACTGATGCTATGATCTCTTGCTGTACTGATATTTTCATTTCCTTTTATTTAAATGCACAGACCGGAGTTCAAGAAATATAAATATTTTAATAAACTTTTGTAAGATGAATTCTCTTAAGACAAACTCATCATTTTAAAACGCCGGATTCCCAAGTTAAACAGATAACAATATTTAATAAGGCCATTTATTAACTTCTTTCTAGATTTGGAGGCAGGAATTTGGTGTAGAATACTTAACTTAATTTAAATTTAATGTAATTTACTGTAAAGATATGTTCGAATCTTAACTAAATTGTTATCACAGATAGCCAATAGACATGATCTTTCACCGATGTTATATTTGTTACTAGCGACCCGCTCTAGACTTCTCTCACTTGAGTTACACAATTATGTATTTAATGTACTAACTATTGTGCTCTAAAATGCAGTGCATTTTTTAAGACAATTAATAATCTTATTATTGTGTCTAAACAAAAAATATTACATACTTATAAAATATTTAAGTTGACACTTCTATAATTTATTTTTAAAAGAAGAGAGAGTTTTCCGCTATTAGTTAGAACTGATCCATTTCTTGTAAAGAAGAGACCTGGAGCCTCGCCAACACCCCGTCTGCCGCGGACACAGCAATGAACGGTGAGCAACGATTGACATAAATCGCCTTCATTGAATTGCCATTGACTATATTTGAAATTCTGAATCGATTCTTGCTTGATTTCTTTTTATGGGACATGACAAAGGTTACTGTATTCTTTTTTAAATTGTAATTGAGATTTAAATTATTTTTTTATTCTCGATCACTTATCTAATTCATACTTTATTGCTTAAACTATATTTATAGTAATATATTGCCATTCCTGCGCGTTTCTAATACCGAAACTTCTCTCTAAAGTTATTCCACTCTTCTACATGGTTATCTATATATATAAAATCGAAAGGTCACTCACTCATCACGAAATCTCACAAACTACATGTGCTAGGAATCTCAAATTTTGCATAGACGTCACTAGGACGTAGTCATGGAGACAGAAATTAATAATAACATAGTTCACGCGGGTGAAACCGCGAGCGGGCCGCTAGTATTGTATATAACTAAAGAAAGTGCATAAATATACTGATATACTCGTAAGATAAGAATAATTTATAAAATAATTACTATACGAAAAATTCTCATTCTACAAGCCTCTTCGCTATTTATCTATTGATATTACAATTCGGCGAATATACTTCTGTATAGAATTAATATCACTGTGCTTGTAACGTGTTCACACGTCAAAGGCTTTTACGGGTATAAATACAGGGTTATGACATAAACTGATCCATGTAATTAAAACCAACACGTTCGGTGGTATCATTAAATGTCTGTAATAATCCTCTGAATGTGTCCACAAGCACGTATGTATGTGATATATGCCTATATTCCGTAAATATTCACATTCTATTACGTTCCAACTTAGCCATAGGTTTCATAAACTATTAATAACAAATTCCTTGTTACACTCGAAATTTAAACTAAAAATATGTTAACAAAGGTGGAACCTGAACAAATGGGTGAAAACTTTTAGCATTCAGCAAAATACTGTGCAACATATAATTCAAAATTCTTCTATACGTATTATATTAATAAGTGAAGCAAAAAAATTGTATCCCTTTTTATACGTATCAATTGGTTCTCTAGTACATATATATATACACTTGTAATTATGTGATAGCAATAATCATATGAACCTAACGACCCAACAAAAACTAAGAACATAAGTGTACTATTATTATAGTTATTCTCATTGTATGAACATATCGTAGATACGGATATTAATTATGTACATACATATGTACGCGCTGATTATTTAGCAGTATTCTCGCAATCACCATATGTTAGACAGCCTCGCGCTATAAAAGGGAGATAAGAAACAGATATGGGGCGTCCAAGTGTTATGTTTTCGTTTATTGTACTGTTACTGGTGTTGTGCTTACGAATTGGTATTGTTTCGATTTGACCAACTGGATTTTTTAAGTAAAAAAAACATGCCTTCCGAAAATATCATGCGTCAGTCATTCATTAGTTCGTTCATTTAATTATATACAAAATATAAAATACTAAATACAACCTCAAATCTTCATATACCAACAATTGTATATACGAGCTAGCATAGCTCCGATATCAATTATTTTTAATCGACGCCAGATACTGAGAAGATACGTCCGTACACGGCCATATAATGGATAAGGATTTATATCGCAATCACCACACTGGTTTGGAACCGTTCCAGGAATGATATCTTCAATTGCTCCAAACTTTACTGTTATCTCTGAATAGACGTAATTTACCCACTTGTAAGTATCCACTATTAAACTAAACCTTTCATCAGACTATCAAATTCTAACTTCTCGGATTCTGCTAATGCTGATATGCTATGGAAGTGAAGATTTGACTTCATGAATAGAGTCTACCGTTACTATGCTCAATACAGATAAAAATATAAACGGAGAAGTAAATGCAAGGCAAGGTATAAAATTGTTATTTCTTTATTTAAGGCTAATTAAGAATTAAACCGTTATGTTATAGCTTATAGCACTCCTGAGGAATGTAGCTTTCATATAAAATTAGTACACATAAAGTCAAAGTTCTTAGGCAACTCCGCCTTTTACAGAAGTCGCTTAAAAACGTCCAACTAAATCGCCACATGTTTTGTCACTTTAAACATTCACGGCGCCCTCAATGCAATCAATACACGTTATTTTTTTCCAGCAGGCACCGAAATATCAACCTAATAGGCAAACTGGAAGTACACTTACTTGCAGATAAAATAAATACAAAAACCTGTACATAAAAAAATATCTAGCGAAATTAATTACTAACTGCAAGTACCGACCGACTCTACATCCATGAAAATTGTGAGTCATCGATTATATTTCAACTATGCTAAAAATAACAATCATTTTCATTCAACTAAAACACATAAAAACAATTGAAATTGTTTCCTGCATACGTTTTCACCGCAGAAAATCGAGATAAAATTTATAATCTGTTGCAGTATGATGCATTTTTTACAAGCGAGCTACAGCCGTCACGGACATGTTGTGAACAAAAACATGGAAATGGTTGACTGGTGCATTCCAAACAGGAAGTAGCATTTTATTGCTAACAACCTTTTAAACGCCGCCTCGTGATCGGATATTATACAGCCTATAGCACTTCTTAAGAATGCAGCTTTCAAACAAAACAAAAACAAAGTAAATCGATCCAGTAGATCCAGAGATCTTAGCGTTCAAACAAACAAACAAACAAACAAACAAACTCTTCCGCTTTATTATATTAGTATAGATGGTAAATATACTTTAGCTAATTGTCATTGGAAGTTAAATATTTGTATATTACTTATGTCTGTGTCCGTTTTAGTATTATGGAAATGCGTAAAATTTAAACAGCTGAATAAAATAGCCTTCGAGACAAGACGTCGTTAGCTTAATCGGTATCTCCATTACCTGTAGTAAGAGCACAGTGTAGTAAGAGCCCGCTAGATATGGCGTTTATAACGTTTAACCACCTGTAGAAAATGTTAGTAACTCATTTATCATAACACATTTTGTACAAAATGAATTGTATAATCTAATGGAAATATGAGTTTTCTACCACAATACATTATATAATATGAGTTAATAATATGATACGTGAGTTACACAATAGAATATTATTTGAGTTATGTTTCATACTGCGAACGGAAGTTTGATTTGAAATGTATGTAATATATACAATAATACGACAATATTTCTTTTTACAATCGTCATTTGTCTAATATTATCACAATCAGTTGTAAATATGTTTAGGAATATTGCCAAATATCTTGTTCGTGTTCGCAAAACTATTTTTTATTATTAACACTATTGTAAGTGGACTGTTAATGTGAATCATTTAAATCGGAAATTGCCGAAGGCAGCTGGCGTTGGGAGCCGCCGACACAAGCAGCAGGACTTCGATAAAGTTCGATTAACGAGTTCTGAAGATTTAGTGGTGCCGTAATCGAAAAAGAATTATATCTTCCAATATTTTTTCGCTATTTTTACTAAACTGCAAATAGTTGTATAAAAAATATTATTTAAAATATTTGTTTTAAGACCGTCAAGGCGCAGGGGCATAAACGTGCAAGTGTAATCGCGACAGTTGTAAATCCGATTCCCAATCGGGAGAATGAAATATTTTATTTATTATTCTCGCTCGCTCTGATAACAAGGTAAAGCGCGCCGTTGTGTTGAGGGAAAGTGAGTAGCGGAAGTGTCTTAAAAGGAACCGAATGTCTTAACAGGGATTAGATTAGAATAACTGGAATCGCAGGTTCCTGCTTCCTTCTCGCCTATCTTGCTAAGTGCAAGATTCAGCGTAAAGCTAAAAAACACTATAAGTAAGAACACTATTTTACTATTTTGTCTATGATTGCATTTATTCTGAATATCGGCAACTAGTCGTTATGTCAATCGGTGTCTCCTTTGTCTGCGCTATGGATTTTGCTGAGTATCGTTTTGTGAAGTTTCAGATACATTTCAGAAATTAACAGTTAAAAATGTATACTAAATTATTATAATTAAATATTTCGTAAGCTCCTTTTAATGATAGATACCTTAATTTTCTGCGACACGGAATACAAAAAAAAATTAAACTTAAATGTACACGTATCGTCTCTTTGAAAATATAAGCGAACGTAGCTGAAATTAGTTAGATTTAAAATTTAGCTGAAAAAGTAGGTCAGAGCGAGCACGTAGCGTGAAATGTACGTAATAAGTTCACAGCTCTGCTAATGTGAGTAGGATGTATGCCTACGTACTTATATATATGTTACTCCAGCATCTTTAGATTTTAAGAAATATTTGTTATAAAAATTGTGATATTAAAAGCAGAAATACTTTAAAATTATTGTTTTACTATAATTGCTCTAATTGGCTCTTGCTGTAATGTAATATCCCCAAAACATTTAATTTAATTAACTATAAGCTAGGAGAAATTTAGGAGAGTTGGCGAGGAGTCTGAGCTTCACTGAATACATTACTCGGAGCAACGACGACGAGGTCAAATGTACCGAAGTTAGCCTTCTTAAGTGTATTGCGAAGTTACACGATGTAGCGTGTGCGATAAAGCTTTTGACACACATGGTACTGTCATAATTACATTTTATATTATTCCTTATTATTATTTTTTGTTTAACTGTTTGACCCGTTACCTGCCGCTGAATTCTCTAACCGCACCGTACATCTCAAATTTAAATACTATCCACACCATTTGGATACATGGCACTGTGCGGTTCATAGGTTCAAGGAGCTTCCTTCCACACGCCATGCAACTGTGGAATGGCCTACACGCGGCAGTATTTTCAGGTCGATATAACTTGGGTATCTTAAAAAAGCGCGTTGATCTCCACCTCAAAAGCCGGCAATAAACATGTAACTCCTCTAATAACTAACTCCTTAAACGGGATCGTGGGCGGCAACGATCACTTACCTTCAGGTTACCCGTGTGCTCGTTTGCCTTGTCTTTTTCCGTTACAAAAAAAATGTCTTGGTAACTTCTTCGGCGTGATTTAAATTTCGGTACCTCCGTGTGTTGAACACTTTAGGCATGACGTCAGTGGAGTGTTAACATTACTCGCCGATGTCATTTTTTTATTCGCGTCACAGAGAAGATCCACATTAAAGTTATAAACAAACAAATACGTACGTATCTAACGAGAACTTTTTTCAATAATTTTATTTAGCAATGAAATACTAAATCACGATACGACCAATTTCAATCACGCTTCGTCGTTTAAAATGTTAGTTTCGAATGAAATGTTACTTTATGTTCGGATGCACAATTCGCTATTTACAACCTTTGTTTGTTTTTTTATATATAAAAATCAGGCTGTAAATATTTCAGTTTGACCTGTACATATTGAAATAGGTAGCTACGTGTATTTAGATATTGGCAGAACTAAATTAATTTAAATTGAGACTCCTACTAGGGATCCCTGCAGGGTCGCGTCGGCATCACTACACTCGCAGTATACAACAGAGGGCCGTGAGCCATTACACCTCAAAGCGAACATTACTGTTGGTTTCACCTTCGCAGCACAACTCTTACTTAAGCCACATTAGACCCTCATCTACGCCGTGATTCTAGTTTATGAGGGTTGAATTAATTATTATTCAATATTATTCCTTGTCCTATCCTATATCTTATAAAACAAAGTCGCTTTTCGTGTCTGTCTGTTGTTTCTAACTCTTCTTCTTCTAAGCCACCCAACGGATTTTCAAGCGGTTTTCACCATTAGGTCGAGTATTTTTCGTAGAAGGTTTATATATAGTTTATTATTTGTACATTCTTATGTAAATTAACATAAATACGATAAATGTGTGTAAAGTCCTACCCGTTAAGACACTTTCGCGCATGCGCTGCTTTAATGGTAAGTACTACATGAAAAAAATGTACTGGAGTATTGTGCCTCTTAATAAGATCTACAAAAAAGTCCGCGAGAGCATATTCGTATCTTTTAAAAATAACGCGTAGTGATCATATTTCTGTCTAAAAATAATAATTTCAATATATTTTTTATTGTGAGCGATATTTTTCCATAATGGTATTAATCCTTATCCTTTAAAATACTTTATTAAATTTCTACGTTAAACGAAGATAAAACTTTCTTTTTACACTATTTCGGAATTGCGAATAGTTTTACAGAAAAACGCATTTAATTGTTGATTCATCCCGCCGTTCACACATCAGCTTTATGTTACTCAAGTTTCACTTATCCCTTACTCTCAGCATATAAATAAGTATATTAGTTACGTTGGCCATTTAATGTAGATCAAAACTGTCTTTTACTGTTTTTCATTGTAATAAGTACTTTAGAACTCATTACAATATCAAAAAATCCTTCCAATCCCGCCGCGCCCGCCTGCCTTACAAGCATCGGTGGTTCAGTGGTAGAAATCTCGCCTGCCACGCGGGCGGCCCGGGTTCGATTCCCAGCCGATGCATTCTATTTAATTTTCCCCACAGGCAGCCACGTAGTGCTTGCTTTTCATCAGGGACAGAATACCCTTTTCAGCATTAACCACAAGCTCGAAAAAAAAAACCCGCCTGTCTCTATAGCAACGAAGATTTAGATGCGTTTGCATATATTGGATAATTGGAGTTGAATTTATTATTTCAGCGCGATATATTTGGTTTCCTATTTTTTGTAGTAGTTATTAGTAGGTAGGTTTTTGTTTATAATTTCTTCGGTTTAAAAGTAGTCATTTAAGAATCTAAAAATAGTCATTTAAATATATTTTAATAAATACTTGAAAAGATTAGTAGCACAGATTTAAAATTACGGTACCTACTAAAAAATCCTTGCTGTGTAAAACAATTGAAAAATCCTTATTGAAAGTACGAAAATGCGGGTTGCATTAGAGTTTAATTAATTTTCACATTATCTTTAGTGCTTTGCAAACATACATTATATGAATAATCCATTAGTAAAAGCGGGCGAAGCCGCAAGTATAAGCTTCTTCAGGTTAATAATAGAAACAACCATTCGGTTCCAACACTTTATTGATAGATACCACTGTGCCGTAAAGTAAGTGTATTTGCCGAGGCTCGGGCAAGGAATGAATCCCGAAACTAGAAACTGATATTCTTCTCTCAGCCCCCCGCGGGGGGAGAGGGGAGACGGTTCCAGGGCTGAGCCCTCAGACTATGGTGTTCTTCTCCGCCCATGGCCATGGGCGCGTCGTTGGGGTGGGCCAAGGCCCTGCAGTTGTGTCCTAGGGACTGGGGGAAAGTGGAGCGGGAGAGGAGGAGCTATATGCTGCTCGGGCGGTCAGCCCAGCCGGGTGAGACCCCTGGTAACCCAGAGGAGGCCCAGCTTAGGCGACCAGCGACCGGAGCTGCAGCTCAGGAATCGGAAGGGGGAAGGATGTCCCTCGGGAGTCGGCGTATATCCGGTGGGCGGGTGTGCCATGCAATGTGAGGGAAATCCGAGACATCAGCACGGTGAAAGGCGCGAGCTGCGAGCTGGACGATGTGATCTTCAAGCCTCTCGACGCGGAGGTCACGCTGTATGGTGGCGTTCCTCACGAATCGGGGGGCCTGGACAACGTGCCGGAGTGCTACGTTCTGGGTTGCCTGTAGTAAGCGCCGTTGGTTCGCGCTGCAAAGCGCGTACCATGCCGGAGAGGCATACGTCAGACCTCACCTGACGTATGCCTCTCCGGCATGGTACGCGCTTTGCAGCGCGAACCAACGGCGCTTACTACAGGCAAGCATGTTTTGTAGATGGCAAGTTTGGTACGGAGAGGCAAACGGGAGCGAAGAACCGGCCGCAGAAGGTGGAGGGCTACCCTTGCGGCGTTTCTTGCCTTCTTGACCTGGGCCGTCATCCGTAGACCTTTGTCTATTACGACACCCAGATACGTGGCATTCGGAGTCCACCTGATGCGCTCACCCTGGAGGACTAGCGGAGGAGGGAGCCTGTGGCACCCAAACACCATGGCCTGAGTCTTGGCCACGTTCAGCTTCAACCTCCACTCCGCTAGCCAGTCCGGAAGCAAATCTAGGGCACGCTGTAGCTTAATGGCAGCGTGGGTCGGCTTCAGTGATTTCACCAGGAGCGCGATATCATCGGCGTAGAGCGCCAATTCCGCGCCCTGGTGGAGTGGGATGTCATCGGTGTATGTGCAGTACAGGGAAGGCGAAAGTGTACTTCCTTGCGGAACGCCTGCTTTGATGTTGTGGACCTCGGACACAGCGCCGTCTACCCTCACCCGGAAGGTCCTGCCGCGGAGGAAACCGGCGAGGACCCTGAGGATGTGGTAGGGGACTCCGGCGTTAGCAACCTTCCAGAGTAGTCCGGTATGCCAGACGCAGTCAAATGCGCTGGCGACGTCGAGGAAAATGGCTGCAGCGTTCTCCTTTCTATTGGTTGCTGCAGCTACAAAATAAACCACTCTCGCTATCTGCAGCGTCGTGGAGTGGCCCGGGCGAAATCCAAATTGCTCAGGGCGTGGGTGGAGATGCGCCTGGATGAGAGGGAGTAGCAGCCTTTCAAACAATTTGGACATCGCACTGAGTAGGGTGATGGGCCGATAGCCAGACGGCTTTCTGGGGTCCTTGCCTGGTTTAGGAATCATGACGACCAGGCCTTCCTTCCACGCCTGGGGGAAGTAGCCCAGGCGCAGGATTGCGTTGAAGAGCCTGGTCAGTGCTGCTATGGTCCGTAACGGGAGGTGTCGCAGCGCGCCGTTGGTCACACCATCGATCCCTGGAGCCTTCCTCGGTTTGAGCGAAGAAATGGCCCTCCTGACGCTCGACGGGGACATAAATGGCGGTGGCGGTAGTGGTGTTGGTGGTGAATCCAGTTGGTATAGCACCTGGTCCTCAATCACGGCGTGTCGCTCTGGGCGCTGGCTTGGGTTGGGTTGGAATTTACCCTCTAGGTGGTCTGCCAATATGTTGGCCCTGTCCTGGGAGTCATAGCGCAGCGTGCCGTCGGGGTGATAGAGTGGTCGGAGCGGTGGGGCCTTCTTTGTGAGCTGGCGGCACAATCCCAGGTGTCTGCGGCAGCCGACTCCAGCTCCAAGCGAATCCGCTCGATCAAGCGGTTCAGCTTGGTTTTGGTAGCCGGCTCTCGTGTCCGTTGCCACTCGATTCGCATCTTCCTCTTTTTGTCAATAAGGGCCTTAATTCGCCTTGGGATCGGTGGGAGTCTTCGGGTGTTAGGAGGTGCAGTGGCTCCCACTATTGCTTCCTGCATCGTCACCGTGATATCCGTCACCAGTCGGTCAATACTGGGAGGGTCGTTCAGCGGCTCGGAGCGCGGTGGCGTCCTTTCTTCCATTAGGGCTTCGAAGCGAGGCCAATGTATGGGCCTTCTCGGAGGTAGACGTGCAGCCGATACGGGACGTTCCGGAATCGTGACCAAAACAGGTAAGTGGTCAGAACCGTAGGCGTCAGGCAGCGCCTCGAGTGTCACCGGTTTGGTATCCAGTCCTCTATGCACCACTAGGTCTATAGTGCTGGGGAGGTGGTTGCGGTTATGGGCGTAGTGGGTTGGTTGATCTGGTCCCTCCACTACGTAATCATGCTTTTCGGCGTCCTCGAAGAGCTTGCGTCCGTTTCGGCAAGTGTTGCGGCATCTCCAGGCTGGGTGGTGGGAGTTCCAGTCACCCGCTGCGATAGTGGGGATGGTACTATTTATCATCCTTCTGACTTCCGTTGTTGACAGAGTGGTAGATGGTGGGCGATACACTGCGTATAGACGCAGCTCTCCGTGACCATGGTAGACCTCAACCCCAAGTGACTGGAACGACTTGGGGTCTTGGTCTGGCAGCACTTGGTGGGTGATGTTGCGTCTTACTGCGACTAGTAGGCCTCTAAGTGGGAAGCCCGTCGGTGCGTCTTGGCGGATAATGTGGTAACCCGGTAGGTTCAGGTTGTCTTGCTTGCGGAGGTGGGTCTCATTGATGAGAGCCACATCTATATTTTGCTGCCGGAGAAGGAGACGGAGGAAATGATTTCTTCCTTTCAGGCCGGCGGCGTTCCAAAATATGACTTGGGTTTCAGCCATCTTGAAGGAGTCGCGTCATGCCCTGAAGTACGGCTTCGACAGGGTCTCGACCTTCCCTCAAGGCTAAAAGGACCTCCTTGAGAGTGTCGATGGCCCTGTCGATCGTGATAGCGCGGGCTTGCTAGCGTGGGCGAGCGGCTGCCGTGGCTGCTGCTGCAGGGAGAGGTTGCGGATCCGGAGGAACGCCTTGTTTGGTCCTTTGCTTTTTCCCCCTCTTCTTCCCGGCTCTTCTTGCGCCTACTGGTCTGCTTCACCTCTCGGTAGGAAGGTTAGCAGCGGCCATAAGTGTAGGGGCCTGGGCATCAGCTGGGACTTCGTTATGCACCACCGGAACAGAAGACGGTGGTGGTTTGGTGGCACTGGTCATGGCAACTGTACCCGCCCTCCTGTTCCGCAGCTCTCTCTTAAACTGGGGGCAGGAGGTGTGATTCGCCGGATGTGGGCCACCGCAGTTTGCGCAGGTGGCAGGTTCTTCCAATGGGCGTGGGCAATCGCGTGCAAAATGCTCCTCACCGCATCGTACGCACGCAGGCCGGCGGTGGCAGCCATGACTGGAATGGCGGAAGGCCTGGCATCGATGACACTGCGCAGGCCCCTTTTTGCTACGCCACGGTTCAACTTTTATGCCCGGCATACACATGAGCTCCGACATCTCGTATATTCCGGGGATGAGGTTCTTCGTGTTGGCCAGGATGACAAAGAATATACAGCCTGGCCGGCCTTTCCTGGCTCTTATGGGGCGGACGAACTCAGGCTGGAATCCCTTTTCCCTCAGCGCCTCCACAATTTCTTCCGGTGTCGTAGTCACTGGTAGCCCTCTTATCGCTACCTTCTTACTCATCTCTGATGGCAGCGAGTAAGAGAACCAGGAGATCCTCTCTGATTTTTCCAGCTCGGAGAGGTACCGTTGTATAATACGGTACTCATCCTCCGAGCCAGGTGAAAAGCGCACCCCTCTACCGAAGGGGCGCGCGTTGGGCGCATGGCCTAGCCTATCCTTGAGAGACCGGAAGTGAGTCGCCCAGTTAGGAAGGGTCTCGACTACTAGCGGAGGATAGCGAGGCTTTGGTGTAGGCGCAGGTATTGATGCAGGCATCGGTGGTGGAGCTGCTTGTGTCACTCGGCTTGTGTCGGGTGCTCGGAGCGTGTCGGCGAACGTGGTGCTCGGAGCATTGGCGTTGGTTGCAGGAGTAGAGGGTGATATTAGGGAGGGCATGTCCTTGTCCGTTCCCTCCTTCTCACGGCGTCTTCTGGGCTCTGGTCGGCTGGGCTGGATGGTCACTGGGCAGTGGCGCTTTCCAGTGCCTGGGGTTTCCGACTCCTCAGCGCGCTGACGGCGCACCGGGGTCTGGAACATGGGCTGCGATTGTGTTTGGTCCATCGCTCGAGCACGGTCGTTTAGGAACACGGCCATGTGTTCCATCAGTTCTTGACTCAGCGCACCATTGCGCTTGAGTTCTGCCAAAACTACCATGTCCCTGTTCAGTGAAGACTGCGGGGACATGGTATCGTCCAGCACCCTGGGGGGCGCGGAGGGGGAGCGCTTCTTCAGCTCCTGGTGTCGGTGGGCGCTACGCGAGGCCCTGGGTGCCTGGCCTGGGGAAGGCGAGGCGGCTGGTGCGGGCGTCGATCCCGCGTGGCACGGCGCGCCAGGTTGCGCCGCGGAGAAAGGGGGCTCCCTCGACGTGGTCCTCTGGTCCATTGCCTGCACGGGTACGCCGTACAGCGCAGCGGAGCGCGGGGTCCGGGTGCCGCTGGTTGCGGCGGTAGCTGCGGCCGCGGCAGGGGACGCTTGTGTCCACCCCGCACGCGGCGGCTGGTGGGTGTTCATTCCTATGAGCACGGGCGGCGGCAACAGTTGACTGTCCTCACAACCCTTCTGTCCATCTCGGTCTCGGTCCGGGCAGGGAGTCCAAGGGGAAGGGGTTCCCCTCCGCACAGGCCAGTGCGGGCGAAGTTCCTCCTTATTTGGTCACAAATAAGGCGAGAGCTTCTTGGTGTGGTCTTCGGGTTCGTGTGAGCTTGCTTCGGTCCGGTCTTCTTCTGGTGGTGATGAGTACTTGTTCCTTAGCACGTAACAGTCAGGCTGATCCCGACTACTAATTCCATGCCTTTTATATTATTAGTCAAATCAACAACTATCTTGACAAATACAATTATAACAAAATTGTGTCATTTGACTTCACAAAATATTATTTAAAAATTTAAGCCAAAGAAAATAACAACTTTATTAGAATTATTATACCATAATTCTAATAAAGTTTAACAACAAAATACTAATAAAAACAACTTTACATTATAATAAATTCACAACGCTAACACAAGAGGGTCGCTAGTTTACTATAAATTTGAAACTGTTGCTCTGAAGAAATTTTAAAAGTAGGTAAATTATATATGATGTAACGCGATCAAGTGTATCGCGAGGAAGAAAACCTCAACACCTATCCATTTCACCTCCATGTCTGTTAGCCAAATTTTAGTTGTTCGGCAGAACGGTTTCGTGAAGAAAATTGGCAATTACCACCCGACTAGAAGTCAATGTTTCTCTTAGTATTTTGAAAGTAGGTACTGTAGTTACATAAAATAAAAATTAAATAAATTAATTAAATGCAAAACTATGCACAGCTGTAAATATTAAAAAGGTTATACCTAGAATATTAATAAGATGATTGAATTGCTTATTAATATATGGAAACATTTATGAAAGTTTATTCTGTAATTTATAACACGTTCGTACAAATTCGTAAACTATTTTTGGTTCAAAATTACTTACGATAATATATTTATTCATTGCTGTCGCCGAGATTCTGTAGAAACATTATTTATTTTAAATATAATATCAATCAAACGTCGCTTTTGATCGTGCGTCGCTCTTGAGTTATGACGTGTTACGGCAGTAAAGTGAAATATAGGCTTCCAATAATAATATAATGTTACATAAAAAAATATGTAGAAGTATTTTATTTTCTATAACGGTGTATTATTAATAGTTTAAAGTGTGCCTTCACGCATACTATGTAATAGGAACAAAGATTGGTAATAGCGGAATAATCACTTAATGTTTCGTTTATGCTCATTGACTTTTATATCAGTAAGCATCGACAGTATATAGAAACATTATTGGAATTAAACACATTTAGATTAATAATAACTACCAGAGTGCGGTCTAAGCCTCATAAATAAATAGGTTGAATGTGAATAGATTTACACTAAAATAACTTTAGTATAATTAGATTTTATCATGGAATAAATAACAGTATAATATGGAAATAGCATGACAATGTAGCTGAATGAGATCTCGACCGCAACGACAGATCACATGCATGTTGATATCAAAACCTGAACTCTATATGTCGGTATTAGCTTTCTACTGTAGAACAACGAAAGCTTCGTAATGGTTACAATAATTATTTTTGTATTTTCTAATAAATATAAACATAAGTACCTAAACATCAACTTTACACTTTAGCACGAATACACGTGGACTTACTAATGAAATCTAAATACGACTTGTTCTCTAACAATTGCACTGCGTCAAGCAACTTATAATAGGTACATACTCGTAATTGCGATATAATATGCTCGTGTATCTTTACCTTCTTATTAAGATATCGAAAAACGTAAGTTTATTTTATTTATTTATTAAGGACAACTAACAAAACATACACTTAAACGGATATTACAAACATGTCTTAAAACTATTAGCTTAGTGTTGCTTTACTTATAAGCTGCCACGGCATGTTTAGGGACAGTTTCATAACATACTTAAAATTAATTACTTACACATACTTACATAACTATTATTAAAATATATTTAAATATATATGTATATATAAGGTATATTATGATACAAACAAAAGATGCAATATATAAGAAATACATACAGATACGTGATCGAGACAGAAGACCCCAGTGTCAAGACGAAGAAGAACGCAGGAATGCAATAACTTTACTTTTGAACATTTGAAGACTATTTGAGAGGATGTCAATGTTTGCGTCAGGTTGTTTTGTCATCCTGTTATACTCGTTAGCTAATCTATTTATTGTAGCATTCAAGCCCAATTTAGTTTTTGAAGTTTTGTTTAAAAATAAAGTATAATTACTTGCACGGGGTAACCTTGAAGGTGCATTTATATTTAGTTTCTCAACAAGAAGAGGGCAGTCTAGCTCACCATTAATTAATTTATACAGAAAAACCTGACCCAACAATTGTCTCCGATCGAACAAACTAATAAGATTGAAATATTGTAAGCGGCTTTGATACGTGGGCAATAGTTTAGCTTTATTACAATTGTAGGAGAGGTGCCATAGGAAACGCTTCTGGATCCTCTCGATGCGCTTGATATGTACATCGTAGAAAGGTGACCAGACTTGCGCACAATATTCCAGACCAGATCGAACCAACGCCGAATAAAGTCTAATCTTGGTATGAGGCTTCTTAAAATCTTTAGAGTTCCTTATAATAAAGCCTAGCATTTGAAATGCTTTAGTAGTGATTTTGTCAATATGAGTGTGAAATCTGATCCTACTATCGAAATGAACTCCCAAGTCACTGATAGCTGCTACTTTTTCTAATGCCCTGTTGTCAATAGTATAAGCTTGCGAGTTAGCATTTAAGTCAGTTCTACGTGAGAATCTTATATATTTACACTTATCAATATTCAGGGCCATGCGGTTAATCTTGCACCATTCCACTAGCCTGTTCAAGTCTTCTTGAAGAAGGTCAGCATCATGTTTGCTTTTTATTTGTTTAGCGATTTTGAGATCGTCAGCGTAAAGAAAGCATTCACTGTGTTTACATAGTGATACAATATCGTTAATAAATATATTAAACAAAATTGGTCCTAGAACCGATCCTTGGGGAACACCTGATTGGGTTTTAAATGGTTGGGACGAGTATCCACTAACAACAACTTTGGAAGACCGGTCGCATAAATACGAGGAAAACCATTTTAGTAGGTTACCTGTAATTCCTATAGATGAAAGCTTGTGAATAAGAATGTTGTGGTCCACAGTATCGAAAGCTTTACTTATGTCTGTGTAAATTGTGTCAACTGGGATATTAGAGTCAACTGAATCAGTCAAAAAGGTTACGAATGAAACAAGGTTGGTGGTCGTAGATCTAGCCTTAATAAAACCAAACTGCTGAGACGATATCAATTGTTTTAAATGCCAGGTGACTATGGGTCTTATTAATAATTCAAACAATTTGGCGAACACAGGCAATATAGAAATCGGCCTGTAATTTTTTATAGACGCCGCATCTCCAGACTTAGGAATGGGTACAACTCTAGATTCTTTCCATGCGATAGGAAAGAACCCGGATTTTATTGATTCGTTGTATATGATCGAGAGTGGTAAAGAGAGCGCATCAGAACATTCAGTTGCAAATAAACTTGGAATACCATCAGATCCAGCTCCCTTACTGCGATCTAGACGTTTTAGGCCAATTTTTACGTCTTTTTGAGAAAAATGTAACCCTGCCAAAGAATTTATAATTGAAGAGTTGCCTGATGCCGAGTGACAGACTGCTAAAGTGGAAGATGGTGCTATATAAACGGATTCGAAAAAATGTGCAAAGAGATTACAAATATCGGAGCCATTGGAGGCTCGTCTGCCATCTAGATGCATTAATGATGGATAGGTACTTTTATTTCGCCGTTTACTTTTCTGGTAAGTCCAAAATAACTTAGGATTCTTGGATAAAGACTCCTCTATATAGCAGATGTATTTCTTGTGACAAGTTTCGATCAAAAACAAACAGCGCTTTTTTAGCAACAGAAAAGAAAGCTCATCTAAAGGATTTTTATATTTACGATATCTTTCACGTAGTTTATATTTCTCTTTAAGTAAGTTTATAAGTTCTTTATTGTACCAGCAGGGATACTTTTGATGCACGTTCTTACTTAAAGGCACGTGTTTCGCTATTACCTCTTTGATTATTTTATAAAAAGTATGCACCATATCATCAACATGTCTGTCAGGACTGAGGACTGAAAATTCATCAACCCAAGAAATAGAGTTCAATTCACTTATAATTTTGTTGAAATCAGCCTTGTAAAAATTGAACTTGTCACTAGGAATCTTAGAAGGGAGACAGGAGACACCATAAGATGACAGGACAAACTCCAAAGGTGGATGATATGGATCAACATTGCTTAGCACATACTTGCTTTCTTGCAGATGCTCAATTGTTTTATTTGAAAGTATTAGGTCTAGAATCTTTCCTTGGTTGTTCAAAATTGTATTTTGTTGTTCCAAATTATTTAGAGCAACAAAGTCAACCAACTTGTTCCCCAGTGGGCCAGGTAGGGACATGGGTAAGTTTTTTTTATTGTTGGGCCATGTTATTGAACTTAAATTAAAGTCTCCTAGTACTAATGTGTTATAATGAGTTTCTAAAATTCGATTAGTATTCTCAATAAAATGTTCAAGAATATGTTTTTGAGTCGGTGGGGGTATATACACCGCACATATATATAATTTTTCTAGGGAATCACGCTTTTTGCATATATCCAGTTCGACCCAAAGGTCTTCGCAACCGCTCTCAAAATTGATTAGTCGACGCGACTCAAACCGCTTAGCTATCGCAATTAGGACGCCACCACCCGATTTATTATTGTGATATGCACTAGTCTCTCGATCACGTCTATATGTCACGTAACGGTCACTAAACAATTCTGAATTAAATATAGTATGATTTAGCCAAGTTTCACAAAGCACAATAATATCATAATCACAACATAATGCATTTTTATACAAATCTAATGTTTTAGTGCGTAAGCCTCTAACATTCTGAAAATATATATTTAAAGACGCGAATTATGATAAAAAATGATAATTAACAAATGATTGAAAATAATTTAGCATAAAAAAAACAAGCAATAACGGATAATTACTCATTACACAATTTTTCCAGAGTTGCTGCGTTGCGAACATATATATATTCTGATGTATCAGTTTTACGCATGTATATACGGCCGCTGCGCACCCAAACATGCTTGTACTTAAGTTCCTTGGCTTTTAGCCGTGCCGACGCGTGAAGTGACTTGTTCTCAGGTGATAAATTCTCAGTAACATATATCGCCGATTTTTTATTCCCGCTCATACCTAGGTCACTTGAGTTTAGTTTATCATTAGGGTGTTGCCTGTTGTACTTTATAGTAGCTGCCAAGAGTGTATCACGTTGACGGGGGCTACTTAGCGTAATCAAAATTGCACGGGGCCGCGGGCTTCTGGGATCTTTTTTGGCAATTCTACTACAGTAAGAAATATCTGTGTCATTAATAGGGCACGCTACAACTTTACCTAGTTGCTTAACTATAGTAATTATGTTTTCCGATTTATGTTCAGTGCGCATTGAAGTTCTAGATTCGATGAACGCATAAGTTGATCCAGTTGGCTGCAGCGCCCAGAGATAGCCATGAGATCATTTTTAAGAGATTCATTTTCTTTCTTAATACGATCAATATCATCTTTGTATGCATTTATCTCAGCATTTAAATTCTCAAAGTGACTATTCATAAAAGTAATAGACTCGTGAAAAGTTTTTATATCGTCTTTCATTTCACGCAATTGAGTATTAATATCACTCATAAAATCGGCAATGCAATCAGACATACAGGCACGAAGCTCATCTTTAATAATATTACGAATATCTGAACGTGATAAACAAGAGGGTGAGCAGAAAATATTCTCGGCCATACCGGCGCGCACCTCAGTAGTTCCGCGCTTTGCCACGTTAACGTTAGAACGCGAGCTAGGCGACATCGGCCGGACTGGCGTATTCGAGTTATCGTTCTTTGGAGCTTTATTGCGGCAGGCCGGACATGACCATTTCGATTTGGTATCACTTGTAAGGTTTTTAAAATCCTTATTCGATATGCCGATGCAAAGAGTGTGATAATATAGTAAACACAGCCGACATTTCAAGTATAGCTGGTCTTCAATAGGCGATTGACAGGCCGAACAGTGCATTTTCGCTATTTATGCTCGACGAATTTTTAAAAACGCTAGCTTTAAGGTTTATTTAAGCTAGGTCACGATGACTCACTCGTAATAGCTCCGAGCGCAGCGAAGTAAACAGGTGCGACAGGGATGAATTATTTCTTCGAGCAACCCATCCCTTTTACTCGCGGTGAGGAGGAGCCTACCTCAGCAAGCGCGGGCGCTGCGTGTGCCGCGACCGACAGGATTATTTAAAAGTTCGGCTCACTACACGTCACACCAATGCCGAGCTTATAACACTATACTTTTAAAGATCAACTTTGCGCAATGATTTTTAATATAACTTAGAAAAAATTAGAAACACGTCCGCTCACGAATAAGTCAAGATGTGATGTGAAAGTTAATTATATCTATTCTAAAATGCTATTGTGTTTTTAAAATATTTTTTTTTTTAGTATTTGTGAATTGTCTGTGCGAAAAGCAGTCGAAGCTCGTCGTAGTATGGAATAGGTTACAAGATTTAACAACTTATGTAACCATCGCTATGCCTTTTATTATTTTTATTTCTCAACAACAACAATGTTCTTTTATAATCTTTTATTGAAAGTCTTTAAGTTAAAGAGATTTTGTGTGAAATATGTTTTTTACGAATAAAGTGTATTTCTTTACTATTACTGAAAAAAGTAACACTTGAAATAAGAAATTATACATAAATAGTATACCAGGGGCGGCTTTAGCTCGTGAAGCACCCATGTGCAATGAAACCCTGGCGCCCCCTAGGCCCGCACGACGACTGGCCTCGCCATTATTTAAAATATGAAAATCAAAACATACCTGTAAAGCATATAGTCGATCCCGCAAAGCACGTCGCAATGCACCAGAACTTTCCCACTTGAATCTTCGTGCGTCTCGCTTCGGGCATAGAGTTATCAGATATGATTCTCAGATATTCCAATCTAACGTGTGTTATCAGTTTCTTTGTGTTTCAGTGACATCACAATTATAATTAGATCGCGCTCTTTCAGCACTAGCAAAACTTCAATGGTTGTTTTAACATAAACGATATAAAAACATTATATTTCTATTCCAAACAATAAGTTAATTATATACAAAAGCTTATCTGTAATTTGGTAATTATGACACAGGACTCATTTATTTTATAAAAAATAAATAAAGAAGCCAACTAATTTATTTTTGTTTATAAAAAATAAATAAAGAAGCCAACTAATTTATTTTTGTTTATAAAAAATACTTACCAAGATCACACTAAGGCGAGTCACATTTATAAAATTTATAAGGCTAATGCAAGGCAGAAAATTAAAGTACTAAGCAGTGGTATTAGATCTAACCCTGGCGAATAATAATTAAACAGTTGTTACAGTACATCTATCAAATATAACATGGTATAAAAGATAATTGTAGCATTCTTATCTTGAAAAGAATAGGGAGAAATAATTAAGATAATGTGAGTATTTTTTTAGTTTCATGCTGAATCCCGCATACAGCAGAGACGCAGAGAAAACCTAGTGCCAAGACATTGCGACTTTATTACCACGAATGTAACCCACTACCGTCGTATTTACAATCACACCCTTGTCTCACTCCGCCACGACGACCGTGTATATTTTATATAATAATAAATTCATGACTAGATATGTAATTATATTTAATAGCCTCTTGTAGGTATTGAAAAGTAGACACAGTTTATAAAATAATGTTGCTAATTAAGATTGAACATTGAAAAATTACTACTAGATTGCTGTGAAAAACACATTCTACGCAGATAAAACGATTTCTTATTAGATCGAAAATCCTATTGAACTGAGGAAGAGCTTACAAGGGGCTATGATTGGCTCTACCCAACCGAGCAGCGAGTGGCGTACTAACTGTTTGATGCAAACCGACACCCGCTCAACGGAATTATCTCATTAAATCAGTGAGAAAAGAGACCTTGTTCTTCATTTTACACCCTCAATGTTGTCCCTAATTTGAATATTCAGACATTTTTAAAGAACTACGAGTGTCTAATTCTGTTTGTTCTTGTTTTTCCCAAATTTTCACGCCCTTTTACTTTGTTTTGTAAATGAAGTGGTCTTCTGTAATATATTTTCTAAGAACTTTTTATTTAATATATTATATATGAAAGATACGTTTACAGGAAACGTTTTTAAAATAGAAATGGCTATTATTGTTGTATAGAACTTACTGTTCCTATCTATACTAATATAATAAAGCGGAAGAGTTTGTTTGTTTGTTTGTTTGAACGCTAAGATGTCTGGATCTACTGGTCCGATTTACTATGTTTTTGTTTTGTATGAAAGCTGCATTCTTCAGAAGTGCCATAGGCTATATAACATTACATTACACATATAAACTAATATATTAAAATACTTTCTAATTTGACATGCAATTTATTCTACCATGTTAATAACAACCGTCGTTGCTAAGCAACGGTTTGCAGTTTCTTTGTTGTTTTAAGAAAACATCACCCAAAATGAAATTATATTTTGATATTCATCTTTATAAAAATAAATATATTATATAATATTTAATAAATATTCTTATAGTTCAAGCAGGCGTAGCCGCGTCCGGGTCCACTAGTTTATCATATTTGTGCATAAAATCTTTGCAATAGCAGTAACAATAAATAATTGTTTTGTTGCAAAGGTAAATCGCACTGTGCTTTTATTTGCATAAAATGTTATTAATGATATTAAACTAAGCTTTCAGTTGGAACTTTGGATTAAATTGAGTATTACAATATTCATTGTAATCAAAAGTTGTATTAAATATTCCTCATATTTATCCAGAAACGTTGAGATCAACTGTGTAATTACAAAGATAACATATCAGTGGATTTAGCGAAGTTTGTATAATAACTCAGGTGATGTCATATGAAACGATTAAAGAGAGCGCTCTAGTACATAATATTGAATTATTTATTGGACGCTTGAAATATGCGGATGTGGCGTACGTTTGTCGAACGCCGGAAGCATTCACCAGTGAACCGTAAATGACCGAGTAATTCTTTATTGTTTCGTACGGTATGATTTATAATATATACGTAGACTAATTCTCCTCACATTTTGCCTGTGTTAGGAATATTACTATGTGAAGGATTTCATTGCTACCTTTTCTCTCTAAATCTTTATCTTTTGTCTCTATTATAAATATAAATGTTTTAAAGTACTTGATTTGATGTTATTATTTTAATTATTGAAACAATACAACATAATGTAAGTGGTACGAGTGTAGTGTTCCTATATCGCTGTGAGGCCCGGCAGTGCTGTGACGTCACTCGAGTAATCGCCGACGAGGCTCTCTCTGATTGATTACATTGCAATCTTGTTTGTGACTTGACTGATGTTCAGTTATTGTATATCTGTTGCCTTTCACATTTTTTTTCTTTACCGATAGTCAGAAGTAATTTTGATTGACACTGAAAACATTTGTGTAAGCTGTACAATATAAGCGAAAAGATTATGTTTATATTTGTTTGAGAAATAATTAAAAATGTTGTCACACTTATAAAGATATTTAAATCAAATCAGCTTCACGCTGTATCCCGCACACAGTAGAGTACGCAAAGGGAACCTAGTGTTTAGGCATTCCGTTCCACACTTTCTGCCAAATTCTGGAGACACCGGGTTGAACCCAAAACCAGTCACATTTACAGTCGCACTTTATGTCCCTGCACCACGATTAGAAGAATAAAATATTCCAATTAATTTTAAAAGAGAAACTCACTACTAACTTTTTCTTAAAAATAGAGCTAATTATCCAATCTCTTCTTTTTTAACTCCTCCAACGCAATTCTACTTTAAAAAGAGTCTCTAAAAAGAAAATTACTAATACTGAATAGCTGGAAAGGGCGGCAAACGGCCCAATTTCTCAATAAATTTAATTTCTAACGACACACACACACTGGTTGTTTGATTCACATAGGGTTCTTATTTCTTTAATAGCACTATGTGAAACATATTACATAGCTTGTTGGTATGAATATTCTAATACGATAGGAACATTTAAGCATATACTTAGTACAGTTTGGAAAAAAAAATACTAACACAATATAAACAGTCTCCTTTATTGCTAGTACAGAGCAAGGCAGAGCTTGTTATTTTATGTAGAATTCTTGATTCTGAGCAAACTCGTTAATATGCAAAGCACGAGCTCGCTTTCAAACTTGTGATATATTGTATATTAATGTTGTATCTAATGTGTATCTTTCTCTATAGTTTTATTTTTGTTTTACATGTTTGTACTAAGCAATATTTATGCAATGCACATTGCACAAATGTTTTAATGTTATGTTATTACTATTAAATATTGAAATAATCACTTTTATTTCAAGATCTAGAATAAATGATTTAATATTATTCTTTGTCTTTTTTAACAGTTATTAAAACATAAATACTTTGGCGTCTATGTCCTTTTTTACTTTTGTATTTTTGAAATTATCATTTTGTTTAAAAAGGTCAGCTTTCCCCAGCTGTGTTCTATCATGGATGACAATCTTAGTGTTTATTGTATGACTCTTATATTAATACACCATGCCGTGGCAGCATACAAGTAAAGCAACACTAAGCCAATAGTTTTAAGACATGTTTGTAATATCCGATTATGTGTATGTTAGTTAGTTGTCCTTCATAAATAAATAAATAAATTCCTGGTACTTGTTAATGGTGAAAGCGTAAATTTCTTCCGAAATTTTATTATTATTCAGATAGTGCCTTTGCACTATCTGAATAATAATTACTTAGATTCGTAAAAATATCTATCGTCATCTAGAAACGTTATATAAGATTTCTGCTTACTGATAATAATTAAGATAAAGTATTTTACAATAATTTCAATACCCACCACTTTATTAAGATTCAAGTTTAAATTGTTTCAAGATGTTTAGAGCATTTGTAAAATTTAATTCTAGCACTTACAATACTCGTCGTTTCATTAAATTCCACTCTTCAGGACTTATTTACCCTAGCAACAGAATTACTAAATTTGTACGGGAATTTTTCGAATTCGATGTGATTGTGAGAAATTTAATTTGTAAAGGACAGGATAATGTAATATAGATAATGAAATAAATTCTTTTAATGGCCAGAAATACAAACATAGTAGGTAAATTTAAAAGAAATTAGTTCACCATGAAATAAATAAAAACAATGTAAAAATGATGTATGTGAGTATGTCTCATATACTACTTAATTTAATTAATTAATAATTTACTTTAATATTTTTTTTTTAAATAAAACGAAGAGGTATATTGATATTGCCTACAAGTGCGTCTACGACCGCGCGTAGACGTAGGCCTACGACATCGTTACGTTTATATTCATTTACGATCCATACTTTACTGAAGCATTAGAAAATCTTTAGCTTGATATAAATTATTTAGCTTTTTAAATACTATGTCCTGATCCCCTTGTAGTTTTAATGAGTTCTTTGTTAATTTGGTTGCGATTCGTGTGTTTGCTTACAAATGTGATTTTCACTTTTTACTTTACATAACGTTAGCTTGTTCCAATCGAGCTACTGAATATACTCTATGAAAAAACATTGATTATAAATTAACTAAATTCTCTATCATATAATTAAAAATTATTTAGAATATGGTGTTATCAGTCAACTTTATTCTAGTTCCCTCGTAGGTACGCTGGAGTGGAGCTCTCTATTTATTTATTGTTTCTGTATCGAAACTTACTTTTTAAGGGAAACTTTTCCTTTGAGTCGAAAGAAATTAGCTTTAGTTTGTTACTTCTATTAGATTATTGAAAATTCCTATCGTGCTACTAGATAGAGCGAGCAAATTTGTTCTTCGCGTTCTTTGAACGAGTACAATGATATTCTTAGATATAAAATATGCGATATTTAATTACGTTCTGGCTAAGTTAAAAGCACAAAATATAAAATAGATACCTACCTATGTACATCTGTTACTCTGCCAGCCCTTACGAGGGCTGCAACGTTCCACAGGCCACGTGCACCTTGGCGTTCCTACAAGGCGTTGGGGACCGCCACCCGACACGCCATGTCCGGAACGACGGACGAGATGGAGGATCGAGCTACAAATAGCTAAAATGGAATTTAAAAATATATTTATTGTAATGATATCTATCTATAGCACATATCATACATAAGAAAATTGTGTATGCCTTTAAAATAAAAACTAGACCCTCTAAACACCTATCCCCTTTAAAAAACCTATCAAATCAATCCCCTATCCTATGTAAACAAATTGTATAAGCTGTAAGTTTATGTAATAATTAATTATAACATTAAATACAATTTTCACACAAAGATATTCACTTGCATTATTTAATGAAAGAGCACCAACCCTACAACAGACCGAGATGTGCCCAAAAATGCACACTCGCTCGTTAATTAGCAAGAAAATGCCGCTAGAGCTAACTTGCTCCTTCAAAGTGGAAACTTTAGTTCTGAGTATGCGAAAAGTTATATAGTGAAAAAGATACGAGCATTATTGTATATGTACAAGGTGTACCAGAAAGCCTCCCAATTCAAAAAGAAACAGCCGAAAATATTATTCTATAACGAATCATAACACCTGCTGCTGTTGAATTCTCTCTCTCATATTATTATAATTTTCTGTAATGACAAGACGACGTATGAAAGTATTCACTAATGTCATTCTATCGGCAAATATGTAAATGTAAATGTATATCACTTTTTCTGAATCGTATTTATAAATACTCCGATTGCCGAATTATAATTATAGAAACTTCCCGGAAATCCCGGAAATCGAATTCTCAAAACTTTTGTGACGACAAAACCGTTTACCGTTGTTCAGTTATACAACAAAGCTTTAAATCGTTCACGACAATTGGCCTCTGAATACAAACAAAATTCTAAACTAACTTAAGCCTTTGAGAAAATTCGCATCTAAAGAGGAAAATCCCATGATTACATTGAAATTGAATCGTTCTAATCGCAGTTCGCTATGTGATGTAATATTAAGTGGAAAAGTTATTCCTCGTCTTCATTTTAAGCCGTAGCTCATATGTTGGAACCACTTCCAAGAATGTGAATTATGTAATACATGCATATGTCACACTTCTATACATATATGTATGTATAGAAGTGTGACATATGCATGAATTGTAAGTAAGAAATAATATACACACTAAAATTGCTAGATTGTGTACGTATTTTTTATATTAAAATCATAATCTATACTAATATAATAAAGCGGAAGAGTTTGTTTGTTTGTTTGTTTGTTTGTTTGAACGCTAAGATCTCTGGATCTACTGGATCGATTTACTTTGTTTTTGTTTTGTATGAAAGCTGCATTCTTCAGAAGTGCTATAGGCTATATAATATTACATTACACATATATACTAATAAATTAAAATACTTTCTAATTTGACATGTAATTTATTCTGCCATGTTAATAACAACCGTCGTCGCTACGCGACCGCGTTCGTTGCCGCGACATTTTGATATTCATCCTTATGAAAATAAATATAATAGTCAGTCTTTTAGCATTTCATCTAGATTGAAATTATATTTCTATAGAAATTATATTCTTATAATTCAAGCAGGCGTAGCCGCGTCCGGTTCCGCTAGTACAATATACTTGTACTGCACTGTACTGTAATAGATTGTATTATTTTAATAACATAAATGTACATTACTTTTATGAAATAATTCTAAATCACCAATATTTGATTTGTCAAATATATCACTAGTTTTAGGCTATGTAATCAATATTGTTTTCATATTAATGCTTAATTTTTTTCTACCCTTATATAATAATTATAATAAATTGTTCAATGAAATGTAAAATGAATTCTAACTAATACTTCTTTACATTTACATAGATAAATCGCTTGCAAACAATTTATTCGCAGCATAAACATGCTCAAGTACTTTCTGCGTCAAGTCTTCGCGTTGAAGTTCAATTCTACAATTTAACTTTAAAGAACTGCTTGTTCAAGTTATCATTTAACCTCTTGGCATGTTTTCTCTTAGTCAGTGAATAACTAATTAAAGAAACTAATTACAAGTAGACCCTACGTGTGGAGTACGACAGACTGCTGTACTTAAAACTTTGCATATGTATATAAAGTAATTTAAAAAAATAATATTGTTAAAACTTATTTTTCATTGTTGGAGATTAAAATCCAATTCGTTTCATACTGATCAATTTATTTAAGAACATTAAGTTTATACGCCTACAACATATAAATAATATTCTATCATAAACATTTTACGTATATTGCAGTTTAACTTACCGGTTACCGCCATAATACGTGACTTTTAGCAGATACAAAGTCGGCTTCAACATTTTCAAAAATTGATTTTGTAAAGGTAATATTATAAATTTTCAGTAGGATGTATGGATGTTGACGAGGTATTGACAATCGATTTGTGGGATGCAGCAAAAATAATTATTATATTTTAGCTATAATAAATATAAGAGTTTATGTTTTCTTATACACTGTAAACTGCTATAAACGGATACAGAAAACAAAATCTTTTTGGGGATCGTAGTAATGTGGCCGAATACCGTCCGGTCATTACTAAGAGGAATATCTTTCGGTAGATCTGCAAATTATGTGCAATTTGCAAAATTATTTCTATGCGACTGAAAGTTTTGATCATTTCATATAAATTATGCACAGTGCGGCTTATATTCTAGACATAAAACAGGAGTTGATTTAATACATGGTTACTCAGAGATAGTGCTTACATTTTTTCAAAGATCATCACGTCGAAATCAAAATTATTTAAAAGATAAAAAAGTATTACTTGCTATAAAGCTCCCATAGGAGTTCAGCTGAAAATGTCAGCGATTCGCAACATTATTATAAAATTGAACGGAACAGAAACCACTAATTGACATCAATTTGGACTGACTGTGAGTACATTGTGTTATAATTGAAATTGTAAATACTTGTCGCGGTTTGTTGACGTCCGAGACAAATGACAAAGCATTCATTGCGGTGTCTCTAAGACTCTAGAGACAGATTTACGGTCTGCATCTCTCTCTATTACAGAAATTTTGTTAATTAATAATGAAAACAACAATAAAATATTAAAATAAGTTGTCACTGCACTGCACGACTGTTATACAATTGATATGATTAAAAATTGAAGTTGCAATAAAAATTGAAAAGAAATTGAAAGTTTAGAAAGAATTAACTCGGAATATAAATAAATTAGATTTACATTAGTTTCCGAATTGGAAAGTTTTGTTACAAATTACCGTATAATTTTTAATAAGAAATTTTATAGCAATAATTCACATCGCATTCGCAAACTCAAAGGCTGTAATATTTTCTTGTTTTATGGGTTGAGGCAGGGATCAAAATTCGTGTTCTGTAAATATATTTCAAGGCTGATCCCCAGAGAGGGAAGAAAATCATTCCAGGACGTGTCTACGGTTTTTATAGCGCTAGTGAATTATGAGGTACAACATTTATACGTATTTCAGAATATTTACGTATGCTGCGTTCATATTGTAGGTATCGTTACAACGTGTAACGATATAACGACGGTTTTATATCATATATTTTTTCTCATAGCATTTTTTAATGCTAAAATATATATATATAAAATAATTGCACACGCTTTATTTTAGCCCCATTAAGTAGTACGCTCAGGACTTAATAGTACTATGATAATTAACAATGTCGAAGAGATTTGAAGTATGTAATAATAGGACTTGCTGCTATGAAGACTTTTACTTAAGAAAGTAAAAGACAAATTAAACTTATAGTCAAAACGTAAAATGTATGTATGTATAAAATCATTGTAAATGTAAAGCATTTCATTTACATATTCAACGAGCGTATCAACCTGTAGGGATCGTGACGAAAATTTGAATTAAAAAGCTCATTGATCCTAAAACAACTAAACTTGTGGTTTATTTACACAAGTGTCAGCGATCAGTGCACGCCGTGTTAAATATGCGTAGAGTTTAATTATGATGGGAAACAGTGGACTCGGAAGGTTAACATTATCTATGAAAAGCTGGTACTCGTATAATATTGTCATAATGATAAAGTTTTCGTAAACAATAACTGGGATGCTGTATGTATGTTTTTTTATTGCCGGGTTGGTTTTGAAATAAATTTGATTATTGTATTATTAAATGAATTTTAATTAATAAAAACTTTTTTTTTGTTGTATTCGCAGAGAGTAGAAAGGAGTCTGTCTCCTTTGGTATTGTCCCCAAGAATACGACGTTCAAATTAAAAAGATTTATTGTGTTCATATAATAGTTACAACATTAACGAAAGATTTTTTCCCATAAGATGATGATTAATTAATAAAGTAAAAAAAAATCGGCAAAACGCAAATCACAAAATGTTTGTAGTGGTTATTCAGCATAAGGAAACTAAATGCTAGACCTGCCTACACTACCCACACCGTTATCACTATTGTACTGAAAGGATTTATCAATTTCCCGACCCCAGCTCGACCGCGGTTGCACAAAGACCCGGTTACCATGGTAACTCGGTTTGATTTAGTAAATGAAAGCACACGAGCTACTGTATACTTATATATTTGGTTTGTATCACATTTTCATACATAACGCTACAGTCTGAGATGGCATTTACTCAGTATTATGAATCATCTCTGTTTTAATACAAGTAGGAGATAATAACCTCACGCCTCACTTTACTAGACCGAGGAAATGAAAATAATTAATAGTTTTTCTCTCGAGTAAAAATTAGAATCCACAATTGTTACATAGTGAAAATTTGCTATATTTAAAAGTTTTTTTAATATAGTAACTTGAAGCGACGAATATTAAGAATAATGTTTTAATACATTTATTAGCAATAAAAGCGACAACCCTACAAGTACCAGCTAGCGAGTGTAAGAGCGCGTGTACACTGTTATAATTAGTTCGTATTTGCTATGAAAATTTCGAGTTAAGTTCACTGTATAGGTATTAATAAACGCATAATCCTAACTAAGCATAATGCAGAGTGCATTTAATTTTAATTAATTGTAGAGTGGAACATATATTTAATTAAAATGTAATAACTTATTACATATTTAATATCATAATATCATTATGATATTTATATATATAACATTTATTTTCATTAATAGGTTATTAATGATTGAATTAAACAAATTACTTCTACTGCTATTGGTAATAGATACTTATTGTGACTGTTATAAAACCAGTACAGTACCTACTTAACCCTTAACCACTGACATATAATACCGTGACATATCAGGCACGTCAGGTACTCGAACTAACCTGCTAAGACACGTGTCACGCATCCGCACACCCCTCTGGCCACGCGTCATTGGTGACTATGAAACTATCACTAAAAGGTACCATTCTCGCGAAAACTTAAGATATGATCAAAAATTCACTAAGGTCAGTGATTAAGGGTTAAGCCCCTTGTTCTCGTTTTAACTTTTTACTAGCATAATACACTTTTACAAGCGTAAAATGCAAAGCGAAAAGGTGACTCGAATTATTGAAATAACTTATGAACAGAATACTCCATTAAAAGTAGCTTGGGGCGTTCCCTGCATTCTGTGCTTTAATAAAATAATACTATTTAAATGTAAATGTAATTTAAACAAAAATCGTCCTTATTGCATTAATATAACGTTGTTCAAGTAATCTCAGTACAGTCGTAGCAAAGTTTGTGCAATATTTTCATAGTCGAATAACAATTTGTCGTAGTGATGTGTACGATGGATGTAATGCTGATATACTATACAAGAAACTAGTACATTCTAAGGACACACATATATTCTTCTCGTGATATTCTGATGAAATTTATATTCTTGTGTGCAGCAAATATATTTGTATTTTAGTTAGAATACGTTTGTAAAATAATCATGTTTTTATTCAAATAAATATTATGAAATTCATGTAAATAATTTTTTTAAATAAATATATAATTTTTTTAAAATTTAATTTTAATAAATAATCCAAACAGTTTATAGATCAAAAATCTATCAGAAATTACTTCAAACAGTTTACTTATCAAATTCGACACTTATTATGTTTATTAGAAATAAGTTTGCAAAATCACATAACTATATTGTAAAATACTAACGTGGTGTAGAGCGCTACAACTTCCGAATTAAAATTTATTGTGTATAGAAACTCGCTAGCACTATGATCGAATACGGCTGTCGGCTGTCGAAAATAATGAGCGCGACGGCTCTACAAGTCTCCTTTTATCCTTTCCTCAAAATAATACACTATATCGCAGAATTTCATATATAATTAAAGCAAACGTGCGATTCATCCAATAATGTTAATTAATTTTTCAGGAGAGACGTTCCAAAACAAATTTCAATAGTTCGTTTCGTGTGCGGTAAACTTTTTGCTTGTACTTACCATTTTTAATTTAAAGTTCCTAATTGAATTTTCAATATACACTTATAGATATTAACTGATTATGATTAAATTTGTTGTTATAAGTTTTATAAATATTACCTGCATACCACATAAAAGATAAATTCAAAGAGTACCCTCATGACGTTTCCACGAGAAAAAAAAAACACATTAATGAACAAAAATAATTCACGTTGAACATTAATATTCTCAATGCCATATCGTTTTTATCTTTTAATTACAATCTTCAACGCACCGATGTGGACTCACAATGTTGTTTGGCAAAAATGAATGCACATAAAGGGGAGAGTAAAAGCCCATCCTCATTCCGCATGATGCATCGTCTGCGTGACGCCTGTCATTGGGAACAAACTCCCGCAGGCTTTACACGCGGCCCTTCACAGCGTGAATAGACACACACACATTATACACTATATACTATGATTTATAGCTGAGCTTGCAGTTACTGTATGTATATACGAGTCCATACATAGGTTCTAAAGATGAAAAATACGCTCTAAATACACATTTATCTTCATAGTATCTAATAATGTATACATACGTTTGTCGCCTTTAGTAAGCTATTCAGTAAACGTTTGTTAATTTTTATTTGGTGAATAAAATTGGTTTTCTTTAATCATAAATAGAGGTAATATGGTCTTCAAATGTAAGTGGCACATGCTTTCAGTTCTTTACCAATATAACAGAAACGCTACATTTTTCATGTAACCGATATGCACATGAATATAAATAATATATCTATATATTCGAAGCGTATTATGTTAATTTTTAAATAAATTAAATTAATTTCACTATTTCTAAAACATTATCTTTGCATTTATACGAGTATATCAGGAAGTGTCAATCAATACAGAAACAAAGTAGTACGTGCTATTGCGTAATATTTGTGCGTGTGTATTAATCTGAAGGAAGGGGACGATTACTACGGTTGTATGACTCTATTAAACTTCGTAGAGTTTGATTTCCTCTATTGTAGACACGGTCCTACGCTTGTTCAGCGTCGGATTACATTACAAATACGCATTTAAAGAATAGAAAAACTACTTCAACCATAATAAGATGGACATAATATCCAATAAAAATATATATAAATGTACAAACTGCGAAAAAAATTCGTTATTGCGAGCATCCTATCCTATATCTTATAAAACAAAGTCGCTTTTCGTGTCTGTCTGTTGTTTCTAACTCTTCTTCTTCTAAACCACTGAACGGATTTTGATGCGGTCTTCACCATTAAGTCGAGTGTTTTTCGTAGAAGGTTTATATATAGTTTATTATTTGTACATTCTTATGTAAATTAACATAAATACGATAAATGTGTATAAAGTCCTACCCGTTGAGACACTTTCGCGCATGCGTTGCTCTAATGGTAAGTACTACATGAAAAAAATGTACTGGAGTATTGTTCCTCTTAATAAGATCTACAAAAAAGTCCGCGAGAGCATATTCGTATCTTTTAAGAATAACGTGTAGTGATCATTTTTCTGTCTAAAAATAATAATTTCAATATATTTTTTATTGTGAGGGATATTTTTCCATAATGGTATTAATCCTTATCCTTTAAAATACTTTATTAAATTTCTGCGTTAAACGAAGATAAAATTTTGTTTTTACAATATTTCGAAATTGCGAATAGTTTTACAGAAAAACGCATTTATTTGTTGACACATCCCGCCGTTGACACATCAGCTGTATGTTACTCAAGTTTCACTTATCCCTTACTCTCAGCATATAAATAAGTACATTAGTTACGTTGGCCATTTAATGTAGACCAAAACTGTCTTTTACTGTTTTTCATTTTAATAAGTACTTTAGAAGTTGTTACAATATCAAAAAAATCCTTGCTTCGAAACGGCTCGCCACTCGCCATGCATCCGCCGTGCCCGCTTGCCTTACACGCATCGGTGGTTCAGTGGTAGAATGCTCGCCTGCCACGCAGGCGGCCCGGGTTCGATTCCCGGCCCATGCATTCTATTTAATTTTCCTCATAGGCAGCCACGTCGTGCTTGCTTTTCATCAGGGACAGAATAACCCCTTCAGCATTAACCACAAGCTCGAAAAAAAAACCCGGCTGCCTTTATAGCAACGAAGATTTAGTTAGATGCGTTTGCACGTATTAGATAATTGGAGTTGAATGTATTATTTAAGTAGTTAAAGCGGGCGAAGCCGCAAGAGGGTCGCTAGTAATATATATATAATATCGTACGAAACAATAAAGAATTACTCGGTCATTTACGGCTCACTGATAAATTCTCTTACGCGTTCTGCTCGGATATACTGTCTCACCCCTTCCGGCGTTCGACAAACGTACGCCACATCCGTATTTCAAGCGTCCATAAATAATTCAGTATTATGTACTAGAGCACTCTCTTTAATCGTTTCATATGACGTCACCTGAGTTATTATACAAACTTAGCAAAATACTCTTATAATGCTATCTTTGTAATTACACAGTTGATCTCAATTTTTCTGGATATATAGGAGTAATATTTTATAGAACTTTGGATTAAATTGAGTCTTATACTTTAAATTTATTATAATAAATATATTATGTAAATAAAGCATAGCGCGTTTAATATTTGTAACAAAACAATTATTCACTATTACTACTTTATAGTAACAATTATATAATTTTCTTTCAAATATTTCCTGCACAAACAAAAACTTTCTTTGTCACATATTTACAATTATTAATTACTAGAGGACGCGCGTGTTAGAATCATGATAGTAGATAATATAAATAGTGATAAAATACAATAATTGTCTGAATGAATTATAGGATTGTCGTATCGAACCAACATCAGAAGCGGATGGTAGCCATAAGTAACGTTATGTTACCTTTTAAATGATCTGAAGCTTGGAGCAGTGCCGTGGACTTGTAACCACAATTGTAGGCTTCAGGGTACCCTTAACGTTATAACAACACTCACCTTTCACTGCTCCAGCCACTGAGCTGATTCATAAACTATTTATACTAATAAATACATATAACTTACCTGTACTATACTTACCACATTTGCAATTACAATAATAGTTGATTCACTTAACATTATAATAATGATAAATCTTCTAACATTTACAATAAAGATCGCCGAGGATATATAATACATTTTCAATAATCCTATAAGTCAAATATTATCGTAATTCCATTGTTTTATATCACCAGCCAGCAAATCATAGGCAGATGTATCAAACTACAAATCCTAGACAAGTGTCCATTATCAATTATAAAATATTATTTATTGTAATTATCATATATATATTATTTATTATTTAATTACTATTAACTTTATAAATCTATTAAATATAATCATAATTCTATAGTAATCCATTACTTAACTACCAAATCATAGATGGATATTTTAAACGCCAAATCAATGACAAGTGTCAAATGTCAATTACAAACATTATTTATGATAACAATCATATATGTATTATTTATTATTTAATTATCATTAATTCTATAAACCTATTACGGCCAAACTGACACAACTTCGTCCCCGAAGTTATAGGTACATCTCAACATTTTATCATCAAATCCACTTGTATAGACCTTAAAATAATATAAATATGTCAGAGTCATGAGCCACATACAAAGACACATCAACCGCAATCACCCGCTGCCAGTGCGACCGACTGATGCCAAATATGCGACCGCCCAGCGGATAGATAAAATATATAATACATAAGTCACATAAATAGACACATCAACTGCAATCACCCGCTGCCAGTGCAACCAGCCGATGCCAAGTATGTGATCGACCAGCGGATAGATAAAATATTTATAATACATAAGTCACATAAATAGACACATCAACTGCATTCACCCGCTGCCAGTGCAACCAGCTGATGCCAAGTATGTGATCGACCAGCGGATAGATAAAATATTTATAATACATAAGTCACATAAATAGACACATCAACTGCATTCACCCGCTGCTAGTGCGACCAGCTGATGCCAAATATGTGATCGACCAGCGGATAGATAAAATATTTATATATTATATGAAAACCTATAATGTATATATAATATCTTCTTCTTCCTCCTGGCACTAATCCCGGTTATTGCCAGGGTCTGCCCTCCTACTCGACCTACTCCACCTTGCACAGTCTTTTGCGTCCTCGATGGTTAGATCATTGGCTCTCATGTCCTGCATCACGACATCCAACCTTCCTTGGGCGTCCGGAAGGTCTCACTCCAGGAATTGATATAGTTCTTAGACCGGCGCGTAACGTGGCCAAACCATCCAATGTATATATAACCAATACCAATGTATATGAAAACCGGCGGTAGAAGTAAGTCATGGCTAAGGAACATTAAGGAACATTAAGGAATGGACTTGATTTGATTCATTTGGCTAGGGACAGGACTAAGTATGCGAAGTCAACCTTCACTAGTTGGAGACGCACATTAAGAAGAAGAAGAAGATATATAATATATGAATAACATAATATATGAAATATAATATATAAATAACATAATATATAAATAACACAATATATAAAAATATATTTAATAAAAATTCAGTTCAATGGTGTAATCTTTAAATGTAATATTTTTTATATAACATTTTATATATGGCATTTTCAACAGCAATATTTCAACTACACATTTTCCAGAACATATCATTATACTCAATAGTAATGACACTTTAATTTGTATTTCGAATAGATTCATGAACTTTATATATTTTATAAATTCCGTTAAATCGTACTAGCAACACTGTATAGATCCATTTTATTTCCAATTGCATAACTTTTATTATTTTAATACCTCTAAACAATATGTCATTCTCATCTCAATTCATTTATAGTAATCAATGAACATATTGATTTGTATATAATAAATGGATAAATTCATTTACTTCATATATTGTACCAATATGACATAAAAGTAACTTATTTGGTCTGACCATCAGAATATACAAATGAACAAGCTCCAAAGCTCCGAGCTTCCAAGACGAATGTCCTGTGAATTTAACGACTGTTGTATTTAAAATGAAAAAGCCTAATTTCTCACTATCCGTTCGGCTAACCTGACGGTTCATTACATATGGTACTTAAGTCATGAAAGTAATGCTATATGCCCATGCTTAGATATTCCGGCTAAACAATTGATATGTTTGTTCTATTTACCATTTTTCATCAAGTTACCATTACATGTCTTTAACCACACCTCTCTCAAAGCTCTACTACTAAAATAAGATTTTCGGTTCATTTTCATTAATATACTCAATCTGACAGTTCGCAAAACAAAATCGTGACTTACGAAAGTCCCTTGCTGAACCCTATAAAACGTTTTATTGGTTTAATATTACTAGACATGGAGAGGTTAACTGAAGCAGCATCATTTAAATAAATAAACCTAACACATGTCAAACGAAACACTATTGACAAAAAACATTATTTAAAATTGATGACAAATTCATTGTAAATAAAGGCCAAAATTATTAATTATATTTAAATGTCTATTAGATATCTCGTAAGCAATTTATTTAATAAAATTACCAGAAGTAAATATTTAATAAAATAAAACATTTTTAATTCTGTTTGATAAGAAAACTTTAAAATTACTCAATTTGTAAATTAATCTTCAATAAGAAGAGCTTGGATTTCTGATCTAATATACTTACTATACTGTTATCTTTCCAGAATAAATAAACAAAATATTTTATTTGTCCAACAATATATTCAATAACAATATATTCATATTGTATAGTAATATTAGTAGCAGACATAGAAACAAGAAATAAAGATAGTTACTAACTTCAATAAATTGCCTCCAAAAAGTTAACAAATCACTGATGAAACTGAGGCATATGTAACATGTCTTTTAATTAAATTCCGCAATTAGTATTGAAACTTTTATTATTCCTTGTGGAATTATATATAAATGAATAAATAATATAATCTAAGTTTGTCACTACAGAAATTCCAAATAACTGACAAACATCCTAACAAGTCATAATTTAAAAAGTTTATATACTTATATAATTTTTATCAGTATTCTTATATAACAAGACCGCTGAAATACTATACACAAACTAACTGATTAAACCTTTTTGTAAGACATAACATAATTTACTTTGTCATAATGTTTTATTGTAATAATAAATAATAACTAAGTAACCTAATAGTACAGTGAACCTACTATATATTTTGGTAATATTTTCAGATTAAAAATGTATAAAATCAATATTAATTAAACTTTATGGAAATTAACTGTCACCAATCAAATAATTCAAATATAATATTAATAATATTCACTTTGAAAAGGGAAATTTATTCTTATTTTTACTTGTAATTCACCATTCTTAATGTTTCTGATTTTAAACAAATATAATGCTAAGTTGTAACAATTTTTCTAAATTGAAATTATATTGATGCAAATTCTAAATAATTTCCAATAAATAAAAATATATATATATATTTTTAAATCTTTCACTATTTCAATATTAGTATTTCATCATTTCTATTCATTAAAATATCATATAAATCTGGTATTAAGTTAATTAAAACTCTTATAATGTCTTTCTTCATAATGAGTTATAATAAAACTATATAATACTTCAGATATAGTTTTAACATTGCTTTTGTAAGATGCCATTTTAAACAATAAAAATAATATAAGATTATTATAATTGTTAACATGTATACTTCAAACTGTAACTGTATCTTTTCCTGTACCACTTAATGCAGAATCTATCACACATTACTTACCTTTTTTTATTATTGAATTATCAATTAATATTAGTAAATTGTTGTTGTATGATTGTTCCCATCACCTCGAATATGATTTGACTATTTAACTTTAAACATAGAGCCAGACAATTTAGCCACAAACAAGGGCAATCTAACTCCTTTTTTATTATCTTCCTTTTATTATGATTTCATTGTAATTTACATAATACACAATTACAAAACATTAAAACTTTGAAGAGTGTCAGGATATTATTTCTCTTGAAAGTGGGAGTGAGAGTGAGCTGATCCCACTTCTGATGTTAGAATCATGATAGTAGGTAATATAAATAGTGATAAAATACAATAATTGTCTGAATGAATTATAGGATTGTCGTATCGAACCAACATCAGAAGCGGATGGTAGCCATAAGTAACGTTATGTTACCTTTTAAATGATCTGAAGCTTGGAGCAGTGCCGTGGACTTGTAACCACAATTGTAGGCTTCAGGGTACCCTTAACGTTATAACAACACTCACCTTTCACTGCTCCAGCCACTGAGCTGATTCATAAACTATTTATACTAATAAATACATATAACTTACCTGTACTATACTTACCACATTTGCAATTACAATAATAGTTGATTCACTTAACATTATAATAATGATAAATCTTCTAACATTTACAATAAAGATCGCCGAGGATATATAATACATTTTCAATAATCCTATAAGTCAAATATTATCGTAATTCCATTGTTTTATATCACCAGCCAGCAAATCATAGGCAGATGTATCAAACTACAAATCCTAGACAAGTGTCCATTATCAATTATAAAATATTATTTATTGTAATTATCATATATATATTATTTATTATTTAATTACTATTAACTTTATAAATCTATTAAATATAATCATAATTCTATAGTAATCCATTACTTAACTACCAAATCATAGATGGATATTTTAAACGCCAAATCAATGACAAGTGTCAAATGTCAATTACAAACATTATTTATGATAACAATCATATATGTATTATTTATTATTTAATTATCATTAATTCTATAAACCTATTACGCGCAGATTCGCCTGCGGGTAATAGGGTAATAATACCCTTAGGGGTAAATTCTAATAAACTAAACACGTGTTCAATGAAATATTTTTAACCTTTAACTATGGACGTGACTTTTTTATAACATACATATGGACGTCGGGTCTGCCAGACCAGTGTATTTATTGGTCATATTCCGACTGTTTTTTAAAGGAAGAAAACAATTTTATGTTTTAGTTTACATGAATAGCCTCAAATCAAACAAAATCAATATAAATAAAATCGCTTTTTATTAAAGTTTACGCATCACAACGATTTAAGTAACTTAAAGTCACAATTTCAGTCTTTGGCCACATGGGATGACTCTTAAGAAAATAATACTATAAAAAAAAGACAGATAATAAAATAAATATTTTTTTAACAAAATATAAAGTCTAACAAATAAAAAAAATAAAGAAATTACATCTTATGTTATAAAATAAAAATTTTGACACCACCTCAAGATAGGGTATTATTGAACATCGATACACAATGGCTTTCAACATTGTAGGCTAACAGGACGATTGCAGTCAACATAAGTATGTGTTGTGTTTCTATATATCTTTTGGGGGCAAAGTGTACATGTTTTTCAAGATCCCAAAACTATTTTTTTAGCTTCATGTTCAAAGAATGATAGATCAGATCGCGAAACGCGAGTCAAAGTCATTCTCAATTCTTAGAGTAGTTTAGTATACAAAACGCGTCTTTTTATTTGATAAAGTGCTATTTTCTTTATAAAATGTCGTCGTCCAATTCTTTTGTTTGATGTTGATTATAAAGTACCGATATTTTTGTCCCTGACGTGCTAGGTCGATCATTTTTTTTCCATTTTATCATAAAAAATAAAAAAAAATAATCTTTTTTAGGTAAATAATATTTATATTACTAAAATATATAACAAACAATGCCAAATAATATATGATATAAAACAATAAAAACATTTGAATACAAATAATACAATTAAAATATTAAAGTATATTTTGTAATATTATAAAAATATATGGCGTTTTGAAATCATTCATGTATGGGAAACATGGACGTCGGGTCTGACAGACCCAGGCCCCGTTTAGAAAGTTAAATACTCACGTGTTTTGAACCCAGAGACACAACCACTGCTATCTACATTCATTTTGTCATTAATACGAAAGGTACTGAGAGACTCAGTGGCGGAGGTCACCGAGAAGTGGCCGATTTGTAGAATTCGTAGAACTGTCTGGTCTGTCAGACCCAACGTCCATACTTAAAGGTTAAGAGTCTCAATTTAAAATCTTATAAATATCAGTGGCGATTTAGAGACTTTTCTATACGAACTTTCAACCCCTTATTTGCACCCCTAGGGGATGAATTAAAATAAACCACGAAACATGTGTTCAATGAAATATTTTGAAAAGTCTAATTTTCGAATTTTATAAAAATCGTGATTCAAAGATTTTCCATAAAAACTTTCAACCCCTTATTTGCACCCCTAGGGGATGAATTACTACTACGACTATTTTTAAGAGTCTAAGTTTCAAATTTTATAAAAATCGGTGGCGATTTAAAGATTTTTCCATACAAACTTTCCACCCTTTCATGGCACCCTTAGGAGGTAAATTCTAAAAAAACGTGAAACACGTGCTCAATTAAATATTTATAAGAGTCCGAATTTACAATTTTATAAAAATCGGTGGCGATTTATAGATTTTTCCATACAAACTTTCAACCCCTTATTTGCCCTCTTAAGGGGTGAATTCTAGAAAACCATGAAATACATGTTCAATTAAATATTTTTAAGAGTCTAAATTTAAAATTTTATAAAAATCGATGGCCATTTAAGAATTTTTCCATACACACTTTTAACCCCTTATTTGCACCCTTAGGGGAAGAATTTTAGAAAACCATGAAACATGTGTTCAATTAAATACTTTTAACAGTCTGAATTTCAAATTTTATAAAAATTGGTGCCGATTTAAAAAAAATTCTATACAAATTTTCAACCCCTTATTTGCACCCTTAGGGGAAGAATTCTAGAAAACTATGAAACATGTGTTCAATTAAATACTTTTAAGAGTCTGAATTTCAAATTTTATAAGAATCGGTGCCGATTTATATTTTTTTTCATACAAACTTTCAACCCCTATTTCACCCCTTTAGGATTAAAATTTTTCAAAATCCCTTCTTAGTGAATGTCCAGATTACGAAAGTAAACATCTGTCCAAATTCCACGTTTGTACGCACAGCGGTTACGGCTGTGCGTGCGTCTTACCTCAGTCAGTGAGGACAAGTCCTTTTATATATATAGATTATAAAAACCATGTCTTGAAGTAATATTTCAGTAAATAATTAGGAAAAAACAATTTATTTAAAATACAGTAAAGAGATAAAGGAATAGAAATTTGGGATAAAGAGAACTGTGCACAGAATTAGACACTCAAACGGGTTTAAAAATATCGGAACATTCACATTGGGGACGAATTGAGGACGCAAAATAAAGAAAAAAGTCTATTTTCTCGCTAATTTAAGGAGATAATTTCGTTGAGCGGGTCTCGGTTTGCATCAAACAGTTAGCACGCTACTCGCTGCTCGGTTGGGTAGAGCCAATCATAGCCCTTTGTAAGCTCTTCCTCAGTTCAATAGGATTTTCAGTCTAATAAGAAATCGTTTTATCTGCGTAGAACGTAATTTTCACAGAAATTTGATTGATTTGATTGTAGTTATTTGTCAATTTCACGATTTTGGCGAAATTTATTTACAATATTTCTTTATTTATTAAAATTATTTATAGTGATGATATATATTTGTAAATTATCGGACGACCATTTCTTAAAGCTTAGTCCTTTTGAGTCACAATGTCTGTTTAATACCATATGCATGGCATGGTAAAAAATATTTATTCTCATTTCCCCTTTATATTTAAGCTTGTCTAACACTATTGCGGTATCGATTTCAACATGCATATGATTTGCCGTTGCGGTAGTTGTGGCTATTGTTATATAATTTTCATATTATAATGTAGATAAATTGACTATATATTTTCAATCAGTTAATTTAAATTTTATATTATATTAGCTTAGTGTGTTTAATTTAAATTAATTTATTAAATTGTTGATTTCATTATTGTTATGATAACCGTGATGACATCTCGATCATAACATTAAATTAAAACTCAAATTACAAATGGTTGTTTACTGTAATAAGTCTATTTAATAAAATTACATCTTTGTAAATATAACTGAAAGTAATATTTACAAAGCATATAAATAAAACAGAAACTGAGAAAACTGGTTAGTACAAACTTAGTACAAAAATAATCGTTACTTGTAAAAAATCTAATTTCACAGAAGCTAGCATTAATCTCTTACTGAGTATGTGAAGTGAAGTTGCTTATTTACCAAGAGATAAAAAATTCTAAACATAAAATAAATTTTAAAGCAAGAAATAATTAACAATTTAAATTTAAATTAAAGTTGGAGTTTCTAGAATATTTCGTTAGTATGAACTGGAGCTATGATACTGGGAGCAGTGTTCTGTAATACGTATGTAGGAGATGAAACGTGATGTGCCGACGGCGGACAAGTTAAGTTGTTTCAAACTATACTAGAGTTGTGAAGTCATTCTTTATGCTTTTATATAGTGGAGATGTTGATGGGACCATATATATTACGCCAATGTAATATTAATCATTTGAAATGTTAGACGTAGACTTATATAAGAATAACATTTCTTTAATCACGAATTAATAAAAAACACAGATAAAATATTTCCAGAACGACTCCAATATGTTTGAATGGATTGAATTTGAAAATAATACACGTAAATATGTATGTAATACCAAGTAATTGTTCACTTTAATTCAATCCACTTTAATTTCATTTAATCATATCCTTTATTTTGATCCACTTGCATATAGTGCAATTTGAAAACTTTCTAAATGTTATACATAAACTCTCTTAACTGTACTTCTTAGTAATCTTCCATCTATTAATTAATATCAAGTAATAAAAATTAAGAAATTATTGTTCTTATCACAATCATTTATGACTTAATTTATACAATACAAAATGCATTAGACTTGGTGACAATTAAACAAATTATAAATTACAAACTCAAGTAATACGCTTGCACAGCCCACCCGTATATATGTTCGTGTCCGGTACTACTTCGCAATCGTCATTCTAGATTTGATTGTAATCATTACACTCATATACAAGGCAAAACCAAACAGCGTTAAAAATGAAAATAATCAGTTGCATCGTCCTGCTCGTCGCAGTCGCCGTGGTCAGCGGTAACAACAAGCCACAATACGACGTCAATGACGCTCCGGCATTATTCGAGAAGTTTGTGAAAGATTACAACAGACATTACAAGAGTGAGGCTGATAGGAGGGAGCATTATGAAGCTTTCGTGAAGTCCCTACATGACATCAATGAAGCTAATGCTAAGAGTGAATACGCCACTTACGATATAAATAAGTTCGCCGATTATACACCTGAAGAAGCGGAAAAAATGAGGGGCCTTGGACGTGCGTTCTTTTAGTACTGTCATAAATATACTAACAATATCTCGTTAAATTTTATAGTCCATCTATCAATGCAGATTCCGTCAGTAACGTCAAACGAATCCTCCAAAATCGCATTATTGCATTTTAAAGTAGCATGAAAGTTTTAACAGCTTATTCAGATTTTTGTATTATAATATAAATAAAATTTGGCGAGATCAATCAATGATACATAATTATCTGTCCTTAACTAATACGTCATTTTCCATAACCCGGAAAAAAAGTTATTGGTTTCTATTAAAGCGCGTAAATTCTTAACGATAGTGTCCTATGTACGAGTTCGAGTAAGTTATAAATATTGTAAATATTACTTGACATAAAATTTTGACATTTAAGTAAAGTATTTCAAAGTAAATTTTTATTAACAAGGTAAATTTTATTTTCAGCGCTCTAAGATCCAGAAAATCCTGACCAGAGACAGCGACTAGACGACTATTTAGCTACGTTCAACGACCTTCATACATTTGTATAATCTTAATATATCATTGAATCAATATAAATCTATTTATTAAAAGCTTTTATTTAACTTGCAATGTATGTATGTGGGTTCGGGTGAAATCTTGGAGCTCAATTTTGAAGTAGATATCGTCAACCGATTGAGCTGAAATTTTGTACACACGTATACTTTGGATGACAATGCACTGTAAAATATGTGACGTCATTCTAAATCTAAAATGGCGGACCGTGCAAGATAGCAGAATAGTTATTTTTAATGTTATTTTTAACTTTTAACAATATGGGTATCAAATGAAAGGGCTCGTTGAGAGCAACTCGAAAAATAATGTGATGTCATTCTAAATCCCATAAGGAGGATATCGAAGATAGCCGAGTATCTATTTGGTCTACTTCTACAATATCGATATTAAATGAAATGGGTTGTTGACCGTAACTCTAAAAATAATGTGATTTTATAGTAAATCCAATATGGCGGAACATCTAAGATGGCAGAATAGTTATTATTTATGCACTTCTGCAGTATGGGTATCAAATGAAAGATCTTGCCGAGAAATCCAATAGAATTGACACTATTCAAGTTTTTTGTGCTTTCATATAATGAAAGGTATGTTCGTACGATTGAGCTGAAATTTTGTATACACGTTTGGTTTGGATGATAATGCACGATAAGGTTTGTGACTTCATTCTAAATACAATAAGGCAGACCATCCAAGATGGCGGAATAGTTATATTTCATGAACTTCAATAATATGGGTATCAAATGAAAGGGCTTGTTGAGAGTAACTGGAAAAATAGTGTAACGTCATTATGTCGTTATTATCTACGTATTTAGTCTTAATAGAAATTGTTTATAAGTTACGTACTTTTTAAATTTTTTTAGTCCAACAGTTTCAAACCTCAAAATTGTAGTAAAAAAAGAATAATATAATGGTTAAGGCGTAATGGTTCAAGGCCTTCAGTTGCACGCTGGGAGAATAATGGTACAGAAACGACCTGCAGGCAAGAGAGGACTCTAATAAGGGTCTCAATTTAAATTGATTTAACTAAAATATTTACAGTCTGTCTTTTGTATAAAAAAAACAAACAAAGCCTATACATTTAGAATTGTAAATCCCAACATAAAGTTATATTTTATTTGAAGCTAACATTTTAAACGACAAAACGTGATTAGAATTGGTCGTATCGCTATTTGTTGTTTCATTTATTCTCATATATTGCCAAATAAAATAACTAAAACAAACTAATCTAGTTACATACGTATTGGAATGGTTGTTTAGCCTTTTATCCTTTTATCCTTGAACACTCTCAGTGATGCGAATAAATGCACGTATCGGCGAGGAATAGTGAATGAACACTACGCTTACGTCATGCGTAAAGTGTTCAACACACGAAGGTAGTGAAAATTAAATCACGATTGAAGACTTTACACCTTTCTCAAGTAGCATCACGTACTATTGTAAATTATATTATGTTATTTATTACTTTCACCACTGCCTTTTGCAATCAATTTCTAAGATATATTCAATCAAGATCGTCAAAAATATTTCTTTATGCCATATTAAACACATATTATGTACGGACTAGTGCATTTCACTAGTATAACATATACACGATATCCATTTAGATTAAAGTATAATTATTCTACTTGTTATGAAAGATAACAACGGTCATACAACTACTATATTAATATGCAAATATGTATTGCAATCGAATATGTATTTTAGAGAAAACACAATTCTCGGATACAATGCGTGAAACATGGCGCATTGTAAACCAAGCCCGCCCTTTGTGTAAAAGACCGGCGCACATTGAAAAAACATCACGTGGAATCTTTCTTCGACAATGTAATGAATGTTACGTTTTGCTTGTTTGCTGACCTTATCTCAGGAACGATGGAAGATATTGAGTTGAAATTTAAAACATGTACTCATATCTACAGTCTCTTGATTTTCTAAAAGAAATTTATTTATACATGGCCGTTTATAACGTAAAAACGCGTATTTAATTATTAAATTTGGCAGTTAGCACCTACAGGTAGTACTAGTTCAGGGAAATAAGAATTTGAAAACTATGCATTTGTGGGTAAATTTTAAAAAATAATAGCATAAACAGACAGGCAAAATTTATTATTAAAGTCGCTAGTTCAAGTGAGGTATTAGATGAAAGGGCTCTGGCCAAGCTTATACAGCTCACCTATATATATGGCCGGCGCATCTTCGGAATCGTCATTCTAGATTTTATTTTCGTCACTAGCGTGTATAGAAGCAAATCAACGTTCATAATGAAAATATTCAGTTGCATAGTCCTCCTCGTCGCCGTCGCTGTGGCCAGCGGTGATGATAAGCCACACTACGATATCAAAGACGCGCCGGCATTATTTGAGCAATTTGTGAAAGAGTACAACAAGCACTACAAGAGTGATGCTGATAAGAAGGAGCATTATAAAGCTTTCGTGAATTCCTTAAATCAAATTAATAAATCCAATGCTGAAAGTAACAGTGCCACTTTCGATATAAACAGATTTTCCGATTATACACCTCGCGAGATGGCAAAATTGAGGGGCTATGGAAGTGCGTTTTATTTGTGATGTTATCTATATACTGATAATCTATAAGCTTTATTTATTAATGTAGCGTCTGTGACTAATAACGAAGTCCAAACAACGTAGAATCGTCTATCGAGTTTTTGTGTATATTATTTATTAATTACAAAATTTATCGGCGATTCTAATATAAGAAGAATATAAGAAAATATCTGCTGTTACTAAATATTGCTGGTTATAAAATATTTGCTGTAGCAATGCAAATACGAAATTAATTATTAAATTCTTTACGCTATATTTTTTATACAGAAAAGTGTTCTAACTCAATTCCCCATACTAAAAATATTTACTTAAAAAGGATATTTCAAAGTTATTATTTATTAATGTGATTTAATTTATTTTCAGATAACCCGTCAGCTCCAGAAAATCCTGATAGACAATAAGTCGTTGCTGCTTTTGCTGTGCTCTTCGACTAGCATATTTATGTATTTTTAGTTCAGTTCTATCTATACTAATATAATAAAGCGGAAGAGTTTGTTTGTTTGTTTGTTTGTTTGTTTGTTTGAACGCTAAGATCTCTGGATCTACTGGTCCGATTTACATTGTTTTTGTTTTGTATGCCAGCTGCATTCTTCAGAAGTGCTATAGGCTATATAACATTACATTATACATATAAACTAATATATTTTAAAGTACTTTCTAATTTGACATGCAATTTATTCTGCCATGTTAATAACAACCGTCGTCGCTACGCGACCGCGTTCGTTACCGCGTCATTTTGATATTCATCCTTATGAAAATAAATATAATAGTCACTTTTAGCATTTCATCTAGATTGAAATTATATTTCTATAGAAATTATATTCTTATATTTTAAGCAGGCGTAGCCGCGTCCGGGTCCGCTAGTTATTAAATAAAAGCATAATTATTCTTACCTTTATAAATATTACAAAACTTTAATAAATATATCATTATCGAAGTTCATTTATTTGATAAGCATCTAATGACTCATATACCTGTCATGTTCATGACATTATCCGAATAAAGCATGTGAAAGCACGTCGCATACTAGTGATTTATTTATACGTATGTAGTAGGTTAACTGATAAAAAAACTGGTTGTCTGTAAAGTCGGTTTACGGACGATAGCTTTACGTGATAGCGAATTATTACTATTTTGTATAATACAATCATCACGAACCATTTTAATAGATACACTTATAGTCTTCATAACTCGATAGTTTAAAATATGACGGCTAGCAAATGTATGATAAGCCGCCGTAGCGGAATAGTTACAAAATAGTAAACGCCGAATTTTTGAGATGTGATAGAACTAAAAGCCTATAACTATAACAAATCGAGAAAATGAAAATATTAAATATTTCATTACCCTGAGTAGAAATTGAATCTATCACCGTCTCTTATCCAGCCACACTTGTGCCAATGAGCCATGATTCTCTATTTATGTTCTCATATAAATAAATCCAATAGAGACCGATAGAAAATATGTATATTGAATATTTAGAAAATTATGAAAATCATATACATATAGTATACTTTTTTTATATATTTTTTTTTCCGATTACGGCATCACTAAATCTTCGGAACTAGTTAATCGAACTTTGACAAAGTACTGCTCGGTGTCTGACGCCAACTGCCTTTGGCAAAGCTCTCGTTCTAGACATCTCCGATTTAAATTATAAATTCACATCTTAGGGAGCGATAGAAACACAATAGACATGCTGTTGACAGTTCTCTTAAAACAGCGTTAGCCTAAAGACTTATTAAATAAAACCTGATAACTTCTGAATAATGAAAACTAGTTTCGCGAATACAAAATATTTCGTAGAATATCTTAACATGATTACATATACAACTGATTATGACAGTAATAGACAAATGATCAATAAAACCCATGTCTAGTGGACTCTTACTGCAGGTAGCTAACGACGACTTGTCCTTGTGAGGGTTTTATTCAGGTGTTTGAATATTGCGCATTTCCATAATATTAAGACGGAAGCGCATTATCCCGTGTTATCAGCGTGAAATCATTCTTTCATTTATGGTGATATTCTTTTTAAAAATTGTCATATATTTTTACAAATAATCGCATCGAAAATCAAAAACTTAAATTATAATAAAAGTGTAAAACACTATTTTAAGTGTTGCTGCTACTGTGGCTGGCAATTGTAACTCAAATAGGATAATTAGCAACTGAAATTTCCAATCACTATGTAAGATTTAAAAGGCTGTTAGCAATTAAATGTTATTTTATGTTAGTAACACACCAGGGAATAGTTTAGATACACATGTCTGTCACGGCTGTAGCTCGGTTGTCAAAAAAATATAATATGATAGAGCAACATATTATAAACTTTATCTCGATTTAATATAATAATAATAAAGCCTTTTATTTACCGTTGCCACAGTTACAAACTTAATGCTAATTTAATATAGTTTACTTTCTAATTTATTTATTTTTTCTACACTATACTATTATTTATTTTATCTACAATATTACTAATAATATTTAAGTATATGTTATAAGGAGATATATATATTATATTTTTACATATTCTAATTTTACATTAGCGTTGATTACTTGTTTCTTTTACTAATTACTTTATAATATACACTCTACTACACTAATTACTTGTTACTGTTCATTTACAAAATTTTTAGTTCTTTTTAGTTAACTTTTATTCTAATTTTATTTACAAAATATTTTATTTTCTTATTTAAATTTTTCTAAATTATTTATTAAATATAACTAATTTAGTAGTATAATATCAGGCAAGGTCCCCAGACTGGGTATAGGCCTCCTCCAAAGGTATACACTTTTTTTTCCATGCAGTGCCGTTTGCTTTCAATTGGTAACATTATTATGTTGCTGTATCTAATGTAAGTCTTATATAATAATCTAATATATAATGATCAAAGTCTTTTTATTTTTATTATTCTGTTTTCTTTTCATAGCTTTTGATCCTTTGGAGGGTTTTGGTCGTACTCTTCCGCGGTGACCAGCCGAATTGGAAGATCTTTTGTTTTAATTTTGTTTTTTTTTTTTTTTTTATTTCTTCTTTTCTTATTAGTTTGACTATGGAGGAGGTGCTTGATTGCTATGCTTGTTTGTTTTATTATTATTCTTATTTGTAGGATTCATTACAAAATTTAATTTTCCTTGTTTTATAACTCCTTCTGAAAGACTGTTTGATGGTTTAGCTGGTACCTCCTTTTGTTGTATTTTGTTCTTTTTATTTATTTGTATGTTTTCCTCTATATTGGTTATAGTAGCATTTTCAGGTGATGTAGGTAGTTTACGCTTAGAATTATTTTTCCATACAATAAGTCGATCATATTTGATTACAGCTATGTTTCCTTTATCTCTTTCTAATTGTAGTTGTTGTTGTAGTTCTCTTCTTTTCTCCAGTATCTGTTTTGGATAATCTTCTTTGATGTAATACTGCGTACCTTTTAACTCCCTCTTTTGTTTCATTATTTTTATTTTTGTTCCTAGAGTTGAGAGAGTAACTACTATTGGTCGTGTTCTTTCATCTTTCTTTCCTATTTTTTTGACTTCTTGAATGTCGGCATAATTTAGTTTTACAGAGAGATATTGCTCCAACCAGTTGATTACGTTTCTTTCTAGGCTCTCGTATGTTTCTTCGTTGTTTTCTATACCGAAAATAACCACATTATTTTTTCTTGTCTGTCTTTCTAAGGCTTGAATCTTATTTTCTTGATTTTCCATTCTAACTTCCAGATTTTCGTAGTGTTTTTCTATTAATGAAAATTTCTCTTCAAATATTCTAGTCATACTGAGAGTTACTTGTTCAGTAATAATTCTTCCCGTTTCTCTGATTTCTTGTTTTTGATCGTTCAATTCTATTGTAATTTTTTTAAGAGCGTTTAAGATTTCTTCCATGATTCTAAAGTGTTATTGTTTTGTGTTAATACAGGTAGTGGCCTCTGTTGTCGTCTTTTAGCAGATAACTTTAATATTTATTGATATATATAAGTCCTGCCCTCTCGTGGTCAGTGGAAGAGGCACTGATTGATTTTCTTTAACACATCTATGTATTTACGCCTGTTATCCGCTAGATGGAGTCTTACGGTCGTGTCGCAGTTCCCTATCGAAATGACTTGCTTTTTTTTTTTCTTTTTTAATAAACTCCTAGATTAATCGTCCTTACAATTTGTAGAGGATATAGGCAAAATGGAACAATAAATCTGTCCAAGAACTGCGTTCACTTCACCATAAATTTTTATTGTCTAAGCTATGACAAACACAACCGTCTTTCGACCGTTAACACTGTCACCGGTACTTTTTTCACTGTTTTTGCACTTATATGTTCTTAATCGCCGACACTTTACACTTTTCAAGTTCTTTTATAGTCCATGGATATATTCCAACACTATTTATTGCAATTTTTACAGTAATTAAATAAATAACCAAAATTATTCACAGAGCTGATGTTAACCGTGGCACAGCAGCGCCCCTCCTCCCAGCGCCTTATCTCGATTTATTTCAATTTAATTCAATAGTATATTTTTTACAGTTTATAATCTAAAAAGTTGAAATATGAAAAGAACGCAGTACATTTTACCCCATTTTTAACAGTTCATTAAAAGGTGACCCGATTTATCGGAAACAAATTTTCCCAAACTCGTCACAATTTCATTGAAACCAACGAGCTTTCAACGAAATTAGCGTTTTGGAATCGAGTTAAAATCCATTAGCTATTCGTGTTTAAAATTGGTCTGAAATGAACTTTTAATTCCACACTTTCAACATGAGCCAAATTATATCGCTAATGCTAAACTTACTAAATATTTGAGGCCAGTCGTGACGCAGGGACACAAGCGTGTGACTGTAAACGCGACAGGTTGTGGGTTCGATACCCGCTTGAGTAAATGAAATTTCTATCGATCTCCATTATATTATGCTGAATATACTAGTATTGTCGTTTGCTGGAGCTGTGAAATACTCACGAACAAATGAGCTCACATCTATTGATTGCACGAACTAATTAATTTATAACTACAGGAGCTAGTTCAAAACGTTTGACTGCCCTATTGCTCTGATTGAATAAATACCTGATGTACATAATACAAGAGACAAATATAATTTTTTAATGTTACACATTTATCCAGATGATGAGCTTTTATTATTATTATAAGGCGAGTAATAATCACCATTTTAAAAGACGTACAATACGTATATAAAATACAGAATGAAAGCGGCTGTTATATAAATGATGTAGTGACTTTTCTCAATACAATGTTTACTCTTTTATAACTACATACTTACAAAAAAACCCTTGATTGAGAATTAATTTACATTCGCAATCAACTGACCGGGGTTCATTAATTTTATGATGAAATTTAAATTGTACTCAGATATTGAAATTAATATATAATTTGGGATAAGCCTTTAAATTAATGTCGTTTGTATCCATTTCATTCAAATTTGCTGATTAATAAATTATAAAACTATAAACTGGTTCGAATTGTTTGTGTTTAATTATTTATATTAATTACTACAAACTTTGATTCTGTTTTGTGAGACGACTTTATATTGTAAACTGTCAAGTGTAGGTTTTCATTATTGTTTTATTCATCGATATATTTTATTACTTTGACGGGGGAAAAAAGAGTATTTTACTTGGTACTTCAATTTTTCCAGATTCGCAAAAAAGAAAATTTTTTATTCGCACCGCCGCGCCGTAGAAATCGACGGCCATGATTTAATCAAATACTTCTCTTTGTAATTTTACCAATATGAGGAAATGAAAATAATTAATTCCTCCTAGTGGAAATTGAACACACGACCGTCACATTTACGGACACACACTTGTACTAATGTGCAACCAGGGCTCATGTTTATACTAAACATGTTTGAAATCCTCGTTGTTATACTAAACATTCAATAGGCTACCTACCTATTGAAGGTAACGCGTCGCGGGCTCTTTAATCTCGCCGCCTCGTCCGCGTCTACTTCAGTTTCCTTTAAAGTTGATTGAGCGCAGCACTTTGTGTGCATACAAGGACGTCGGCAACTCCCAGGGATTTAGTTTAACAAAAAAGCTCTACGCTTTTAGGAGAATTTTGGCGGTTACTTAACTTTAACTTAATGTCAAACAAACAGGCTTAATAATTTTATATTGTATAAAGATTGTTGTAGCATTAGCTTGACACTAACTTCAAAACTGTAAAATCTTTTTTAATTATTTTTATTTAACAAAATCAAAGAACGTTTTACTTTATGTAAAATCGTATGTTTTTGTTAAAAATTAATTTATTATGTTATGTATGTACGATTCTATTCTTAATTCTTGAAAATATTTTCACTTTGCTGCTTCAGTGAAAGAGGAAGTAGACTTTTGTATTACTAGCTTTTGTATACACCTACGCGTCTACTGACTAAAAAATTTTTATTCTCAACAAGAATGCATGTGATATTTTTAAAGTTTTCAATTACATGCCTATCTTTCACTTTGCAACATACGCTCATCCACCTTTAATTAAAATTTTGTTAACTAAAAATTGAGTGTACCCTAGATACATAGCAGTTTACCATATACAAACTACTTGCGCAAGGATCGTTTGCATTTTTTACTTTGTATTTTCTATAAAAGCTTTTACAGGTACCTACGCGAGTTCAATAAAAACTTATCTTTTTGGTCCGTATTTATTAATAAAGAAAATTGATTGCTCAATTTCCGTAGTTCAGTTGTATTGTGAAGTTATGCAAGAACAATAAACCACCAAGGAGCAGCAATACGCCGCGGGCAGTCACACTAGTCATACTTCACACTGCACAGACAAGTAATATGCGATGCACTGTAGAGTCAATGTGGGACATCTTACTAGTTGTGACAGATATACAATATGACCGCGGGAGCTTTACTCAGAAATACAAATCGATAAAAATCTATGTCTGATCTGCGGAAAGAATCATATAAAAATAATTTAATTTTAACGGAACAAGGGTGTAACTGTAACGTGACGGTTATGGGTTCGATCGCCACTCGAGGTAGTGAAATATTTATTTACGTTTATATTTCCATTACTTCGCTCTGGTGTCGAGGCGCGGCGTTGAGTTCTGCCACCCAACACGAAATGGCTCCCGAATTCGACCTGCCTACCCTGCTGTGTGAAGCTGATTTAATTTTAAATAGAACTAGGTGTCGTTTCATTTTATATTTGTTATGTTTCCTATATATTTATTATAATAATTTATAATTGTCTTAACATATAAATTATTATCATAATACATAAATCAAGTCTATTTTTCATTCTAAGCATTTTCATATTAAGTCCAGTAATTAAGCTTATATGTTATGTAAAATTTAAATAGTTATATTTTACTTTAGGTACGTATAACTTTTTATAGTCAAGTTTTGATTCGTTACCCATCATGAAATACTTAACAATCAATAAAAATAGCTACAAGGAAATTTGCGTGGTCAGCGTTTAGTTTTATTAAATCTATTTAAATTTTAAATATATGTAGATAAATTTAAAGAAATTACATACTATACCTATTAAATTTACATACTATCTATTGCCATCATAGTATTTGCGGCGGATCAGTGAGACAATAACCATTGTATGCAATAACCCTCGAATGAAACCATATAATATGATGAAGAGGTTGATAGAATCTACTGCGAGCTCTCTTTTTCATTTAGCACCATTTTGATGCGTCAGCGAAAAGTATGGAAATATTGGACGTTTTATTAGTCAGTCGAAATAAACGGAAGCAATTTTTGAATTCGAATAAAGAAAATCTTTATTTTCTTTCATATATTTGCGTGAAATCATAATTGTATCTCATTCATTTTAATATAATTTTTAAATTTAGTTTTTCAGCCATTTCTTTTGTCTGTTATTCTGTTACTTATATAATATATTTTGTAAATAATTTATTATTTAATAAAATTACTTTTTATTTATTTAACTCATATCAGTTATGTAAATCGTAAAATTGACAATGACAAGGGGATTTATTATTTTAGGTATTTTTTTATGTTCAAAATAAATAAATAAGCAAAGTATCTCGCTACAAAATAGTTGCAGCATACTCAAAGTTAGGAACTAACCATAATGTATTATGTTTCACAAACTTTACTAAAGTCAGTATAATTATTGTAAACCTTAAGTTCCAGTTGTTGTTTTCTATTCTCTTTAAGAGCACGTTAAGAGAGCCCTAAGTTATCTATTCAAAAACCACTCACATCTGTTCGTGACTCTACTCTCTACTTGCCCAGTGACCGTGTATCGTGCTCGCAGTTAGCAAGTTGGCGCATATCTGTGTAGATTGGTTGTTTGTAAACTTTCCATAGACGCGTCACATTTTATAGCTTTTACGTTGAATACGGTTTCGATGTTGTCCAACGATGTCATTTGTTAAGGCTTTGGAAGCCTGTAAGATTAATATAGTGATGGGTTTGACTAACAATCTTAAAACAAATATTTAAACTGGCCTATTACTCTATTATATTGTGGAGGAAAATCAAAAGCTCACGAGTTTGATTCCTAAAGAAAATATGCAATGCAATAAGGTTTATGATGATATATCTACATATTTATTTGAATATCTACATACATGTATGTTACATACATATTTTTACTTATCTACATTGCTTCAGCTCTTAAGCTTTTAATTTAGCTTAGTAACATTCTTTCTAAAATATGGCAATGTGAAGATAAAACTATCTTTATTAGCATAGTGACATTAGGCTCCCATTGCGCTGTTCAATTTAAGCTTTTAACTTCCACAATGGCAGTTTATCCTCGCTGAATGTGCGATATGGGGATCAACAGTCAAGGAATGTACGTACTACAACGTGAGAAATAATCTTTGTATCTCTTATTTTAGATTTTAGGAATCAAAAATATTGATGTTTTGTCGAAAAATTGTTGTTTGTGTAAAACAAAAATGCTTGAAAAGCTCACCATTCAGCATATTGTAGGATAGGTTAATAGAATATATTCTATTAATTAAAAAATATTTTCATAACTGTTGTTACTTAATTACATAATATTAGTACTATTATATCTTAATCTAAAATGGAAAAACTCCCTACCACTGCCTATTCACTACAGCTTCCCATTAAAGCGGTAGTTCCTAGTTAACTGGGGCTAATTTATGCAGTACACGCTCTGCGAGACAGAATGCAGGGTGGCGCGTTCATTATACGCGCGGTTTGGGAATGAATGCTACTTGTCGATTTGTGTTAATTGTAGAGGACGATTTGTAAAGGCTTTCAATTTTATTTTTAAACGTAGGCAAGTTATTTAATTAATGGAGGAGATAATAAATGATGAGCCTACTAATATTATTATTATTATTATTATATGTATTCATTGTGTTATGTAGGTAAAAATAAGTCTTTATTATTTTTAATACCTTTTTTTATTATATTCTTATTATACTAGTAAAAGTATGCAGTCATTTCAAATACAAATAAAAACAAAAAACGTGCCATTAATAAAGAAAAGAAAAAGAATTAATAGCCAAGAAAGTATTTCTTCAATAATTTTATTCTGGCAGCGGCGAAGCAGGCTCACTATAAAAAAAATAAACAAATAAATAATACACTTTTTGAACGGAGAAGCCTAAACAACTCCTCCTATGCTTTTCAGTTCTTTTTTAATCCGTCCATATCAATTATAGCCCTTGTACCGCACACTATAGGAAAGTATTGATGTGCAAACTAGATTGAGACCCATTCGGTCATCCATATTGGGACTATACCAAGAAAACTGTGGGATAGGTGATGACTATATATAATTTATAATTTTGTCCTGCAAATGTTCGGGATTTTTAAATATAGTTTTTTAACTATAGAGTTAATACAATGACGCAACGGCAATGCCTGTCTGGCTTCCACGGTTCTTAGTTCGTTTTGCACTCTGGGTAGAGAATTTCATTTACCTACTTGTTTTTTCATTTACCTGTTTTGGCCTCAATATCTTCAGAATTCGGCGGAAAGTAGGGAGTGGAAGTAACATCAGCTATAGCAACACAGCAAATCAGCTGTAATAAAAGATGAAGCTTATGAGTTGAACATGTACATTTTATCCAACAAAGTCAATTAAAAGTAACTATAAAACAGTTTTACTTTATTTGGTTCAGTAAAAACAGTACAATCGTCTCGACTTTAATGGAAAAGGAAGGCAGAGGGCTCTTTGATCACTACACATGGGAGTAAAACTTTGCGACTTTTACTCAGCAATTTGTACAATTCGTGAAGATTTTACTATTGCAATCTGAAGAGACAAGAAACTCTGAAGAAACAGAATGTTTTGTTGGAACACTAAATATTTAATTTAAAAATGTATGACATCAAAGCTGGTACTTGAAAAATTAATTTTATACGTTGCATTCACGTTTATTGATTATAGATTTAAGATTTTGCCTACAATCGGACATTATTAGAAAGATTAATAGGATCACAAAAGATTAACCAGAATCTATCAAACTAAAATAGGCCGAAAATTCTCGCATTAATTCGGAGCACTCTGCAGATAAAAGCTCTTAATCCGATAACAGAGGTCCAAAGGTGGGTAATAAGACCTTTTCATTTAATAAGTGTAGCATTAGGTTATTCTAGCGTAAATAGAGAAACGGGTAATTTGCTTGAAAGCAATAGCCGCATCTGGCATTTGTTGGATTATGTTATTCAAATTCAATAATCTCAGTAGTACCATCTGAGGAGGACCATTGTAAGTTTTTTGGTTTCCTTCTGAAGTTTTTTTTTTTTTTTTTTTTTTATTTTAGAAACTACATCCACGGGCGCATAGTTGCCCGTGCCTTTTTTATTTTATGAAAGTTCTTTTAATGTGGCGTACTTAATTTTGGGACAATTTAAACTGTACTTATATCTAGAGCTTATACTAGAGGGGTTGGATGAGACCCCTACCGACAATTTTTTTTTTATTATTTTTTTATTATTATTATTATTATTATTTTTTTTTTACATATATTATTATAGTATTTTGTATAATTATTATAGTCTTTTGTATAATTATTATGTATATAGGTGTGGAATTTTAGATTTGGCCTGGCTTATGCAGAACGCCTTCCTTAAGTTTTTGGATCAGTGCCTCTATCACCCTATCGTCTCTTTGTGACATTGCCCCTTTTAGGTTCGCCTCCACCACCACCGTAAATGAAGCGCCCACCGCTCGGCTGATGAAGTTGCCTATTGCGTCACCGCCATCGTCAGAGTAATAGACACAGGTGTTGGTGTGTCTCGTCACTGCGACGACTGCGTGAGAGACGCTCTCATGTACTCGGATCCGTGCGCGTCCGGTTCGGACGATGACGACGTCTGCGAAGGTCTGCCCCTGGGCCTCATGGATAGTCATGACTCGCGAACCTGCTCCAGCTCCATATCCCTGGTCTTTCAGCTGCCTCTTCTCCTCCTGCGTGTGGACCAGATATAGGGTGCCGTCGTTACAGTGTGGTATCCGAGAACCTTTAGGGAGTGGACAATGGGGCTTGCGGAGTAAATGCTGTTATATACTCCGGCGAGGGCATAGGCGACGTCCATTGGGCTCCGATGTGTGCAAGGCAACTCGCATGTGATGTTGGTTGTCAAGCTAGGCCTACAGTACCTTAATTCGAATAGATTTTGTCTGTCGATGTAAGGCAGCTGATTGATATCTCCGATGAGTGTGACCTCGTTCGCTCCTGACAGTCTGGCCGCCATAACAATGGCCCCGAAGTGGTTCATGAGGGCTTCGTCCACCGTTAGCCGGTTTATAGCTATTCCCTCATGAAAACCGTTGACTAAGATCGAGGCCATTGTTCGCACTCTCTTTGTCGCTTTCGTGCCAAGGCGGTGCGCCAGCTTCTCTCTTAGATCTTTCGCGGCCTCTACTGTGGTTGTCGCTACTACTTCCGTGTCCTCATCGAAGTGCTTGATAATGTGAGTTGTCTTACCACACCCCGGAACCCCATTTACCCAGGAAAGTTTTGGTAGCTCCCAATTCACGAAGGCTGCGCCCGGCTCAGGATCGCTTGAAATGGCGTTTGCCATTCCGAGTATCCTATCGTCCAGCATCACCCTCGTGCATTCGGCCACTACTATCACTTGGTCGCTCTCTGATGTTAGGAATTTGGGGGGATCGTCTACTCTTTCACTTTCGACCAGGCCTATAAAGCCCTTGGTGCTGCTATAGGCCGCCATGTACTGTCCCGTCATGCTTCCGTGAATGACACGGGAGCTGACGTTGTCATAGATGGCGGCTTTGGCTTCATCGAGTTCTACTTCCAGGAGTTTGAAGTTCCCTCTCTGGAAAGTCTGAAGGATCTTTTTACAGACATTGGTGTTTACCTCGCGGGTTGCCTTTAATGTGGCTAAGAACTCGATGAACGCATTTATAGCATGTTCCTTTGGGCTTCTGGCTATTTCTGAAGTTCAGAACCTGGTATCGGAATGGTCCAAGTAAGAATTTCTATTTGCAAACTTTTTAAAGTGAGAAATATTAATTTTGTTAAAGGTAAACGTATAGAATGATTAGGGAACAAAAATTTATTAAAAACATTAAATTTCGTAATATATATATATACTAGTGGGCCCGGACGCGGCTACGCCCGCGAAAATATAAGCCTAAATAATTAAAATAAGTTAAAAAATAATAATAAGTGGAGATTTATTATTAGAAAAAATATCTGAGTAACCGAAATGAACAAACAAAAGAAGTAAAAGTAACTAAAGGAAATTGTTAATATTAGAAAAAGTACCTAAAGTTTGCCGTGCGCGCGTACTAAACATTTTTCAATATTAAATAATTATTAATTTTTGCGAACAATATTAAATAAAATCACAAATGATTAAAATTACGATATTTTAAGTGTATAACATCGGTATAGATAACCAAACTGAGATAAATTAATTATAAGCAGCAAACAATTACATAAAAAATAATAGTAATTCGAAAATATATAAAAATTTATAAAATCATCAAAGTCATCTGCCCCTTCGCGTCGGTCATACTATACCACTCGTAGGTTAGGTTAGGTCATTTGGAATCAGTGCCATCTCCTTAATTATTTATTAGAATGTTACACAGTCAACTATAATTTCAATCTAGATGAAATGCTAAAAGTGACTATTATAATTATTTTCTTAAGGATCAATATCAAATTATAGAAATCATCTAATTTTTGTTGTTAATGTATACAAATCTATCTAATATATCTAATCTATATCGGCGCGCGCCATGTATGCATTAAGCAAACTCACTTTGGGTGACGTTTTTTTAAAACAACAAACTTTGCAAGCCGTTGCTTAGCAACGCGTAGCGACGATTGTTATTAACATGGCGGAATAATTTGCATGTCAAATTAATTATTTTAATATATTGGTATATATCGAAAATATTACAAGTATGAGAAAAAAAAGTATCCTATGTTCATCCCGAGACCCTAAAGTATCTCTGTATGAGTATTTTATCACAATTAAATTAGCGGTTTGGCCCTGATTCCGTAAAAGACAGACAGACAGACAGACAGACAGAGTTACTTTCGAATTTATAATATAGGTATGGATTATATTATATCTTACGTATATTTTTTATTAAAAATGGCCTCCATTATGATTCACGCCTGGTGATTTTCTTCGAAGAAAATTTCTGGATGTTTTCTGTCAATTTTGTGTGATGAGTTTGCAAAATATAGCGAGCGATGTGAGGATAGACGATAACAGACTTATAATGCTATTATGTTCAGTATATTATGTTGAAAATAAGTAAGTAAGACATATAGGCGTCTATAAAGTTTTTACCTAACATATAATTTAATATTTACTAGTTTCCGAAACCAGTTAAAAAGAAATTGATTGAAGCAAATTTGATTCTTTCTATGTGTTGCTTTCCTATGTAAATTTTCATAGTATACATGTAAGTAATAAATAATGTCTAAGCGTCAAAGAATATGAGATAAAATGTTCATATCAACAACATCGACACCACACAATTAAGAGTCCTTATTTAAATAAACCAAAGTTTTTCAGTAACGGTCATCGGAAGTCAATATGACATGAACTCAACCGCCCATTGTGCGCTTGATTGGCATTTTAATGAAAGCCTCGTTGCCCTGTATCTTTCGCGTCATTGAATTTTGTATACTTCGCATCAAACTCCAGTGGAGCTAAATCACACACTCCCCTATTGGTATGATTTTTTTGGATATACTATTTTGTATAACCTTTTTGTTTAAAACTGAGACATTTTTCAATGCCATATAAAAAACCAATAATTATAAAATACTAGTGACTTACACGCGGTTTCGCCCGCTTAAATTTATTGTTATATTATAGCCAAATTGTACAATTGTGTTGTTGGATGTTTGTTTGACTACATATATAATATGTGAGTAAGCGGGTAATTCAATGCTGAAATTCTCACAGGTTCTCGTGTCGCCCCCTCATTCGATTATAGCAGATTCTACTTAATCCTTGTTACTCGTGATAACGTAACGCAATTTCAACCAGATATTAAACTGATACATATTTAAAATCGTTGTCAATATTTGGTTTCACAAGCCGTACGCATGTAATTACTACTGTTTTATTGTTTTGAATGCTAATATTTATTAAAATATTCATTCATTCAGTGAGCATTTGATCGTATGTTGTCACTCATATATATATGAGTCGGCATATGCCACATTTATACTTATGCGTGATAGGTGTGAACGCGGTAGAAGTGGGATTCATTGAAATAATCTACATTTCCTCGCTCTTATAAAATAGCGGATATATCGGAAAACAATAAAGAATAAAAGTACCATTGCCAAGATTATTGGTAAAATTTTTCAAGTACGAATATATTGTCAAAATCCTTCCGGACCTCAAACATATACCTTTACAAGATTTTTTTATTATTTTTGGCGCTATTTAAAGTTTCGTTAAATAATCGTGAATTAAACAGCGTCGAACTGGTTAATATTACTCTCAAACGCGAGATTCGCGTATTTTCATATTTATATTGAAACAAAAACTTTAAGAACTATAAGAGGAGATGTTGTGTGGCCAAAGTTTAAAAATAACTATAAGTTATTTCTATTATACATGATTATGTACGTAAGATTTGGGAAACATGTATTTTAGTTGATTTTATAATAGATGTTTCCCAAATCCAGTCACACAATTAAAATAATTAAAATGAAAAGATTAGACAATAGAAATATAATTATGTAAATTAGAGTACTGTGTATTTCTAATATAACTAGATCCGAGCTGGTTAGTGTAACAAATAGACAAAAAAAACTTAATAAAAAAAGTGTCTTAGATCAAGTACTTCAATTTTCAACGTTCACTCCGATTTCATCTCTATTGTAAAAATAAAATAAAATAACTTTTTTAATATAAAAGTTTTAATAACAGAAACGAATTGTTAGTTGAGGATGCTTGAGCAGACTTACAAAGAACTAAATCTTAGAAAACATCGGTGATTCATTTCTTAGCGCGCGACAGTATCGATTACACTGGCGCAAGTTCAGCTTCGGGGCTTTTAAGTTTTGTTTTAGAAATTGCGATTATATTTTTTCAATTAAAATATGTGAAAGATTTAAGTTCTATATATATTTTAATATTTGAAATAATGAACTACCATTGTGACAGAGTTCCTTTTTACTGCCGTAACTTGGTAGAAGTTTATTTAATAAAAAATGAGGGACAATTATTTAAATTTTATAAATTGTACTTGCCGTTGAACTACAGTCTTGAAATTGAGGCTGAATCTTCGGTTGGCAAAGCCAACTCACACTTGATCGATTTTTTAATAATACAATGATAGTAAAATGGTTATTTTATTATCTATACCGTACATATTTCCCTATAGTATGGATTATATCTTAAGTAGCTGCTCGTACAAGCTGCGGCTAGGGTCGGTCACGTACTTAGTGCGGTTGAGGAAGTGCAGATTTACAAGGTGGAAACTTTTCTGATGAGATCACAGATTTAATGTAAAACGTGCGCCGGGATTCCAATTTTTTATTGTTTTTGCTAATTTCCATATTCGCGAATGGATCATATCGGAGTTTGTTAGAGTATTGAAAGAGAAACATTTCATTAATTTAGTTTCAAGACTAAAATATATTTAAAGATACACAATACAACTACTAGTTTTATAATTTAAACTTACGCAAGAAATTGTTAAAATAATCAAAAATATCGAAAAATATACTTCCTATTTCAATATATTTTTTATTGTGAGGGATATTTTTCCATAATGGTATTAATCCTTATCCTTCTTTAAAATACTTAATTAATTTTCTACGTTAAACGAAGATAAAATTTGCTTTTTACACTATTTCGAAATTGCGAATAGTTTTAGAGAAAAACGCATTTAATTGTTGACACATCACGCCGTTGACACATCATCTATGTTTCACTTATTCCTTACTCTCAGCATATAAATAAGTATATTAGTTACGTTGGCCATTTAATGTAGATCAAAACTGTTTTTTACTGTTTTTCATTTTAATAAGTACTTTAGAAGTTGTTACAATATCAAAAAATCCTTGCTGCGAAACGGCTCGCCACTCGCCATGCGTCCGCCGCGCCCGCCTGCCGGACGCATCGGTGGTTCAGTGGTAGAATGCTCGCCTGCCACGCGGGCGGCCCGGGTTCGATTCCCGGCCGATGCATTCTATTTAATTTTCCCAGGCAGCCACGTAGTGCTTGCTTTTCATCAGGGACAGAATACCCTCTTCAGCCTCTATAGCAACCTCGTCTGCCTCTATAGCAACGAAGATTTAGATGCGTTTTCACGTATTGGATAATTGGAGTTGAATGTATTATTTCAGCACGATATATTTGGTTTCATATTTTATGTAGTAGTTATTAGTAGGTAGGTTTTTGTTTATAATTTCTTCCGTTTAAAAATAGTCATTTAACTATCTAAAAATAGTCATTTAAATATATTTTAATAAGTACTTGAAAAGATTAGTAGCCCAGATTTAAAATTACGGTACCTACTAAAAAATCCTCGCCGAGTAAAACAATTGGAAAATCCTTATTGAAACTACGAAAATGCGGGTTGCATGAGGGTTTAATTAATTTTCACATTATCTTAAGTGCTTTGCTAACATACATTATATGAATAATCCAGTAGTAAAAGCGGGCGAAGCCGCAAGGGGGTCGCTAGTATGAAATAAAACAAGTGTAGTCCAAAAATTCAATACATTTATTTACATTATTTGTTATAACATAGAGTACAGTATCCAGAGTTCGGTTGCATAGTCCCGAGTAGCAGGATCAGCAAGGGAACCTAGTGAAAAGAAACTTAATTTTCCGCCTTTCGACTTCAAGACATTGCCATTAAATGGTAAATAAAACAAATAAAAACATTATGAAAATAATAATAATTCTGTCTAAAAATGTTAAAATATTAAGGTAATTTTCACGGACTGTGGACTTGATGCTATAACTTTACATATTTTGTATATAGGAAATGATGAAGTCTATGCGTGATAAAAAAAATTATACTCAATTAATGACAAAAATATACTCGCCCTGATCACACTTGCTTTCGAGTAAGGTTACTCGAAAGTAAAACTTAAGAAAATCGTCTGTCAAAGTAATAATGAAGACGTCAATAGAACTGTTTAATTTTCTTCAAAATGAGGCAGAGGTGGATTAGGCGTGGAGTTGTTGGAAGTAATAATGACCAACTCAGCTAAAGATGGTGGAGAGGATTTCTAGTGACTGATTTGTGGTGACCTCCTAAATAAACTTGAAGAAATAATTAAATTCTAACTTAGACGAAAAGTTTATGCGAATAAAACGTGATCTGTATCTTTAAGTTAAGAAATTCTGGGATAGAATCTCTGTAGAATATTTATTTATCTTTAAATTAAATTTAGCTTGACACGAATATTATATACGTATATTTATTTTATTCGTCGTTTTAATTAAAGTAAAATATAAATAAATTATAAGCAAAAAATCATTTTTAGAAAAAGCTTTTATTTAAACGCTCTAAAAAGAAGAAAATAAAATTTGTCTTTTAAATTTTAACTATCAACTCATAACCTCATTGTACACAATTTATATGATTATAAAAGCTTGTCGCGTTAATCAATATTTAATTAAATTGAAACTTTAAAAATTGAAACTTAGCAGATTTTACATAATTAAATTAGTACTAGTTAATTTACACAAGTAAATTGCGCGACAAGCTTTTATGATCATATAAATTGTGTACAATGAGGTTATGAGTTGATAGTTAGAATTTAAAAGACAAATTTTATTTTCTTCTTTTTAGAGCGTTTAAATAAAAAATCTAAAAATGATTTTTTGCTTATAATTTATTTTTTACTTTTTAGTTACCACTGACGAGGTTTCTCACACTAGAGACATGTACCACGATTCCGCTTCTATGGTTAGGAATGCTGTTGGCAACACTAGACCCTTCCCGATTACAGTGGGGGTCCACCAGGGCTCGACTCTTAGTCCGTTCTTATTCAATGTAGTGCAGCCTCCATGGCTGATGATGTATGCCGACGACATAGCACTCATTGACGAGAACCGACTGACGCTGGAGCGTAAAGTGAACCTCTGGAAGGGTACGCTTGAGAACGGCGGTCTTAAACTAAATGTGTCGAAGACCGAGTACATGGCCTGCGGGAGCCCGGACCCGAGCACGATCCTTATAGGTCCTGAGCCAGCCGTTAAGTCAGAAAAGTTCAGGTATCTTGGATCCGTTATGCACGAGTCTGGAAGGCATCGATCACGATGTCCATGGCCGGATAAGTGCTGCCTGGGCCAAATGGCGGGAGGTCAATGGTGTGGTCTGTGACCGAAGAAAACCGCCAAGCTCAAGGGACTGATATAGAAGAGCATCATACGACCGGTTCTTTTATACGGCAGAGAGTGTTGGCCAGCACTATCTCGGCACACTCAGGAGCTTCACGTCATGGAAATGAAGATGCTGAGGTGGATGTGCGGCGTAACGCGGTCTGACCGCATACGCAACACATTCGTTCGAGGTAGTCTTGGGGTCCGTGAGGTAGCGGATAAGTTCCAAGAGCGCCGCCTGAGATGGTTTGGCCACGTTACGCGCAGGTCTAAGAACTATGTCGGATGCAAGTGCCTTGCTATATCAGTTCCTGGAGTGAGACCTCCTGAACGCCCAAGGAAGCGCTGGTTGGATGTCGTGATGCCGGATATGAGAACCAATGGTCTAACCACCGAGGACGCAAAAGACCGCGCAAAGTGGAGTAGGTTGAGTAGGAAGGCAGACTCTGGCAATAACCGGGATTAATGCCAGGAGGAAGAAGGTTTCTCACACTAGATGTCATATTATTTTTCTAATTATTCTCGACATCCCTTTCATTTGATACCCGTATTGCAGATGTGCATAAATAATAACTATTCCGCCATCTTAGATGTTCCGCCATATTGGATTTAGAAAAACGTCACATTTTTCGAGTTACTCTCAACGAGCCCTTTCAATAGATATCCATATTGTAGAAATAGACTAAAATTAACTATTCGGCTATCTTGGATGGTCCGCCATATTGGATTTAGAATGACGTTAGATTATTTTTCGAGTTGCTCTCAATGAGCCCTTTCATTTGATATCCATATTGCAGAATTGCAAAAATAATAACTATTCGTTCATCTTGGATGGTCCCCCATATTGGATTTAGAATGACGTCACATTATTTCCCAAGTTGCTCTCAAGAAGCCCTTTCATTTGATACCCATATTATAGAAGTGCATTAAATATAACTATTCCGCCATCTTGGATGGTCCGCTTTATTAGATTTAGAATGACGTCACATCATTTTTCAAGTTGCTCTTGAGAATCCCTTTCATTTGATACCCGTAATGTACAAGTGCATCGAAAATAACTATTCTGTTACTTTGGATGGTTCGCCATATTGGATTTAGAATGACGTTATACTATTTTTCCAGTTACTCACAACAAGCCCTTTCATTTGATACCCATATTATAGAAGTTCATGAAATATAACTTTTCCGCCATCCTAGATGGTCCGCCATATTGTATTTAGAATGAAGTCACAAACCTTATCGTGCATTGTCATCCAAACCCAACGTGTATACAAAATTTCAGCTCAATCGTACGAACATACCTTTCATTATATGAAAGCACAAAAAACTTGAATCGTGTCGATTCTATTGGATTTCAAGTGATGCCACATTACTTTTCTAATTGTTCTCGGCGAGATCTTTCATTTGATACCCATATTGCAGAAGTGCATAAATAATAACTATTCCGCCATCTTAGATGTTCCGCCATATTGGATTTAGTATAACGTCACATTATTTTTAGAGTTACGGTCAACGACCCATTTCATTTAATATCTATATTGTAGAAGTAGACTAAATAGATACTCGGCTATCTTCAATATCCTCCTTATGGGATTTAGAGTGACATCACATTATTTTTCGAGTTGCTCTCAACGAGCTCTTTCATTTGATACCCATATTGTAGAAGTACATTAAAAATAACAATTCCGCCATCTTGCATGGTCCGCCATATTACATTTAGAATGACGTCATATATTTTATCGTGCATTGTCATCCAAAGTAAACGTGTACACAAAATTTCAGCTCAATCGGTTGACGATATCTACTTCAAAATTGAGCTCTAAGATTTCACCCGAACCCACATACATACATTGCAAGTTAAATAAAAGCTTTTAAAAAATATTCGTTTGACTGGGATAATACGTAATATATATGATCACAATATGTTCTTTTTATCATATTTGATGCGAAGATTACAAAATAAACCCTTGAATCATTGCGTTGCAATAATTAATTATAAATAATGTTAAAGTTTATATTCACTTACATTTTCACTTTATAATTTTCTTGTACTTATCAAATATTTATTTTATTTATCAGGTTACTAATGTATAACATAGAATTTTTTTAAACTATTATCTACGCATATTGCTGAAAGAAAAATATATTTCTTCGATGAACGTGTAACGTACATTCATGATCACATCTCGTATAATTATTACACAGTATTGGTGCACACTTGTAGGTGGTCAATATTAACCTGTAAGTACCGATATATAATTATTCTACAGCTTCTTATACAATGAAAATTTTCAAACGTTTTGCGTTTCCTAACATTTGTAAAGGCATAGGCTTACATCGATACAATGGTTCGATGGTAAATGGAAACTCGAGCTTGAGGCTTGAATTGGCATGTTTGATCATCAAACGAAACCATTTTGGGGATTTGTAGAACCCTCGTGAAATACTCCGGAAAATGAAAGGTTTATGCATTTATAATAAAAACACGGAGTTGTTAATCTTTTGATATTTAGAGAGTAAAAATGTAAATGATACTATAAAAAAAATTATATACTTCTGTTATTTATAGTATATCTTGAATTCAAGCCAAAAGTACTTTTGAGTGATAATTACTTAAAAATTACATTCAGATATTTTATAATTTATTTATATTTGTATTTATTGTAATCTTATTATGGAGTAGCTTATGGGAGGTATATTTTAGTAATGTAAAATAAACACACATACATTTTAGATAACACAAGTAATTCAAGAACTGTTCTGTGTATTTATAGTCTATCAAGTTGAACTTTAAATATGTGATTGAATTGAACAAATGCAATATGATAAAAGGAACATAAATATTGTTCATCTGCGTTACATTAAAAAAATACATATAATCCATACCTATATTATAAATTCGAAAGTAACTCTGTCTGTCTGTCTGTCTGTCTGTCTGTCCTTTACGCAATCAGGGCCAAACCGCTAATTAAATTGTGATAAAATACTCATATAGAGATACTTGAGGGTCCCGGGATGAACATAGGATACTTTTTTTTTCTCATATTTGTAATATTTTCGATATATACCATGTAAAAATGTCAGGTGCTAAGTATAATAAAATACTTAATAATCACAATTTATTGTTCCTCTTTTACGTATACACACTTCTAACACTGTTTCTATATAACACTTTACACTTATACACGTTTTAAAACTCATAGTTCCAACAATGACACTGATTTTAAATACTTGAACACTGTCACAATTTTACACCTTACGACAGGCAGAATAACGACGTACTGACTCAATCCATCAAAAACGTCACTTTTTATAGCCGTTCCCTTCCTCTTTTATAAATAATTATGTGGGTATTATTATTTTATATTCTGTAAAATACCCTCACACTGACAATTGTCTTACAGTTCGGCCGTCCTGCACCGAAACACGACCTCGTGTTTCCAAAAAAAAAACAAAGCTAAAAGAATAACTATGGTTCATAACTTTTACATAATTGACTGTAATAATGTCTCTTACAAAAAAGATTTACAGCTTTTACAAACAATATTTAAAGGCAATCTGCCATGTTAAACTAGGGCCAATTTTTACTCATGTAACCTGGCTCAACTTGCTAACCTTAACCTGCGGCAATCTGCTCACTTTAACCTGTGGCAATCTGCCCACTTTAACTTGCGATAACTTGCCCATTTTAAGATGCGGCAATCTGCCCATTTTAATCTGTTAAAATCTACCCACCTTAACCTGCGGAAATCTGTTCACCTTAACCTACGGCAATCTGCCTACTTTAACTTGCGGCAATCTGCCCATTTTAAACTGTGGCAATCTGCCCAACTAAACCTGCAAAATCTACTCACCTTAACCTGCGGAAAACTGTCCACCTTTACTTGCGGCCATCAGCCCATTTTAAACTGCGGCAATCAGCCCATTTTAAGCTGCAGTAATCTGCCCATTTTAATCTGTGGCAATCTGCTCACCTAAACCTGCAAAAATCTTCTAACCTCAACCTGCGGAAATCTGTTTACCTTAACTTGCGGCAATATGTCCCTCGTCACAGTGCTCCTCCTCGACTCCCACTGGCTGCGAGCCAGCGAAGATTAGAATCTTCCGTGAAACGTGGCGGCAGAAGCCTGCTAGGCACCTTACGGAGTCAAAGATGATGTTGTCACCGTTGATGGTCTGCTCGAGGTAGCTCGCAGCAGCTACCTGCGCGTCTTCTTGGCCCAAGTTGGTAGGTGATCAGCTTTGCGGCAATCTGTCCCTCCTCACAGTGCTCTTCCTCGACTCCCACTGGCTGCGAGCCAGCGAAGATTAGAATCCTTCGTGAAACGTGGCGGCAGAAGCCTGCTAGGCACCTTACGGAGTCAAAGATGATGTTGTCACCGTTGATGGTCTGCTCGAGGTAGCTCGCAGCAGCTACCTGCGCGTCTACTTGGCCCAAATTGGGAGGTGATCAGCTTTGCGGCAATTTGTTTACCTGAAACTGGGGCAATCTGCCCACATGAAGCTGGGGCAATCTACCCACATGAAACTGGGACAATCTGTCAACATGAAACTGGAACAATCTGTCCACATGAAACTGAGACAATCTGTCCACATAAAACTGGGACAATCTGTCAACATGAAATTGGTACAATCTACCTAACCGAAACTAGGGACCATTTACCCAACCGAGACTGGGGGCAATCTACCTAACCGAAACTGGCAGCAACCTGCCCAACTGAAACTGGCAGCAACCTGCCCAACTGAAACTGGAGGCAATCTGCCCAACTAAAACCTGGGCAATCTGCCCTACTGAAACTGAAGGCAATCTGCCCAACTGAAACCAGGGCAATCTGCCCAACTAAAACTAGGGCAATCTGCCCTACTGAAACTGAAGGCAATCTGCCCAACTGAAACCAGGGCAATCTGCCCAACTGAAATCAGGGCAATCTGCCCAACTGAAACCAGGGCAATCTGCCCTACTGAATCTGAAGGCATTCTGCCCAACTGAAACCAGGGCAATCTGCCCAACTGAAACCAGGGCAATCTGCCCAACTGAAACTAGGGCAATCTGCCCAATTGAAAATAAGGCAACCTGCCCAACTGACATTGGAGGCAATCTGCCCAACTGACATTGGAGGCAATCTGCCCAACTGAAACTAGGGCAATCTGCCTAACTGAAACTAGGGCAATCTGCCCAACTGAAACTAGGGCAATCTGCCCAACTGAAACTAGGGCAATCTGCCCAACTGAAACTAGGACAATGTGCCCATCTTTTACTAGGGCAATCTGCCCATCTTTTACTGGGGCAATCTGCCCATCTTGAACTGGGGCAATCTGCCCATCTTGAACTGGGGCAACCTGCCCATCTTGAACTGGGGCAATCTGCCCATCTTGAACTAGAGCAATTGCTCTAAAACTAAATCTTAAACTATACATTAAACATCACAATTCACTTAGAAGTAAATAAATCCATATACATGTATACTTTATCTACGTGACATAAGTATACACTGTATACTATACTTTTAACTTCACTTAACTCCATGCTTTATATAGATAAAGCATTATCCCTAGCGGGGCAATCAGAGAGAAAGGAGGGCCAAACGCCACGGCCCCTACATACCTCCCTAGCCTCGTCCACCGTCATCAACCTTCATACATGCTATTTATTTAATAGTATTAAAATTTATCTAGACTGTTTATCAACTTATACAAGACTTCATTAAATTAAATAATTCGAGACTGACATTTGTTATCATTATGACTATCCGATTTGGCTTGAGAATCACTATCGTCAGAAAGACGGTCAAAACTACCCACGCTCTAACTTCATCTATAGCCACTATTGCTCTATAAAAACCCCTCTACACTTTTTGTAATTGGGAGAATATCTTAAATGGCATATTTGTTCTTTTGTTAAAAACTTGTAACCTTTTTATTACGAAAAACTAACAAAAAATTCGTTTTGGTACTTACACGGCGGTTCTTTTATACTATTATATATTTAACCCTTTTTTTTATACTTGATCTATAATTTTATTACGAATTGTTTCTCTATTTTATTTTCTATATCTACGCTTAATGACTTTAACATAAGACTATCAGAGTTGCTACTCACATTTCAAACCTTAGTCGGCGTTCAACCGATTCCTTTATTATGAATATAATTTAACAACACAATTATTGTCTACAATTGCTAACGATTGAATTAAAGTACGTATTAAACAGCACTAGCAATACTATATAGAATATTTCTATTTAATAATAGTAATGACACTTTGAATTAAGTAGATTCATTTACTATATAAAAAGTACTTGTAACTAGCACCAGCAACACTGTATTCTATTTCCTTTTGTATAACTTTTATTTATAAGACCTCTAAACAGTCTGTTATTCTCAATTCAATTATAACTAATAATTAATGACACCTTGATTTGTAAATAATACTCTGACAAATATATTTACTTTCTATATTTGATAGTAAGCTCGAAAATATACAAATAAACAATTTGTTTAGCCATGAGAGTCCAACAGAACATGACGCTGCTCGCCTTACTATTCTTATATTCAAACCAATACTGGAACATATATCTCCACCTGCTCATTAGATCGTGGAGTAGAGATAACGGTAACAATGGGCTTAACACGTCCTTCGTGTTTTTAAATGTCTGTCTTATAAGTCAACTATCTGGTCAGTCTAACTGAAGTAGTAAATATAAAATAATGATTCACAACAATTAACTATTTTTATTACTAATCTTTTAGGTTTTGTTAGGTGCCTTGTGATAAACACAATATAAACATAACCGTACGTATTTTTTGCACTTTGTTGAATTTACTTGAAACATAAATGACTACATCAGTGTTCTGTTTATCTTTTAAAACTGGATTAAGACTTAAAACATCCGCGTGGCTCATTTTACTAGCCATACTATTCGATGTGCCAATTACATTATGGAATCTAGCGCTAGCAGCGAGAAACTCGAGGAATAAACACGTTTTTCAAAAGTTGCCCGCAATGAATACAATATGTCACCAAATTAACCTTTAGACCAGTGAATAAAATCTAGGGCGCCATAACGCAGAAACTACCGCACTATTATCAATTAATTTAATTTGCTAGATCACCAACCACAAAACAATTTCTATATGTATTCCATTAATGAAATATCTACATTAACACTTAGTTACTTTAAGTTACTTTAAGTTAAGTTACTTTAAGTTACTTTAATAATTTTTTAAACACATAACTATCTTTTAACTTTATTTTGACAGCTTATTTCTTTTTGTCTTCAACAAGTTATTTTAGAATAAGTTTACAATTTTTATCGTCAAATTCATTTAATTTTTATAAAACAAAATATTCTTTACACGTCTATAAGTTTATTACATCTACCATTGCTATACACTAACCGTTGTTTGATGCTTTGACTTTATAACACTTTTTTTTTGTTCAATTCTACTAAATGATAATACTGCGGGTATTATAATTTTATTTAGCTATTATTTTAAAATTATCGTAAGTCTTAAACATTATAAATATTTGTTCTGTAACAGCATAACCTAAGTAAATATTCATTAGACACTAAGCACTTCCGTTATTGCCAAAATGCCATCAATAATAATTTAAATATCATAACTGTCTACGGCTGTAACTGTCGAGTTACCAAAACCTATCGAAGGCTCCGTTTCATCCTTATTTCACTTAATATACTATTGACCTTTTATTTCACTTAAAGTTCCTAGTTTAATGAAAGAATTTAAAACAATGCCGTTTACTGAGAATACGTCACTTAATTATATTTTTTTTTGATTACATTTTCACTTAGTTCATTTACGCGATTCACTTTTCTACAGACTAACTAAGTAAACTATAACATGACATTTAGCACACTGTTAGATTTGTTATAAAGGAGACTTTAATTATAGCGACTACTTTGACTTTTGAATCTAAATATCTTATTAAAATTTTGTTACCATATTGTGCCGCTTCTGCACTTCTACTTGATGATTAATATTACTGTTACTATTAATAAAATCCTCGTACCTTCATAACGATGCTTACTTCAAGGAAGACGATTTTCATTGTCTTCTTTAGAAGATGGCTATCTGCACGGCTGTCACGCTAGCGGCAAACATACTGTTCTCGCTTCGGCTTATAAACATGGTCGCTGTTGCTTTGTTGAACACTACTACCACGCACACTGGCACGCCTGCTACCACGCACCTACGCCTGCTGAGACGTCCCTGTACCTCACGTTCACGTCTTCTGCGATTTCGACTGTACCTTCTGCTACTTGGACGGCGACCATAACTATGCTTTTGACTACAACTTCGGTTATTACGGTTGCCGTAATCGCTTCCGCTGATTATCTCCGCGTCTATTCTGTCTACGATCACCGTCGCAGACGTACCGTGTTCGTCGTCGTGCGCCGGTTGGTCTGCTTTGGGCGTAGTAACAACACCAGTTATCTTTAGGTGTTGGATCCCACTTCTGACATTTGTAAAAATGTCAGGTGCTAAGTATAATAAAATACTTAATAACCACAATTTATTGTTCCTCTTTTACGTATACACACTTCTAACACTGTTTCTATATAACACTTTACACTTATACACGTTTTAAAACTCATAGTTCCAACAATGACACTGATTTTAAATACTTGAACACTGTCACAATTTTACACCTTACGACAGGCAGAATAACGACGTACTGACTCAATCCATCAAAAACGTCACTTTTTATAGCCGTTCCCTTCCTCTTTTATAAATAATTATGTGGGTATTATTATTTTATATTCTGTAAAATACCCTCACACTGACAATTGTCTTACAACCAATATATTAAAATAATTAATTTGACAAGGAATTTATTCCGCCATGTTAATAACAATCGTCGCTACGCGTTGCTAAGCAACGGCTTACAAAGTTTGTTGTTTTAAGAAAACGTCACCCAAAGTGAGTTTGCTTAATGCATACATGACGCGCGCCGATATAGATTTGTATACATTAACAAAAATTAGATGATTTCTATAATTTGATATTCATCCTTATGAAAATAAATATAATAGTCACTTTTAGCATTTCATCTTGATGGAAATTATAGTTTACTGTATAACATTCTAATAAATAATTAAGATGTCACTGATTCCAAATGAGCTAGCCTACGAGTGGTATAGTATGACCGACGCGAACGGGCAGATGACTTTGAAATAAAATAAATAAATTTTTATATATTTTCGAATTACTATTATTTTTTATGTAATTATTTGCTGCTTATAATTAATTTATCTCAGTTTGGTTATCCATACCGATGTTATACACTTAAAATATCGTCATTTAAATCATTTGGGATTTTATTTAATATTGTTCGCAAAAATTAATAATTATTTAATATAGAAAAATGTTTAGGACGCGCGCACGGCAAACTTTAGGTACTTTTACTTCTTTTGTTTGTTCATTTCGGTTACTCAGATATTTTTTCTAATAATAAATCTCCACTTATTATTATTTTTTAACTTATTTTAGTTATTTAGGCTTATATTTTCGCGGGCGTAGCCGCGTCCGGGCCCACTAGTTCATTTATAAATATTTTCAGTTGTTGCTCCATATTTGTGTATAAAATCCTGCAGTATTTTTAATTGAATTCTATGGAAAAGATATCGATTATTTTGAATTTACTGAATGAACTCATAAATAAATAGGTAACATATATACAAAAAATAATCATTGATGTCCTTTTAGGAACGATGTACGACTATAAAACCATTCAAATGCATAAAAGCGTCACTCACATACAATGGACGTTCGCTATGCTATAGATATCAATCACTGTTTCAGATTAGTTTTCCAGTTTGAGTATTTTCTCCATTTATATTTGTATTTTGTAAATGGCCTCAGAAACTTTGTACTGTAATAAATATTTGCATCATATTACAAAATACAACTTGTACTTATAAAAGCTGTCTTTCTACTACAAAAAGCATTTTAGACAATAAAACTGACCATTTCTGTTGATATTCAAAATTATATAAAACTATTGTAGTTATCTCTGGATATGAAGCTCTAGAGAATGGATTTTCATTCAGGTTATCCTTATCAACGATCGGGTTGGACTTGCTTTTCATTTCGATATTTTACATCGCCCACGCGGTAGTTGGCGTTCTAAATTTTATACTACAGATAAAATTATAAGATAAGCATTGTAGTTTTTGCACGTATAATGGACTTTTTACTATATTCGAAGAATATGAATGCTTTCCTACAACACAATATTAAAATAATATTTTTTGGAAGTGTCATTTTTAATTTCAAAATTTAAATATCGTACTTTCTAATTGTATCATAGGTTAAACTAAAGCTGCAAATTAATAAGGCTGCCAATTTGTAACGTTTTGACCAGGCAGCGCCGCGTTCGTATTCCCATAATTCATCTAAATGGCTCCAATTAGTAGCAAATGTACTAGAAATGATTATAACTTATAATTTAGTTCGGTAATATCAGCTGAAACTAGGTTATGCTGGACAAAATACTATGTTTTGCTGAAAACAATGTTACTTTATAGATAAGCACAGCAGATAAACAATAATATATTGTATAACACACTGCAACGATTAAAATATTTTGCATATATATATATATATATATCTGAATACAAAATCGAACCCACAACCACCTAGTACTATCCCTATCGCACTATACTAAGAACCACTGAATATTATTTGTCTTACTTGTCACTATACTAAGAACAATTGAATAATATTTGGTTGTATTTGATTGTTTTTCTTTATCCATAAATAATCTGACGCAGCACAGGGACGAAAAGCGAAAGAACAGCCAGCATCGGTCATCGCGTAAAAAGCTGTATGAGCGAAAGCTAAATGAGTTATAAATCACGTAAACACTATGTCAAATTGAATTTCCATTACGCTACAAGCGTCTATAAAAGATCGACGTGAAAGAACTCATTTTTACACTTAATTATTTTCATAGCATTAATTATTTTAAAGCAGAATGATTCTTCGTAATTTTTTTTAAATGATAATTATTATAAAAAGTACAATATAATAGTGTTGTTCACATTATGAAGTAATAAAATATTATTTAGAAAATTATTTACTACACTTGCTTCACAAAGAGCAGTTTAATTGAATTATGAAAATTTAAACATGGCCTCGGTCGGCGCGAGGTCGTCAGTTTGACAACTGTTTCTTGTTAATTTACAGGGCCAGAGACCAGTGTATTGTATAAGCAAAACAGCATGGGGCCACGTAATCGAACTAGGGTTTGAAATATTTGAATGATTTCTGTTGGTACAAAAGAGAAGAAGTTAATTAATCTCAAATCAAGTTTTTAGGTACTTAAGATATATATTCTACTAGCGGACGCGCGCAGCTTCGCTTGCGTATTTAGGGGTGACTTCTAATAAACCATGAAACATGTGTTCAATTAAATACTTTTAATAGTCTGAATTTCAAATTTTATAAAAATTGGTCCCGATTTAAAAAAAAATCTATACAAACTTTCAACCCCTTATTTGCACCCTTAGGGGAAGAATTCTAGAAAACCATGAAACATGTGTTCAATTAAATACTTTTAAGAGTCTGAATTTCAAATTTTATAAGAATCGGTGCCGATTTATTTTTTTTTCATACAAACTTTCAACCCCTTATTTGTACCCTTAGGGGAAAAATTCTTCAAAACGTTGAAACACGTATTCAATTAAATACTTTTAAAAATCTAAATTTCAAATTTTATAACAATCGGTGCCGATTTAATTTTTTTTCCATACAAACTTTCAACCCCTTTATCACCCAGGGTTAACATTTTTCAAAATCCCTTCTTAGTGGATGTCCAGATTACGAAAGTAAACATCTGCCCAAATTTCACGTTTCTACGCACAGCGGTTACGGCTGTGCGTGCGTCTTACCTCAGTCAGTGAGGACAAGTCTTTTTATATATATAGATATTATTCCAAATATTTTGCGGATTTTTTATAATGATTCACTCTTATAATATCAGATAAGTATCATTATCTCAGGCATAATTATATTTCTAACGGCAAACCATTAAATATAGGCAGTCATAAATGTGTACTATTTATCATGTTGTCCTTGATTAATTAAAACCGTAAATCGACGAGCATTATTTAAAATAAATGTATTATGTTAGCGAACTCGTGTGAAAGAGGGTAGATGTAGGTGAAAAAGAATAGAAAAGCAATGGAATTGTGTCAATCGGGGGCAGTTGCAAATTTTTTATGAAAAAAAAACGATATATTAGATATATAGATATATATATATCTATAAAAAAAATAAGACGAATTTTAATGAAAACTTGATCTTCTTATAACTAAGCTACGGTGAACAAAGAACATCGTCTAATTAAACGCCTTTATTAACTTTATTTCATTAATTTATTAATTAGGGAGCTTCTTTGTTTGCAGTTATCGTATTTCACAATTTAATAAGAGATAATTAATTGATTTCCATGTTAAGAGAACAAATCAAAATGATAAAAATAAATGAAATTTCTTTTATAATATTAAAAATAAATATATTACTTTATGTAACTGAGGTAAGTATATTATGTATTACTAGCAGACCCGCGAACTTCGTATCGCCTAACAGTCGATTTTTTTTTATTCTGCTATTAGCGACACCGGGTCAGCTAGTAAGATAAAAAAAATAAAAACTTAAATCATTTTTAATTCTTGTAATATTCATTAAAAATGATAATAAAAATAACAATTTCCGATATCTTATTATGATGCCTACTTATTATATTTTATTTTATTTTTACTTATTCTAAATTCAGTTTCATTTTCATTGTAGTACTTTATGGTACACGTTATTTTTTGTTTGGTTATCTGGCGCGTAAACAAACAGAGCAAATGGTTTTCCAACACGAGAACAGGCAACATACAATAGACCATGCGAGAAACATGAGTTTTCTATATTAATACCACAAACACTTAATAACTGCCCCTGGGATTTGTTTATAGTCATTGCGAAAGCAAGCCGTACTGGAAACTGTAGTCTTTTAAGCTCAAATGGTATGTCAGTCGAAATCATTGGGATGCCCCGCATCATCAAAAAGTCTTCTCCTTTATACTTTCCTTTTAATATGATTGCTTCTATTACGTTATTCATTATTTTTTTATCGCTAATCATGTGCCGTTACAAAGTTTCAGTTGGTTAATATTTCGCAACATTATAACTACACATCCAAGCTTTAATTGAAGGTTGTGAGGGGGCAATCCTGGCAAATCAAGTGAATTTAAAAATTCCGGTGGATAGTTCACGACATCATGTTCATTAGTTGCCGTATCAACTGACTTATGTGTCCTTATTTTGCCAGGAATGCCATCTTAAAAATTTATATTTGATTCGAAATTGTCCTTCCATATTATTGAAATAAATTACGTAGAACCGAACGTAAGGAATGAATGATATGTCAGCAATATATTTCCGTATAATGCAATGGCAGCACTGTGATAATGCCAACTTTCCAAAATGAAATCTGACGCTGTCAAACTGATTTTATGACACTGGGATTTCTAACCTCAAATTGTTGACTTGGATGTTCGGCTTTTCTTTTTGTGGAATAGAACTTGAAAAAATTCACGAGTTGTATCATCTATGTCTTCTACTATTCTAGTGTTGTTATTTTAACTACGTTTTCCTCCAATTTAATCTTTTAAATGATTTTTTTAGCACGAATTCGTACGGACCGCTAAGAATAGTGTTGACACTTCGACGACCGGAAACGGTTCCTTTCAGTTTTCAGTTTCAGGTTTCAGATTTATATGTATATTATTTTTTTCAAATTTAAAGTATGAATAATTGTTTCCATATCTTACGCTATAATTAAATGTGCATAAATATATTATAATTTGATCTGGCTGTATCGTGTAGAAAGATCGAACAGCGTCTGAATGGAAATATCAAAAAAAATTATATTAAAATATATAATTACAGTTTATTGTAGGCCAATTAAAAGTTCAGAATAATAAGCTCATCTAAGCTATAAATCTTCTTTAAAATTACTTTTCTAAAAATATTGATCTAAGTTATAGATGTTTAACAAATTGTTTGAAAAGGCTATAAAGTTAGGTTTGATCGAAAAGTTTACACCACGGTCTGAATATCAAGTTAATTAATTAATGTCGATATCATCTGTATAGATGAAAATCTACTTTCAATTTATATACAAACTCCAATCCTCTTTTTTTATTATGAAAAATAAATCTTGTCTCGGAGACTTAATGTCATAATTTTAATATTTTTTTAAAACATTATTGTTCTTTACCGATGAAGAATGTAACGATGAAGTGATACAGAATTTTTGGACAGGTTAATAAAATGTAGTTTTTTTTTCTATTATAAATGAACTAAAGCTCAGTTTCCTCCATAAAAAAGAAATGAACGAGTAATTCGTAGGCAGAAACGCCTACTTTTGAATAAACTAAATTTCCATTTTCACAAAACAAACAGCAAAAAATAGTTTGAGTATTTTGTAATAGCTCAAGTTGCAATTTTAATTCGACAGCTTACTCTGTTATTCTCTGGTGCCTTGGATGTTCAGCATTTTACTTTGAAAGCGGAGTACTGAGCTACGTCATATTATTCCATTTCATCAATCACTTGTCGGCTAATTGTCAACTGAAGACAAAAGGCAACGATTCCTTAATAACAGAAAATAAATTGTACTGACTAAAAATCTATTGTAAGCTATACAGCTACTATTCAGTAATTTTAAAAATAAACAATAATACAAACCATTAATATAATAATAATAATTAATAATAATAATAATAATAATAATTAATTGTCTCTGGTTGTTCTCATCTTGCTAATGGTGAGTATTTGCATAGACACAATCAAGTAGCCAAGATAATACACCAGCAACTTGCTCTTCAATATGGCCTTGTAGAATTGGAGGTGCCTTACTACAGGTACAATCCCATGTCTGTTCTTGAAAATAGCTGTGCTTTGCTCTACTGGGATCGGTCTATTATTACTGACAGGTATATTGTTGCCAATAGACCTGATATAGTATTAGTAGACCGAGTGGCGCGCCGCGCAGTGATTGTTGACGTTACTATCCCACATGATGACAATCTCGTGAAGGCCGAAAAAGAAAAACAATCTAAATATTTGGACCTAGCCCATGAGATTACCGCCATGTGGGATGTCAATGCGACTATTATTGTGCCGATAGTGGTTTCGGTTAACGGTCTAATAGCGAAAAGCCTCGACCAACACCTTAAGAGGCTATTGCTTAGCTGTTGGATCAAGAACCGGATACAGAAGGCAGTGTTACTTGAGACGGCACGTATTGTGCGACGGTTCCTCTCTCTGGAGCCCTAGCCACCGATGGCTTGGACCCTTGTCCCGCCCTCGGAAGAGTGGTTTTTTATATTTTTCAGCTTTGCTCTAGAAGTGCCTGCAATTAAAGTGTAGCAGATTTATATGTGTATTAAATTTCTCAAATTTAAAGTTTGAATAAATCCTTTCATACTTTTCAGTGTATCTTGTAGAGAGAGCAAACAGCGTCTGAATGGAAATATCAAAAACGTATATTAAAAGATATAATTATATATTGTTGCAGGCAAATTTAAAGTTCTGATCAATAGGCCCATCTAAGCTATAAATCTTCTTTAAAATTACTTTTCTAAAAATATTGATCTAAGATATAGATGCTTAACATCCGTAAGATATATTTATAATCTAAGAGCTCGAGATTCTCTGCGAGATGTTTTCAAAGATGCAGGTATTATTACAGTTGCTTCCCAATTTCTATACTATAATATTCTCTTTGTCCGACAAAATATACATAGTCATAGAAAAAATAGCGACAGTCATAAGATAGGAACGAGAAATAAAGATAAGCTTGTTACACCAAGTTTTCGCCTCCAAAAAGTTAATAAATCTTTTATGGGTCTGAGTATACGTGTATATAATAAAATTCCGAAGTGTATTCTTAGTTTGCCACTACCAAAATTTAAAATATCTGTAAAAAAAATTCAAAGGATAAACATGTATGGAATTAATGTCTATTGAATGTCAGGCAGGATAGCTGCCAGCTAATGTAATAGTAAAATATACCATTGACTTTAAAAAGAGCAACTGTTGAGTTTCTTGCCGGCTCTTCTCAGCAGAACTGCCTTCCGAACCGGTGGTAGCTTTTTGTTCATATGTTCATTCGACGATTCAAAAGTGCTTAGTATAAGTTTATTTGAATAAAGAATATTTTGAATTTGAATTTGAATTTGAACAAATTGTTTGAAAAGGCTATAAAGTTAGTTTTGATCTAAAAGTTTACACCACGGTCTGAATATCAAGTTAATTAATTAATGTCGATATCATCTGTATAGATGAAAATCTGCTTTCAGTTTATGTTCGAACTTCAACATTATGTTCATTACTTTGTCTTTATTATAAAAAATAAATTTTGTCATTACCTATAAAGAATGTATCGATGAAGTGGCATAGATTTTTTTGGTATAAAATGTAGTTATTTTTTCTTTTTTATATCAAGTAAAGCTCAGTTTCCTCCACAAAAAAAGAAATGAGCGATTAATGGTTAGGCGGAAACGTCTACTTTTAAATAAACTAAATTTCTATTTCCACAAAGCAAACAGCAAATAATTAGTTTGGGTATTTTGTAGTCGCTCAAGTTGCAATTTTAAGTAAATATTGCCGCTTGTGGGCGCTCTGACTGACTGATCCCCGTAAAAAGAAAGCCATTGAATTTGACAGCTTACTCTATTATTTTCTGGTTCCTTGGAGGTTCAGAATGTTTCTTTAAATGCGCAGTACTGCGCTACTTCATATTATTCCATTTGATATTCAATCACTTGTCGGTTAATTGTCTCCGGGTTCTGTTTACATACAAAATTGTCAACTGAAGACAAAAGGCAACGATTCCTTAAAAACAGAAAATAAATTTTACTAACTAAAAATCTGTTATAAACTAAACATTAATTCTCAAAAAAAAACAATAGTACAAACCAATTATCATAATCTTGCTATAAAATATTAATAAGATACAGCACAAGGACAACAAAATCCTAAAACCGTTTGTGCGTATCATACACCGATTCAAGCTTCGATTATGGCGCATCGCACGGTCAATACCCAGCTCTAACTATTACTCGTACTATTTGAGCCTGAATTTTGGCAAAGCGCTGCCCATTCGTTGGGCTGTTCCATTAAAAGGGTGCTTTTAATTACCACTAATTTATGCAACACACTCGCGGGGACAGATTACAGAGTGGGCTGCTCAGTTCAGCATAGTTTGGTCTCAAATCATAAAGGTCATGTCATTGTCATTGTCATTGTCTTTGAAGCATAAAACTTTTGGACAACCTGTAATTTCATATAAACTAGCTATCTTTGTAATGATCATATTTGGCGCTATGGACAAATTAGTATGTTTTGTCAGTACAGACTTGTGGCCTTTCTGTTTTGAGAATAAAAGCAACATTTTAAGCTTTATGTGAAGTTCAGGTTACAAAATACATTAACAGAAACAGACATCTGAACAGACTCTGAGACATTCGACAATGTAAGAGTAATTTTTATATTATTTTTTTCTCAGTTTCACAATATATATACATGTCTCGCATATTGTTATATGCGCAGTAACGCGGGTAGGAGCAGGGAACCTAGTGTTAAGACACTCTGTTCCCCACTTTCCGCCGAATTTTCGAGGCATTCCGTGTTGAGTGGCTCAATGCCTTGCTTTGCCTAGTAACCAAAGAAGGAATGAAAATTATGATAATTATTTATTAAAATTAAATCGAACTAAAAAAGTCTATATAATGTCAGGCTTAATGTATATTTTAATACTGCTAATGCTCTACCATGAATGAATAGTTCTGACCGATTTGGATATAAAAATCATATTTCGTATTCATAGGTTAGTGTTATTCGTCAAATAACCTAGAGAATAGAGCCTCATGTTTCAATCCCTTACTTCAGCTAGGGCGTAAAAGATATCTCATTTATAAGGGAGTTTTATTCATGCATCTAATATTGTTTCCGACTGAATTGAAATATTTCCAATAAGTATCCATTCGTCGACTTACATTATCTTGTGAACATTTTCATATTGAATATAACCTGACAGTAGTACCTCTGCTTCCTTATATTATATTTATGGGTTTCCTAAATTTCGTCTTAAATTCAAATTCAAATTCAAAATATTCTTTATTCAAATAAACTTATAATAAGCACTTTTGAATCGTCGAATGAACATATGAACAAAAAGCTACCACCGGTTCGGAAGGCAGTTCTGCTGAGAAGAGCCGGCAAGAAACTCAACAGTTGCTCTTTTCAAAATCAATGGTACAATCTATTACATTAGTTGGCAGCTATCCTGCATTACATTCAATAGACATTAATTCCATACATGTTTGTCCTCTAAGTATTCTTGAACAGTGTAATAAGCTTTACTTGTTAGAATTTTTTTTACTGATATTTTAAATTTTGGAAGTGGCAAATCTAGAATACACTGTGGAATTTTATTATATACACGTATGCTCAGACCCATAAAAGATTTATTAACTTTTTGGAGGCGAAAACTTGGAGTAACAATCTTATCTTTATTTCTCGTTTCTATCGTATGATTGTCACTATGTTTACTATGACAATGTATATTTTGTCGGACAAAGAGAATATTATAGTATATAAATTGGGAAGCAACTGTAAGAATACCTGCATCTTTGAAAACATCTCGCAGAGAATCTCGCGCTCTTAGTTTATAAATATATCTCACGGCTCTTTTTTGGAGGATAAATATTGAATTTATGTCTGAAGCACTGCCCCATAACAGCATTCCATAAGATAAAATACTATGGAAATAGCTATAGTAGACTAATCGGGCAGTGTCGACGTCCGTCATTTGTCTTACTTTTTTAATTGCAAACGCGGCAGAGCTGAGTTTATCCGCAAGTGCTTCCAGATGAGCGTTCCACTGGAGTTTGGAATCTATAGTTACACCTAAGAAAATAGCTGATTCCGACAAATTGAGAGTTTCTCCTTTAATTAGTAGACTGAAATTATTTTTTTTAACATTTTGTAAAGCAAACTCAATACATTTAGTTTTTTTAGCATTTAACATTAGATTATTAACATCAAACCAACGAAGAATATGCGATAATGCGCTATTCACATCGTCATAGTTTATTTTATTTCTGTCAACCTTAAATATTAAAGAGGTATCATCCGCGAAAAGTACAATATCACATAGGTTCTTCACATAAAAAGGTAGATCGTTAATGTAAAGAAGAAATAAAAGGGGACCAAGAATGGATCCTTGTGGAACGCCCATCTTTAGAGGAGATCCAGATGATTTTACATTATTTATACTAACCTTCTGGATTCTTTGGTTTAAATATGAGGCAATAAGGTCAAGGGCAGTATCCTGTATACCATAATGTTTTAATTTTAATAACAGAGTTACATGGTCTACGCAATCAAAGGCTTTGAATAAGTCACAAAACACTCCAATTGCATTTTGTGACCTCTCCCATGCGTCATAAATGTGCTTCAGGAGTGCAGCACCCGCATCCGTAGTGGACTTGCCTTTGGTGAAACCATATTGCTCACTATGGAAACAATTGTTAATATTTAAGAAAATTGTGAGCTGGTTGAACATTATTTTTTCAAATACTTTACTTAAGGATGGCAAAACAGAAATCGGTCTGTAATTTCCAGGCTCAGATCTATCTCCACTTTTGTAAAGCGGCACTATTTTGCTATATTTCATTAAATCAGGAAAAGTACCGGATTCTACACAATTGTTAAAAATTAAAGCAAGGTAAGGAGCAATATTAGGTATAATTGAATTAAAAACTTTAACAGACATGCCCCATAAGTCACCAGTTTTCTTTAAATTAAGGCTTTTAAAAGTTTTGACAATTTCTTCTGGTGACACATTCTTAAACACAAAATTTTGTCTACAACTATTTACATGGGTTTTTAGTATTAATTCTGCTTCCGAAGGAGATGATGGCAGTGAACGTGTTACTTCAGTTGATATATCAGAAAAAAAAATTTGAAAAGTATTTGCCACTTCTAAATCTGAATTTAAGATTATATTATTAACTTTTAATTTAATAGGTTCACTGACAGCTCTAGATCTCCCAGTTACAGTAGTAATAGCATCCCATGTAGCTTTAATTTTATTACTAGAGTTCAAAATTTTTGCTCTTATATGCATAGACTTAGCCTGGCCACACACACACCTTTTTAAATATTTTTGAAAAATTTCTAACTTTTAACAAGAACTCCGGATTTTGATTCCATTGCCTCATATTATATAATTCGTATAGTGTGTTTCTGCTTCGGTATATACCAACAGTTGCCCAGTCGCTAAAAGTTAATTTCGAGTTTTTATATATTAGTTTAACTTTAAAAATGTTATCAAACTCTGTAGAGAGTAAATTAAAAACTTTACAATATAGCTGATTCGGATTTAATCCGGTTATTTCTAAGTTTGCAATTCTTTCACACACTCTATTATTAAAAAGATTAATTTTATTTTCAGTAATTGGTCTAATTGATATTTGTTTACGTTCTGCGACTGTTTTATCTATTACCGAAAACAGTTGACCACAATGATCCGAGCTCAGATTAGTAATAATTTGTTTTTCTACAGGCCCACAATGACAAAAAACATTATCTATACAAGTAGCGGACGTATTCGTTATACGAGTTGGTTCAAAGAACATATTAAACAAATTAAAAGATTTAAATAAGTTTAGAAGACGGAGGCTTAATGATGTCACCTGTATTATATCTATTTTAAAGTCTCCGCATATGATTAAAGATTTACTATTAGAACTCAACTTATTCAGAACATACTCCATTTTCTCTTCAAATACTTCAAAACTACCTGAGGGGGGTCGATACACGCATACTATAATATGTCTATTGAATTCAACGCAGGACAATTCAATGGAGCGTTCGTCGGAGAGAGCTACTATATCTGGTCGCGATTTACAACGTATGTCATTTCTCACTAATATAAGCGAACCGCCGCGGATGGCCTTCTCTCTAACGAACGAACTTGACAATGTATAGTTTTCTATATTTACTGTATTGTTACATCTCGAGATCCAGTGCTCAGTTATACACATTATATGTATATTAAATTTTTTTAGAAACAATTCTAATTCCAGTTCTTTGCCTCCTAAGCCTTGTATATTTTGGTGTACAATATTCAATGTAAACGGCCTAGGTGTTGTCTCGTTATCTAGTTTAAACTGGAACTTATTATGTCATTATTATTTTTTAATGAAAAATTATTATTACAAACTATTTCCTTTGTTATACAATGTATAACAGGGTTTCGAATATTATATGCTACTAAAGTAGCAATTTGTTTTTTAAAATATAAAGGTAGATACAATGTATCTTCTGTCAACTTACAACTATTATAAATAAACTTATTTAAATCTAAATAAAAAATCGCGTCACTATGACGTTGAGTCGCATTATACAAGGTCATATTTAAATTATAAATATACCTATTTTGTCTATCTGTAAGGCAAGAAGAATATGGAAAAGAGCATATAACAAATTTACATTTACTTTTACTATGTAATTTAAGCAAGTTTTCTATACTCTTTACCACATCTTGTCTCCTCACTGACAAACTATTTCCATGTAATAGTACAATAGTACTATGCTCATTTACATTCATAGACATTATTTTGTTAATATTAAACTGGTAACTGGCGCCAGGCGAACATGCATTAAAAACATTCGAAAAATGGTAATTAAGTAGGGACCCAAAGCCTTGACCTAATTTATCTGAAATTACAGTAATATTGTTTGGAGAATGTGGTTTGTTTTATTTATGGAAATAATTTGATTTAATCAAGAGTATTTTTTATGTAACTATTTTGTCATGGGCCAGATGGAAAAGTATGAACTAAAGAAAGAACATCAATATCACCTGATTTTTTTTCTATTGATTATAATAAAGTATACATATGTGACATAATTTTTATATTGATATTCTATTATTGTTCAGCTATAAACGTAATGAGAACCTAATATTTATATATATTTATATACCTTTTATTGTATAATTTTTTTAGAGAACTGTACTTTAAAACTTGGAACGTAATTTTACACTTTAGCACAATATATATTGTGATAAATGAAAGACTGCAGTTGCACAAAACGTAAGACTCGTAAAACGTTTTCTTCTAAGTAGCCTAATGGCTCAGTAGCTCTTGATTAAAATACTTCTACAATAATGTAATATTATTTTTACGTCGTTATTAAATTAATTATCCTGATAAGATAATTCTCAAGTATTATCTTGAAATAAATTAGGTCATATTTTTTATTCATTAAGTTGATTCATTATTTTTAAATGTTTTGCTTATACTAAAACTAGTAGTAATTACGTATTTAAATCATAGCCAAGGTTACCAACCACATTCAGCTCTAAAGGTACTTTATCTATCAAAAGAAAATTGCTGAAAAATATTATATTAGTATTTAAATTATAAAAAAGAAGAGACTTAAAATTTAATTACAAAATAAATGTATTTAATATTTTAAAAGAGTACTTTATATTTTACAGTCATATAATGCGTAATTTCAAAAGTAGGTCAAATAAGAATCTCTGCGCGCCAGGTTGGAGACTTACTTTTAAACGAGTTGCATGTGTGCTGTTCGAAGAGCAAACGTTGTAGTTCCTTCATGAAAGTGGCCCTTTTTCTCTATTACTGATATCGGGTATTAGCGATTTAATTGAAAATTATTTTTAAACTTTAAATTCCTTATAAAGATTAAGTTAACGAGAAGCCTTGGCGTTAAGTTAAGTTACCAAACTTAACTTAACTGTGACGTGTACATATTATATTCTTAGTTTCAAAGTAGGTATATATTTAAGTATATATATATATATATATATATATATATACATATATACAATACAATATACTTTATTGCACATAAAATTTACACAAATTATAAAAAATACGTAGAAACAACATGTACAATAAGGCGGCCTTATCGCTTAAAGCGATCTCTTCCAGGCAACCTTTGGTCGTTGGAGTTGTATAAAAAAAGATGGTGGGTGGTGCATTAAATTGCAGGAGATTATTTAATAATAGTAATAAAAATAAAATACATATATATATACACACATATATATATAATAGTAAACAATAAATAAACATATATATATATATATATATATACACACATATAAATTATGGATATAATATGTATACATTTCTAAAAAGTATTTTGAAAATTAAAAGTATAAGACAAAGGCTAAATTAAATATTCATATAGTGGTTTTTAAGTGAAGTTTTAAATTTGTGTAAGCTTTATATCTATTATCTAATACTATTACCGTATTTGAGTTAGCTGAAGTTATTATATTTGCGCTCATATAAATCTACACTTAAATATATACCTACTTTGAAACTAAGAATATAATATGTACACGTCACAGTTAAGTTAAGTTTGGTAACTTAACTTAACGCCAAGGCTTCTCGTTAACTTAATCTTTATAAGGAATTTAAAGTTTAAAAATAATTTTCAATTAAATCGCTAATACCCGATATCAGTAATAGAGAAAAAGGGCCACTTTCATGAAGGAACTACAACGTTTGCTCTTCGAACAGCACACATGCAACTCGTTTAAAAGTAAGTCTCCAACCTGGCGCGCAGAGATTCTTATTTGACCTACTTTTGAAATTACGCATTATATGACTGTAAAATATAAAGTACTCTTTTAAAATATTAAATACATTTATTTTGTAATTAAATTTTAAGTCTCTTCTTTTTTATAATTTAAATACTAATATAATATTTTTCTAATACTAATATAATTTAAATACTAATATTATATATATGTAGAAGCATCAGAAGGGGCCTCAAAGCGGTCTTGGCTGTTACTATTCATTTGTGGGCGTTGTAGCAACAGAGATGTTTAAATAAAAGTCACACTTATATTCTACAATGTCTTATTACTCGTTTACATAACAGTTTTACAATAAATCTCACAAGATTAATAAAATTACAATAGATTAGGAGCCAATAGGTTAATTGGTGAACATCTCACGCCATAGCTGTCAACCAATGACCTCCGCTATTATTTGTGGCTACACCTACTACCCTATTCGGGGTTACCCGCTCCATTTTAAATATTCTTCTAATATAATCCATTACATAAATCAATTAAAATCGAAATGTAATAATTGCGAGATTATAATTAAAACTAATACATAGCAGCGCGCCGTCACGGCCGTCCTGCATCGTCACACGCCCTCGTGTGCATAGGTTCAATCTGTGAACAATATATATATAATTAATAAAGTATTTTAAAGGATAAAATTATGGAAAAATATCCCTCACAATAAAAAATATATTGAAATTACTATTTTTAGACAGAAAAATTATCACTACACGTTATTCTTAAAAGATACGAATATGCCGTCGCGGACTTTTTTGTAGATCTTATTAAGAGGAACAATACTCCAGTACATTTTTTTCATGTAGTACTTACCATTAAAGCAGCGCATGCGCGAAAGTGTCTCAACGGGTAGGACTTTAGACACATTTATCGTATTTATGTTAATTTACATAAGAATATACAAATAATAAACTATATATAAACCTTCCCTGAAAAACACTCGACCTAATGGTGAAAACCGTATAAAAATCCGTTGGGTGGTTTAGAAGAAGAGGAGTTAGAAAGTTCAGACAGACACAAAAAGCGACTTTGTTTTATAAGATACTAGCGACCCCCTTGCGGCTTCGCCCGCTTTTACTACTGGATTATTCATATAATGTATGTTTGCAAAGCACTTAAGATAATGTGAAAATTAATTAAACTCTAATGCAACCCGCATTTTCGTAGTTCCAATAAGGATTTTCCAATTAATTGTTTTACTCGGCAAGGATTTTTTAGTAGGTATCGTAATTTTAAATCTGTGCTACTAATCTTTTTAAATACTTATTAAAATATATTTAAATGACTATTTTTAGATAGTTAAATGACTATTTTTAAACGGAAGAAATTATAAACAAAAGCCTTCCTACTAATAACTACTACAAAAAATATGAAACCAAATATATCGCGCTGAAATAATACATTCAACTCCAATTATCCAATACGTGCAAACGCATCTAAATCTTCGTTGCTATGCCTCTATAGCGGGCGGGGTTTTTTTTTCGAGCTTGTGGTTAATGCTGAAGAGGGTATTCTGTCCCTGATGAAAAGCAAGCACTACGTGGCTGCCTGTGAGGAAAATTAAATAGAATGCATTGGCCTGCAATCGAACCCGGGGCGCCCGCGTGGCCGGCGAGCATTCTACCACTGAACCACCGATGACTGCTCATGACGCGCTTGTATAAGCAAAACGTCGCGGGGCGCGTTTCGCAGCAAAGATGTTTTGATATTGTAACAACTTCTAAAGTACTTATTAAAATGAAAAAACAGTAAAAGACAGTTTTGATCTACATTAAATGGCCAACGTAACTAATATACTTATTTATATGCTGAGAGTAAAGGATAAGTAAAACTTAAGTCGGCACAGCTGATGAGTCAACGGCGTGATGTGTCAACAATTAAATGCGTTTTTCTCTAAAACTATTCGCAATTTCGAAATAGTGTAAAAAGCAAATTTTATCTTCGTTTAACGTAGAAAATTAATAAATTATTTTAAAGGATAAGGATTAATACCATTATGGAAAAATATCCCTCACAATAAAAAATATATTGAAATTACTATTTTTAGACAGAAATATGATCACTACACGTTATCCTTAAAAGATAAAAATATGCTCTCGCGGACTTTTTTGTAGATCTTATTAAGAGGAACAATACTCCAGTACGTTATTTTCATGTAGTACTTACCATCAAAGCAGCGCATGCGCGAAAGTGTCTCAATGGGTAGGACTTTAGACACATTTATCGTATTTATGTTAATTTACATAAGAATGTACAAATAATAAACTATATATAAACCTTCTACGGAAAATACTCGACCTAATGGTGAAAACCGCATCTAAATCCGTTGGGTGGTTTAGAAGAAGAAGAGTTAGAAACAACAGACAGACACGAAAAGCGACTTTGTTTTATAAGATATAGGATAGGATAGGATAGGATAATAAATTTTCTTTATGTAAATATTTTCTATATACAGGGTGGAAGAGGCAGCGCTTCTTTTATTGAAACTGCATATAAGGTAATATATTTCAAACCCACACCTAAGAAATTAATCAAGGTACCTCGACAGTTTGGACATAGGATTTTTTTTTCATTTCACGATTTTTATCCATACCTGTATTTCGTGTGACGCACACATACATGTGCGACGTTTCCGATTTGACAGGTAATTGTGTGCGTGCCTACGTTATACTTTACAAATCGCGTTTTATTTTAAAACGATAATTTTATTATTTATTTTGTTTGAAAAAATAACTTTTTCATTTTTGGGAATTATTTTTTTTCCGAATTATATTAATTAGGCTTTTATAGAGTAGTTAAAACTGTGGTTTCATTTAAAGTGGTGCTGACAATTCCACCCTGTATAACAGATATATTTTGATCCAAGTACATTTTAAACATAATGTACTATGTCCAAGATATATTCAATTAAGTAAAGTAAGCCATTTTCCATAAATAAGTCTCCTCAACCAAGTTTAAGTAAGTTCGCAGCTAATTTCACAGTTGTACAGGGTTGTGTTCGAGACACATTAAGATAATTAGATTTCTATAAGTATAAGCTTTTAGAAGTAGGATATAAGACATGCGACATTTAATTACTTCTTGGCTAAGTAAAAAGCACAAAATTAAATAAATACATCAATATATTATAAAGCCTTTTACCTTTTAAGGTACAGTAAACATTTTGATTAGAAAATTCTTTATGTCCTTTAAACAATAAAAAAAAACATTTGTAGTGATCGCAAATTATATAAACAGCAAGCTTATGTAATTACTATTTAAACCATTAAGCAATTATTAAGCTGACAGAGGAGCACAAATAAATAACTTACATGCTATTTAATGAAAGAGCACCAACCCTACAACAGACCGAGATGCACCCAACAATGCACACGCGCTCGTTAATTAGCAAGGAAATGACGCTGGAGCCAAATTTCTCCTTCAAAGTGGAAACTTTAGTTCTAAGTGTGCGGTAAAATGATAGACTGAGAGAAAGAAGTACGAGCATTATTGTTTGTAGAAAATGAATTTTGATCACGACGTTATGTTTGGTAGGCAGAGAGAACATAGTGTTAACACACTCCGTTCCCCACATTCTGCCGAATTCTGGAGGCATTGCGTGTTAAGTGGCGGAACTCAACGCCGCGCTTTTGCCTCGATACCAGAGCGAAAAAACGGAAATATAATAATAATATAAGCTAGGATAAATTTAAGTAAATATTTTCCGTCCCCGAGTGGGGATCGAACCCACAACCATCGCGTAGCTTTATGGATAGTGAATTTCATGGTTTCAATTCCTACTCCGCGAATATTTTTATTTTACACTCTTCTCCACCCATAACTCATTGCCTTCAAAATATGTCTAAAAATAATTCTTCAAACAAAAAAAATCTACCATTTTGCTGAAGAGTTAAACTGAGAGTAATAACGAATTTAAGTCGACTCGAGTCCAGAGAATATCTTGATTTTTAACTTCACTAACTTTGCTTTTGAGGAGAAAGCGCCGATACGGAATTGGCTTATGGCTAACTTTAAATTGACGGGAAAGGAAAACTAGTAGTCTGCCTTTACATTCTTAAGTGGACTAAAAAGTATCCTTTTTATAAGTTTTCATTTTCTATGTGTAATATTTTTTTACTATGAGAAAACATTCCAGTAATGATAGTGTGTAAGTATTCTATACTTATAATGATAAAAATAAATAAAATAAAATAATAAATCTGTAGAAAAGTCATTTCTGTACATCTATACTAATATTGTAAAGAAACAATCAAAAACATTTGTATTTATATATGTATGTTTGTATGGTTTTCACACAATATCTATCACTAATTGAAATCAGTCCGGATTTCAAAAATTGAATCCGTGCTGAATTCATTAGAAAGTTGCGTCTTTACTGAGCAACATAGGCCATTATATTACATTTAAATATATATATATCCCTGATAAAAATGCAATAATGTAAGGGCGTGTACGCTGTAATGAAAGCCTTTGAACTTATACTTATAATTATACTTATACTGTACACTAACACACGTATTTACACATATAACTCATACGTTGAGTTCAGTCGTTTCGCTGAATCATAAGTTTGTAATTGTGAGTTGCCCCACTCAACATGTAATGCCTCCAAAATTTATATAATATTCATTATTTGATATATACATTTTTTAATTTTTATTTTTTTTTCATTGAAATTCGCAAGTGATAAGTGGTTACTTTTTACAGCATTTCTAACTAAGCTTCTGTTTATGTATCCATTTTGATTTATATAATCATTCTATAATAGTAACTTATGCCTTTACAATATAACAATAGTTTAACAAAAACCTACTCATGACTAAGGTGAAAGTTTCTTCTAGGTCTAATTCCACTAACTGTACTTAAAAATGTATAAAATCAACCTGTTTACATTTCATTGGAGTGACAGTCTTGCGCCCGCCGCCAGTCTTAAACGCTTAATCCGCTTTCCATAATAAATGTAGGGAAATAGCTGTTGACATTTCAACGGTGGCATAAATTCACGCTGTAGATGTCGTTAAGCAACATTAAGAAGTTTTATTGTTTTAGCAAAAAGTGGTTTGCCGCTGTTCCTCTTCATGTTCATAAGATGGCTGTATTGTTTTTAAAACATCTTATAATAGCTGCTTGGTTAAATTTTCGTTTTTGTTTCTTCTATGTCGCTATATTTACTTGCATCACAAAAATATTTTGGCGATAAATTTTATGAACATGTACGTACATATATGCTAATTTGTTTAAATAATTTATTCGGCCGCTACGGGCGAAGAGGCAATAGAAAATTCTTATGATATTTACTAGCACCAACACAGAAATGCACGAAAGTGACAAGGTGCTAGTTGACATATCGCTTAACCCATATAGACCCGCCGTGCCCAAATGGGTACACCTACAATAGTACCCTTGTTTTTTTTATATTTTTATTTTTACACAGTTTATGTCTAGAATTGTAAAGATAAGTAGTATATCCTTATGTTGTAGCCGTAAAATCCAATTAAAAATTTTTTACAATAGTTCATATCATAGGTTCAATCTGTGAACAATATATATATAATTAATAAAGTATTTTAAAGGATAAAATTATGGAAAAATATCCCTCACAATAAAAAATATATTGAAATTACTATTTTTAGACAGAAAAATTATCACTACACGTTATTCTTAAAAGATACGAATATGCCGTCGCGGACTTTTTTGTAGATCTTATTAAGAGGAACAATACTCCAGTACATTTTTTTCATGTAGTACTTACCATTAAAGCAGCGCATGCGCGAAAGTGTCTCAACGGGTAGGACTTTAGACACATTTATCGTATTTATGTTAATTTACATAAGAATATACAAATAATAAACTATATATAAACCTTCCCTGAAAAACACTCGACCTAATGGTGAAAACCGTATAAAAATCCGTTGGGTGGTTTAGAAGAAGAGGAGTTAGAAAGTTCAGACAGACACAAAAAGCGACTTTGTTTTATAAGATACTAGCGACCCCCTTGCGGCTTCGCCCGCTTTTACTACTGGATTATTCATATAATGTATGTTTGCAAAGCACTTAAGATAATGTGAAAATTAATTAAACTCTAATGCAACCCGCATTTTCGTAGTTCCAATAAGGATTTTCCAATTAATTGTTTTACTCGGCAAGGATTTTTTAGTAGGTATCGTAATTTTAAATCTGTGCTACTAATCTTTTTAAATACTTATTAAAATATATTTAAATGACTATTTTTAGATAGTTAAATGACTATTTTTAAACGGAAGAAATTATAAACAAAAGCCTTCCTACTAATAACTACTACAAAAAATATGAAACCAAATATATCGCGCTGAAATAATACATTCAACTCCAATTATCCAATACGTGCAAACGCATCTAAATCTTCGTTGCTATGCCTCTATAGCGGGCGGGGTTTTTTTTTCGAGCTTGTGGTTAATGCTGAAGAGGGTATTCTGTCCCTGATGAAAAGCAAGCACTACGTGGCTGCCTGTGAGGAAAATTAAATAGAATGCATTGGCCTGCAATCGAACCCGGGGCGCCCGCGTGGCCGGCGAGCATTCTACCACTGAACCACCGATGACTGCTCATGACGCGCTTGTATAAGCAAAACGTCGCGGGGCGCGTTTCGCAGCAAAGATGTTTTGATATTGTAACAACTTCTAAAGTACTTATTAAAATGAAAAAACAGTAAAAGACAGTTTTGATCTACATTAAATGGCCAACGTAACTAATATACTTATTTATATGCTGAGAGTAAAGGATAAGTAAAACTTAAGTCGGCACAGCTGATGAGTCAACGGCGTGATGTGTCAACAATTAAATGCGTTTTTCTCTAAAACTATTCGCAATTTCGAAATAGTGTAAAAAGCAAATTTTATCTTCGTTTAACGTAGAAAATTAATAAATTATTTTAAAGGATAAGGATTAATACCATTATGGAAAAATATCCCTCACAATAAAAAATATATTGAAATTACTATTTTTAGACAGAAATATGATCACTACACGTTATCCTTAAAAGATAAAAATATGCTCTCGCGGACTTTTTTGTAGATCTTATTAAGAGGAACAATACTCCAGTACGTTATTTTCATGTAGTACTTACCATCAAAGCAGCGCATGCGCGAAAGTGTCTCAATGGGTAGGACTTTAGACACATTTATCGTATTTATGTTAATTTACATAAGAATGTACAAATAATAAACTATATATAAACCTTCTACGGAAAATACTCGACCTAATGGTGAAAACCGCATCTAAATCCGTTGGGTGGTTTAGAAGAAGAAGAGTTAGAAACAACAGACAGACACGAAAAGCGACTTTGTTTTATAAGATATAGGATAGGATAGGATAGGATAATAAATTTTCTTTATGTAAATATTTTCTATATACAGGGTGGAAGAGGCAGCGCTTCTTTTATTGAAACTGCATATAAGGTAATATATTTCAAACCCACACCTAAGAAATTAATCAAGGTACCTCGACAGTTTGGACATAGGATTTTTTTTTCATTTCACGATTTTTATCCATACCTGTATTTCGTGTGACGCACACATACATGTGCGACGTTTCCGATTTGACAGGTAATTGTGTGCGTGCCTACGTTATACTTTACAAATCGCGTTTTATTTTAAAACGATAATTTTATTATTTATTTTGTTTGAAAAAATAACTTTTTCATTTTTGGGAATTATTTTTTTTCCGAATTATATTAATTAGGCTTTTATAGAGTAGTTAAAACTGTGGTTTCATTTAAAGTGGTGCTGACAATTCCACCCTGTATAACAGATATATTTTGATCCAAGTACATTTTAAACATAATGTACTATGTCCAAGATATATTCAATTAAGTAAAGTAAGCCATTTTCCATAAATAAGTCTCCTCAACCAAGTTTAAGTAAGTTCGCAGCTAATTTCACAGTTGTACAGGGTTGTGTTCGAGACACATTAAGATAATTAGATTTCTATAAGTATAAGCTTTTAGAAGTAGGATATAAGACATGCGACATTTAATTACTTCTTGGCTAAGTAAAAAGCACAAAATTAAATAAATACATCAATATATTATAAAGCCTTTTACCTTTTAAGGTACAGTAAACATTTTGATTAGAAAATTCTTTATGTCCTTTAAACAATAAAAAAAAACATTTGTAGTGATCGCAAATTATATAAACAGCAAGCTTATGTAATTACTATTTAAACCATTAAGCAATTATTAAGCTGACAGAGGAGCACAAATAAATAACTTACATGCTATTTAATGAAAGAGCACCAACCCTACAACAGACCGAGATGCACCCAACAATGCACACGCGCTCGTTAATTAGCAAGGAAATGACGCTGGAGCCAAATTTCTCCTTCAAAGTGGAAACTTTAGTTCTAAGTGTGCGGTAAAATGATAGACTGAGAGAAAGAAGTACGAGCATTATTGTTTGTAGAAAATGAATTTTGATCACGACGTTATGTTTGGTAGGCAGAGAGAACATAGTGTTAACACACTCCGTTCCCCACATTCTGCCGAATTCTGGAGGCATTGCGTGTTAAGTGGCGGAACTCAACGCCGCGCTTTTGCCTCGATACCAGAGCGAAAAAACGGAAATATAATAATAATATAAGCTAGGATAAATTTAAGTAAATATTTTCCGTCCCCGAGTGGGGATCGAACCCACAACCATCGCGTAGCTTTATGGATAGTGAATTTCATGGTTTCAATTCCTACTCCGCGAATATTTTTATTTTACAATCTTCTCCACCCATAACTCATTGCCTTCAAAATATGTCTAAAAATAATTCTTCAAACAAAAAAAATCTACCATTTTGCTGAAGAGTTAAACTGAGAGTAATAACGAATTTAAGTCGACTCGAGTCCAGAGAATATCTTGATTTTTAACTTCACTAACTTTGCTTTTGAGGAGAAAGCGCCGATACGGAATTGGCTTATGGCTAACTTTAAATTGACGGGAAAGGAAAACTAGTAGTCTGCCTTTACATTCTTAAGTGGACTTAAAAGTATCCTTTTTATAAGTTTTCATTTTCTATGTGTAATATTTTTTTACTATGAGAAAACATTCCAGTAATGATAGTGTGTAAGTATTCTATACTTATAATGATAAAAATAAATAAAATAAAATAATAAATCTGTAGAAAAGTCATTTCTGTACATCTATACTAATATTGTAAAGAAACAATCAAAAACATTTGTATTTATATATGTATGTTTGTATGGTTTTCACACAATATCTATCACTAATTGAAATCAGTCCGGATTTCAAAAATTGAATCCGTGCTGAATTCATTAGAAAGTTGCGTCTTTACTGAGCAACATAGGCCATTATATTACATTTAAATATATATATATCCCTGATAAAAATGCAATAATGTAAGGGCGTGTACGCTGTAATGAAAGCCTTTGAACTTATACTTATAATTATACTTATACTGTACACTAACACACGTATTTACACATATAACTCATACGTTGAGTTCAGTCGTTTCGCTGAATCATAAGTTTGTAATTGTGAGTTGCCCCACTCAACATGTAATGCCTCCAAAATTTATATAATATTCATTATTTGATATATACATTTTTTAATTTTTATTTTTTTTTCATTGAAATTCGCAAGTGATAAGTGGTTACTTTTTACAGCATTTCTAACTAAGCTTCTGTTTATGTATCCATTTTGATTTATATAATCATTCTATAATAGTAACTTATGCCTTTACAATATAACAATAGTTTAACAAAAACCTACTCATGACTAAGGTGAAAGTTTCTTCTAGGTCTAATTCCACTAACTGTACTTAAAAATGTATAAAATCAACCTGTTTACATTTCATTGGAGTGACAGTCTTGCGCCCGCCGCCAGTCTTAAACGCTTAATCCGCTTTCCATAATAAATGTAGGGAAATAGCTGTTGACATTTCAACGGTGGCATAAATTCACGCTGTAGATGTCGTTAAGCAACATTAAGAAGTTTTATTGTTTTAGCAAAAAGTGGTTTGCCGCTGTTCCTCTTCATGTTCATAAGATGGCTGTATTGTTTTTAAAACATCTTATAATAGCTGCTTGGTTAAATTTTCGTTTTTGTTTCTTCTATGTCGCTATATTTACTTGCATCACAAAAATATTTTGGCGATAAATTTTATGAACATGTACGTACATATATGCTAATTTGTTTAAATAATTTATTCGGCCGCTACGGGCGAAGAGGCAATAGAAAATTCTTATGATATTTACTAGCACCAACACAGAAATGCACGAAAGTGACAAGGTGCTAGTTGACATATCGCTTAACCCATATAGACCCACCGTGCCCAAATGGGTACACCTACAATAGTACCCTTGTTTTTTTTATATTTTTATTTTTACACAGTTTATGTCTAGAATTGTAAAGATAAGTAGTATATCCTTATGTTGTAGCCGTAAAATCCAATTAAAAATTTTTTACAATAGTTCATATCATAGGTTCAATCTGTGAACAATATATATATAATTAATAAAGTATTTTAAAGGATAAAATTATGGAAAAATATCCCTCACAATAAAAAATATATTGAAATTACTATTTTTAGACAGAAAAATTATCACTACACGTTATTCTTAAAAGATACGAATATGCCGTCGCGGACTTTTTTGTAGATCTTATTAAGAGGAACAATACTCCAGTACATTTTTTTCATGTAGTACTTACCATTAAAGCAGCGCATGCGCGAAAGTGTCTCAACGGGTAGGACTTTAGACACATTTATCGTATTTATGTTAATTTACATAAGAATATACAAATAATAAACTATATATAAACCTTCCCTGAAAAACACTCGACCTAATGGTGAAAACCGTATAAAAATCCGTTGGGTGGTTTAGAAGAAGAGGAGTTAGAAAGTTCAGACAGACACAAAAAGCGACTTTGTTTTATAAGATACTAGCGACCCCCTTGCGGCTTCGCCCGCTTTTACTACTGGATTATTCATATAATGTATGTTTGCAAAGCACTTAAGATAATGTGAAAATTAATTAAACTCTAATGCAACCCGCATTTTCGTAGTTCCAATAAGGATTTTCCAATTAATTGTTTTACTCGGCAAGGATTTTTTAGTAGGTATCGTAATTTTAAATCTGTGCTACTAATCTTTTTAAATACTTATTAAAATATATTTAAATGACTATTTTTAGATAGTTAAATGACTATTTTTAAACGGAAGAAATTATAAACAAAAGCCTTCCTACTAATAACTACTACAAAAAATATGAAACCAAATATATCGCGCTGAAATAATACATTCAACTCCAATTATCCAATACGTGCAAACGCATCTAAATCTTCGTTGCTATGCCTCTATAGCGGGCGGGGTTTTTTTTTCGAGCTTGTGGTTAATGCTGAAGAGGGTATTCTGTCCCTGATGAAAAGCAAGCACTACGTGGCTGCCTGTGAGGAAAATTAAATAGAATGCATTGGCCTGCAATCGAACCCGGGGCGCCCGCGTGGCCGGCGAGCATTCTACCACTGAACCACCGATGACTGCTCATGACGCGCTTGTATAAGCAAAACGTCGCGGGGCGCGTTTCGCAGCAAAGATGTTTTGATATTGTAACAACTTCTAAAGTACTTATTAAAATGAAAAAACAGTAAAAGACAGTTTTGATCTACATTAAATGGCCAACGTAACTAATATACTTATTTATATGCTGAGAGTAAAGGATAAGTAAAACTTAAGTCGGCACAGCTGATGAGTCAACGGCGTGATGTGTCAACAATTAAATGCGTTTTTCTCTAAAACTATTCGCAATTTCGAAATAGTGTAAAAAGCAAATTTTATCTTCGTTTAACGTAGAAAATTAATAAATTATTTTAAAGGATAAGGATTAATACCATTATGGAAAAATATCCCTCACAATAAAAAATATATTGAAATTACTATTTTTAGACAGAAATATGATCACTACACGTTATCCTTAAAAGATAAAAATATGCTCTCGCGGACTTTTTTGTAGATCTTATTAAGAGGAACAATACTCCAGTACGTTATTTTCATGTAGTACTTACCATCAAAGCAGCGCATGCGCGAAAGTGTCTCAATGGGTAGGACTTTAGACACATTTATCGTATTTATGTTAATTTACATAAGAATGTACAAATAATAAACTATATATAAACCTTCTACGGAAAATACTCGACCTAATGGTGAAAACCGCATCTAAATCCGTTGGGTGGTTTAGAAGAAGAAGAGTTAGAAACAACAGACAGACACGAAAAGCGACTTTGTTTTATAAGATATAGGATAGGATAGGATAGGATAATAAATTTTCTTTATGTAAATATTTTCTATATACAGGAAGAGGCAGCGCTTCTTTTATTGAAACTGCATATAAGGTAATATATTTCAAACCCACACCTAAGAAATTAATCAAGGTACCTCGACAGTTTGGACATAGGATTTTTTTTTCATTTCACGATTTTTATCCATACCTGTATTTCGTGTGACGCACACATACATGTGCGACGTTTCCGATTTGACAGGTAATTGTGTGCGTGCCTACGTTATACTTTACAAATCGCGTTTTATTTTAAAACGATAATTTTATTATTTATTTTGTTTGAAAAAATAACTTTTTCATTTTTGGGAATTATTTTTTTTCCGAATTATATTAATTAGGCTTTTATAGAGTAGTTAAAACTGTGGTTTCATTTAAAGTGGTGCTGACAATTCCACCCTGTATAACAGATATATTTTGATCCAAGTACATTTTAAACATAATGTACTATGTCCAAGATATATTCAATTAAGTAAAGTAAGCCATTTTCCATAAATAAGTCTCCTCAACCAAGTTTAAGTAAGTTCGCAGCTAATTTCACAGTTGTACAGGGTTGTGTTCGAGACACATTAAGATAATTAGATTTCTATAAGTATAAGCTTTTAGAAGTAGGATATAAGACATGCGACATTTAATTACTTCTTGGCTAAGTAAAAAGCACAAAATTAAATAAATACATCAATATATTATAAAGCCTTTTACCTTTTAAGGTACAGTAAACATTTTGATTAGAAAATTCTTTATGTCCTTTAAACAATAAAAAAAAACATTTGTAGTGATCGCAAATTATATAAACAGCAAGCTTATGTAATTACTATTTAAACCATTAAGCAATTATTAAGCTGACAGAGGAGCACAAATAAATAACTTACATGCTATTTAATGAAAGAGCACCAACCCTACAACAGACCGAGATGCACCCAACAATGCACACGCGCTCGTTAATTAGCAAGGAAATGACGCTGGAGCCAAATTTCTCCTTCAAAGTGGAAACTTTAGTTCTAAGTGTGCGGTAAAATGATAGACTGAGAGAAAGAAGTACGAGCATTATTGTTTGTAGAAAATGAATTTTGATCACGACGTTATGTTTGGTAGGCAGAGAGAACATAGTGTTAACACACTCCGTTCCCCACATTCTGCCGAATTCTGGAGGCATTGCGTGTTAAGTGGCGGAACTCAACGCCGCGCTTTTGCCTCGATACCAGAGCGAAAAAACGGAAATATAATAATAATATAAGCTAGGATAAATTTAAGTAAATATTTTCCGTCCCCGAGTGGGGATCGAACCCACAACCATCGCGTAGCTTTATGGATAGTGAATTTCATGGTTTCAATTCCTACTCCGCGAATATTTTTATTTTACAATCTTCTCCACCCATAACTCATTGCCTTCAAAATATGTCTAAAAATAATTCTTCAAACAAAAAAAATCTACCATTTTGCTGAAGAGTTAAACTGAGAGTAATAACGAATTTAAGTCGACTCGAGTCCAGAGAATATCTTGATTTTTAACTTCACTAACTTTGCTTTTGAGGAGAAAGCGCCGATACGGAATTGGCTTATGGCTAACTTTAAATTGACGGGAAAGGAAAACTAGTAGTCTGCCTTTACATTCTTAAGTGGACTTAAAAGTATCCTTTTTATAAGTTTTCATTTTCTATGTGTAATATTTTTTTACTATGAGAAAACATTCCAGTAATGATAGTGTGTAAGTATTCTATACTTATAATGATAAAAATAAATAAAATAAAATAATAAATCTGTAGAAAAGTCATTTCTGTACATCTATACTAATATTGTAAAGAAACAATCAAAAACATTTGTATTTATATATGTATGTTTGTATGGTTTTCACACAATATCTATCACTAATTGAAATCAGTCCGGATTTCAAAAATTGAATCCGTGCTGAATTCATTAGAAAGTTGCGTCTTTACTGAGCAACATAGGCCATTATATTACATTTAAATATATATATATCCCTGATAAAAATGCAATAATGTAAGGGCGTGTACGCTGTAATGAAAGCCTTTGAACTTATACTTATAATTATACTTATACTGTACACTAACACACGTATTTACACATATAACTCATACGTTGAGTTCAGTCGTTTCGCTGAATCATAAGTTTGTAATTGTGAGTTGCCCCACTCAACATGTAATGCCTCCAAAATTTATATAATATTCATTATTTGATATATACATTTTTTAATTTTTATTTTTTTTTCATTGAAATTCGCAAGTGATAAGTGGTTACTTTTTACAGCATTTCTAACTAAGCTTCTGTTTATGTATCCATTTTGATTTATATAATCATTCTATAATAGTAACTTATGCCTTTACAATATAACAATAGTTTAACAAAAACCTACTCATGACTAAGGTGAAAGTTTCTTCTAGGTCTAATTCCACTAACTGTACTTAAAAATGTATAAAATCAACCTGTTTACATTTCATTGGAGTGACAGTCTTGCGCCCGCCGCCAGTCTTAAACGCTTAATCCGCTTTCCATAATAAATGTAGGGAAATAGCTGTTGACATTTCAACGGTGGCATAAATTCACGCTGTAGATGTCGTTAAGCAACATTAAGAAGTTTTATTGTTTTAGCAAAAAGTGGTTTGCCGCTGTTCCTCTTCATGTTCATAAGATGGCTGTATTGTTTTTAAAACATCTTATAATAGCTGCTTGGTTAAATTTTCGTTTTTGTTTCTTCTATGTCGCTATATTTACTTGCATCACAAAAATATTTTGGCGATAAATTTTATGAACATGTACGTACATATATGCTAATTTGTTTAAATAATTTATTCGGCCGCTACGGGCGAAGAGGAATAGAAAATTCTTATGATATTTACTAGCACCAACACAGAAATGCACGAAAGTGACAAGGTGCTAGTTGACATATCGCTTAACCCATATAGACCCGCCGTGCCCAAATGGGTACACCTACAATAGTACCCTTGTTTTTTTTATATTTTTATTTTTACACAGTTTATGTCTAGAATTGTAAAGATAAGTAGTATATCCTTATGTTGTAGCCGTAAAATCCAATTAAAAATTTTTTACAATAGTTCATTTCGTGCCTTTTGTAAAGCTGTTTCACGAAATCTGTGAAGGCAAAATGTAAGTATATTTATTTTTAAATTTTTCTTCTAAATACATTTGTTTTGGAACAAAACATACTTAAGTACTTAGTATTCTATGTAATATAATTACATTTGATTAGAAAAGAAGAGTCGTAATAGGACAAATTCAACTTTTACGATGCTGTCCCCAATTGGGGCCAATGGGTACATCAGAGGTCAATTTTTATGTTTTTATATGCATGTCCATCCAAAGTTCATAATGACTCTTAGGATATTTAGCGGTCGCAATGAATATAAGGGTCTTCAAGAAGCAATCGCAGTTGTAATTATTGAAGAAAAAGACTTCGGCGAGGTATATTTAGTTGTTCTATCTCCGGCGGTTATTAAATAACTACCTTCAAAATAGAGTGGTGTTATGGACGGATAGTGACGGTCAAATCGGTCGTCGAAGGGTGGGTTGCGGAGTGCCACAGGGGTCGGTTTTAGGCCCGATACTGTGGAATCTCGGATACGACTGGCTCCTACGTTGTCGCCTGCCCCCCGGTATGGGCGTCATCTGTTACGCCGATGACACACTTGTTACCGCCCGGGGAGGGAATTACAGTGAGGCAGCACGTTTAGCTGAAGTCGGCATCCACCACGTCGTCGATCGCATTAAAGCACTGGGCCTGAGGATTTCCAGTGTAAAAACGGAAGCTCTGCTTTTTCATGGACCGCGCAAGGGGCCTCCCCGTGGAGCCACTCTACGTATACAGGGGCAGGATGTGGAAATTCGAGGTCAGATGAAATATCTGGGTCTGACCCTGGATAGTCGATGGTCGTTTGCTTCACACTTCGCTCAGCTTGTGCCGAAGCTTGTGAACACCGCCGGGGCCCTCGGTAGGCTATTACCGAATGTCGGAGGACCTGATGCCACATGCCGACAGCTTTATGTTGGCGTGTTGAGGTCTATGGCGCTATACGGTGCTCCTGTGTGGGCTGAATCTCTTACCGCTCGCAACAGGATCCAATTGCGAAAAGCGCAGCGGGTCATAGCGGTAAGAGCTATTCGGGGTTACCGTACTGTGTCATGGACGGCGGCTACTCTCCTGGCGGGCGATCCTCCTTGGGAGTTACAGGCGGAGGTACTGGCTAGAGTTCACGCATTCCGTATAACTGAGCGGTCGCGAGGTGAACGACCATCGACAGAGGATATCGTGCGGATCAGGAGAAGAGCCGATGAAGCCCTGATGCGGCGATGGGAGTTGGACTTGAGGTCTCCGGCGGCAGGTTTGGTGACGGTGGAAGCTGTTCGCCCCCACCTTAAACGCTGGGTCCAAAGAAACTTTGGGGTTTTGACATTCCGACTGGTGCAGGTACTAACAGGGCACGGTTGCTTTGGTAAATACCTGCACCAGATTGCACGTCGGGAGGTATCACCAGCGTGTTACGAGTGCAATGCGCCGGTGGATTCGGCGCATCACACACTGGCCGAATGCTCTGCTTGGGCCCCACAGCGCCATGTGCTGATGGATGTAGTCGGTAGAGATCTCTCACTGTCAAGTGTGGTGGGGGCCATGCTAGATAGTGAGAGGCACTGGTCTACCATGGTCTCCTTTTGCGATTCTGTGATGGCATTAAAGGAGGCCGCGGAGCGGGAGCGCGAGTCCGGCGCAAATGCAGGCCCGCTCCGTCGTCGCAGGTTAGGGAATAGGAGAAGGCAGTACGCTCATCTCCAACTCCCCTTACCCTAGAGAGTCACCTATAATATGACGGTGGTCCGCTACAGGCGGGCTTTCCACCGAGTCGCCGTAGTGGAATGCGTGAGCGATCCTGCGGCGTCTTGCTTAGGTGGGTAGGTCTCGCTGGGTTTTAGTGGGTAGTATCGGGTTCATTCTCCGGTGAGCCCCACAGTACCGCTCTGTCGGTCTGCGTAAACTGCATTTCCCAGCGTTAAAAAAAAAAAAAAAAGGTATATTTAGTTGCGCTGCCTCGAAAACCAGGTATGGTAATCGACGAAGAAGAAGATGTAGATATACAAAGCACTGCTAATCTGCCTGCTTACCAATAGAAGCATTTATCAACCTTTTGCTAAGAGACGTAGAGGAACCGTAATCTTGAGCAACCCCGTTGGTGTAAAAGTGATCCAACTATGACTAATATACAAGGTCGTCTTGAGAAATTTAAGAATTGTTAAAAGATGAAACTCAGCAGTAAAGGATATGAAAAGAAAAACCGAGACGATTTTGATTACTGCTTTTACCAAGTTAACTAAATTTTATTAGTGCAAAGGTTTTACAGTGTGGTATGGGAGGGGTTGATCAGGCTGAATAATCTTTTTACCTATATAGCAATGCTGTACGTGGCTTAAAATGGTGGTGGGTTTTATCCACACATACATAGGATCTTGCTGTTGCAAATTCGCGGCACCTGCACTTGCTAACTAATATAAACAGGATAGATTAGCTTAATTTTTTCGTTACATCGCTCGTCACGATTTAAGAGACGAAAACATCAACGTATTTATGCGACCAGCAGCTTCTGCAGTACCAAGTCTGCAGCACCACGGGGTAGACCACTACTCCCAAAAATTTTGCTAGCAACTGAGACGTGCAATGTGCCATAAAAAAAACGCGTTGATAGTGTAAAAAGTGTTATAAAACACTTCGTGTCGCAAAAATAGTTTCGAAAATTTAGATACTACATGTGCCCATTGGCCCCATTTAAGGACGGCATTTTTTTTATATTTAAATAAAAAAAATATATTTTTTTTTTTACGTTTTTTATTTTCTTACATCGATATCTATCAATTATTACCTAAAAAACCTTTTATTTACTGCTAGTTTGGCTATGGGTCTAAATGGGTTAATATTCTATTAATTTCAGACGTTAACACTAGAAGTGCCGAAGATTGATACCCCCCTTGAACCGCCGTCGTGACAAATTTGTCCCATTCTACTTATTATGTTGATTGTTGGTATAATACAAAAAAAATATTATTAAAATAATTCGTAAAATATGTAGACCATATTTAATAATCAATTCTTATTCTTTAACAAACATAAAAGTACCAAAAAATAAAACACAAAGAAAGAATCAAATATTTCTAATACGTTCTAAGGTCGTGACAACTAACTGAATAACTCTTACAAAATTATAAGTTATTGAAATTAGTTAATATTATTAGTAGGCCAAGTAATGCATTAATATATTCTTCATCAGTGATACATCACAGATGATTTATAACATTGCGTGGTAATGCCTCCAGAATTTGGCGAAAAATGCCAGCGGAGTGCATAGCACTAGGTTCCCAGGTTCCCTCTACCTACCCTACAATTGCCCTCATTTGGTATCAAGTGTTTTTCTGAAATTCAAGCCTAGCTTAGTCATCCTTTCATCTGATACCTCACTTGGACTAGCGGCAAAATTTAGTATTGATACCAATTTTACCCCACTTTTCAGGCTATTATTTTTTAAGATTTATACATAAATGTATAGTTTTCAGATTTTTTCCTGTACTAGTACTACATGTAGATGCTAGCTGCCAAATTTCATAATTCTAAGTTAACTGAAAGTACCTTATTAATTTGATTCCCTTTATAGTGTTGAAATACATGTTTTTTACTATATAAATAGTCATATCTTTTTTTAAGGGCGCTTTTTCAGGAAATCAAGGGACTGTAGATCGTCATATAGTTCATATTCATATACTCATATGAATATCAACTCGATTTCTCCAAGCATTCCTGAGATAAAGGCACAGACAGACGGATGGACAAAAAAATGATCTTATAAGGGATTTTTTTTCCTTAAAAGCTACAGAACCCTAAAAACTTAGGCATTGACTGCTAAACCTACTATTCAATTTTATTCCGCCCCCGCATTGCCCTTTCCCCTCCACCTCGTCCCCGAGGCATGAAAATATGTCAAATTATACCCTCAAATAATAAAATAATAATGGCGGGACAAAAATGACCCAGCGGCAGTTCTAGGTAAATCTCTTTTTTTTTCAAAAAGTATGACTGCTATAAAATTATTTATATTTTTAATTAAAAAAAGGTGTAAAATTGGTAATAGTAAAAAAAAATCATCTACATAAATTAACAAATAAAAAAGTTATATACAATCAACCTTGCGTTTGGGACAAAAATGGGACGGCGGCGCTTCTAGTGTTAAGTTGTGACTCGATCTCGCCGATTGCTAGATTCAAATTATTGAAGAAAAAGATAAGGTAATTTTAAATATTTACTGTATATAGAGTAATATTTTGAAAATAAATTCATATATTCCAATATTGGAATTACAGGCAATTACTAAATGATTAAAATTTATTTAAAAATATGACATTTAATGTGCTAAAATATTAAAAGCTGACCTGAATTTAATCAAATCAACAGCACTTAAACTAGAATCAACAGAGTTCATGCAGAATTATACTGCGATGCCGTTAATTGCGAGGACCGTACCGTATTTCACTGAAACTGAAACTTATAATTAACTGCTGCACACAGCAGGGTCACAATAATCTATATATATAAAAGGACTTGTCCTCACTGACTGAGGTAAGACGCACGCACAGCCGTAACCGCTGATCGTAGAAACGTTAAATTTGGGCAGATGTTTACTTTCGTAATCTGGACATCCACTAAGAAGGGATTTTAAAAAATTTTAACCCTAAAGGGGTGAAATAGGGGTTGAAAGTTTGTATGGAAAGAAAATTAAATCGGCACCGATTTTTATAAAATTTGAAATTCAGACTCTTAAAAGTATTTAATTGAATACATGTTTCATAGTTTTCTAGAATTCTCCCCCTAAGGGTGCAAATAAGGGGTTGAAAGTTTGTATGGAAAAATTTTTAAAACGCCACCGATTATTATAAAATTTGAAATTTAGACTCTTAAAAATATTTATTTGAACATGTGTTTCATGGTTTTCTAGAATTCACCCCTTAAGGGTGCAAATAAGGGGTTGAAAGTTTGTATAGATTTTTTTTAAATCGCCATCGATTTTTATAAAATTTTAAATTTAGACTTAAAAATATTTCATTGTTTCACATGTTTCGTAGTTTATTAGAATTCACCCCTAATTAAGCAAGCGAAGCTGCGCGCGTCCGCTAGTTATATTATAATGAAACATGTTTGTGTCAAATTGCTTCGAACAACGTGACTAAAGTAGCCTCTAAAGAATGTAATTTATTTGGCATGTTTTTATAATTTTATCTAAGAATACAAATTTTGATAAAATAATAATTTAACAAAAAAATTGAATAGCTTATACAAATACAGCGTAAAAATATAGAAAAAGCTTACATTGCTTTATTATATCTTTGAATATTAATTAACAAACTAAGAACATCTAAGGAACAAAAGCTATCTTTATTCAGTTACCATCAATATTTTTATAAAGTATAAAAGAATAAACACTGCGACTCATAACACAAAAGCAATGTTCATTTTGTGCTTATTATCCTATAAAAGTAAATTTTAATCACCCTACAACAAAGAGATTTGAGGAAAACGAAAAGTAATGACGTGGTACTAAATGGATGGAATGGATGGATAATGGATTGTAAATATGGTTATAAATAAGATAATGTAGACTTAATACGATAATCTTAATAAAAATTATGAAAGTCCCTAATTTTAGTCAATTATATTATTTCCCGCAATTTTACAAACACATTGCTTTAGAATACATTGAGATTATATTATTATTGGCCACATCATCAAAACTTATGAGGTATTTTCCAATCACAATCCTGAAATTGAAACAAAACTCTCGTGGGCGAGTCCAACTCCCGCTTAGTCGGTTTTTTCATAAATATACTTAAACATTCTTATATTACAAGCAAGCGTAGTCGCACGATGGTCGCTAGTATTTTATAAAAATCTAAATAATAAAAATCTAACAGAAATCAAGCGGAAAAAATAGTTGACAAGCTGCCAGTCTGGATTCACGCCAGACGCATGGTATTGCGGCTTCTTATAAAAGCAACAAAATAATTGTCCAAATTGCACTCAGTTTTAATTTAGCCATTTTGGCACGTCCTGACGGAACTGCGGGTCAGGAATATCAGAAATACAAATAATATGATCCCAGGCAACGGCCAAGTTACCAGTAATTCTTTAGTAAATAAAATTTTACTCGTAAGTGTTTATATTTCGTTGATCTTAAAGTAAGAAAGATTTATGGTCCATTTAAATTGTTGTTTTTAAACTAGTTTTATATTAGACTATTTTTTCATTTTTAAGTATTATTTCGTACTTAGGAAAGAAAAATATTTTGTAGAAAACATTAAAAATTTTGAACCCAGCGGGATTTGAACCCGCACCTCTTTGGAAACTGTCCAAGTTTCCAATAACACTTAACAATTTAAAAACCGTTTAAAAAATAGCCTGATACTCTACGGTCTACGGTCTCCACTCTACAGATTTACGCATACTCTGAAGTACTTGAGCTTGAGCGACATTGACTTGAGTCTATACAAACTTTCAACCCCTTCTTTGCACCCTTAATGGGTGAATTCTAAAAAAACCACGACATACAAGTTCAATGAAATATTTTTGAGTTTGAATTTAAAATTTTATAAAAATCGGTGCAGATTTGAAAAAAACTCCATACTAACTTTCAACCCCTATATGTCCAAATTACGAAAATAATCATCTGTCCAAATATCACGTTCCTGCGCACAGCGGTTACGGCTGTTCGTGCGTCTTACCTCAGTCAGTGAGAACATGTTCTTTTATAATATATAAAGATACAAATTATTAGGTGATTTTTAATATTTACGACCTTTTTTAATATTAATGTGTAATATTAATATTTTCATTTGATATTAAGCAGTTACTTAACTACTTACTTAATGTGAGGTATAAAGGCTTTAAATAAATAAAACACAACACGTTCGTATCATAATTTATTTACGCATCACATTTAATTTGATGAATAAAATAAAACAAAATATCGATTTACTGTACATTAAAGATAATAAGATGATTTTGTGCAAAAAATTGACATTATCTTAAGTGAAACACAGCCATTGATTAACGCCTACATTTATACACATTTTGAAGTAACTATTAGGTTATAAAATTTTTAAAGATTAGGCTCAAATTAATTTTTACTTAATAAAATCTTATACAATCTTGTGGTATATCTGTATATTTAATTACAGGTTAAGAATTAAACAATATTTAATTTATTTATTTATTTTATATACAAAATACTTAATAACTCTAGTTATATTGTAAACTATACAAAAGTAATATACTGAAAGCTGTATTTCTTATATAATTCATCATTACCTACATCTTTTTATATTTCATTTGTTTTAAAAGAATATTAATTAATTTTTATGAATCATTTGGAATTAAAAAATATGAATAAATTTTAAGAAATACATTCAATTATATAAATGCCTTTGGCACGTTTTAGTAATCTAGTAATTTTGAAGTTTTCTTCTTTTAGATAAAATATGACCTATTCTCTGTGACCTGTGCCATATCGTATGATCGACTGTCATGACGGCAGCCGGCGACAGATTTCGATAATGAAATATATGACATACGTAATGTATGTATTTTTAGTAATTTTATTGAATATATCTCCTATGGTAGTGTAGTCTTTTGCTTTGTCGAAACTGATCACCTTTTTGATTCCTTTGTATTTTCTATACTTATATCTATCTTATTTAAATAAAACACTGTAGTGTAAACAAGGGAACGTCAGCGGTGACGATCTTGATACGTACTGTCTTTAAAGACATTTTGAGTAATATAAAAATTAAAAGGAAATAATTATGGTAAGTCGTTATGGAATAATCTCACTTCAAGTGTACAATTTACAATTTTCTGTGTTTTCCTTTGAATTCCAAAGGAAAAATTATGCATATTATTTACATTTAATTTTGCCTAATATAATGAAGTAAATATTGATAATGAATACTTGCTATTAATATGGACATTAATTAATTAGAATTTTATGATAAAAAACATATGCTCCTTCTATATTTATGAAATATAAAATCAAACAAGTTGAAGAAAATAAAATAATTTAAATTCATTATTTATGAGCTTAAAATTGTTTCACTCATGCCTACGTCAGTACTTATATACATTCTTTAAATACTTAACTCATGGAGATCTTTAGTTAATTAAAATGCAGGACAAAGCTTAGAATTTAAGAGTAAAAGTTTATTTATATTATGTTAAATTACATAATTACATAATTACATAATTTATCTAATAAATTATATATTTATACACACACATCTTTGAATATAATTTAATTAAAAACGTTTCGAAATATACAAAAAATAAAGTACTTTTATAGTATTTTATCTATTCATATATCTATTACATTGAATTAAATTAACTTTGATTTATTTGTTTCATAGTTACGATACCTAACCGTATTCCTTCCACAAATGTGTTTAATGCAGCGAATAAAACTTATATATCGATTATTTTTATAGTTCTTAACTATTTTGGGTTGAGGCCGTTCTTTTAACTACACTTATTCTAATATCACTTGAAATATATTCAAACCAAGACTCATAAGGTGACAGACTTTGATATTTGTCTAAAAGTCCAGACCAGGACGAGTAACAAGCTGTTGCTGTCAGCGGATGTACCTGTAACAATTTTTTTTTTCAGGAGGAACCGTCATGGAGCAATGGTACAGCGTCTGACTGTAAATGCGGATGTTGCGGGTTTGATCTTACTTGGGGCAGCGTTCCGATATTATAATAATGCGTTGAGTTTTTCCATTCAATACACAATATCTTGCAAATGAATGGAAAATAGGAAATATGGTATCTTAATACAAGAAAAGTCTAAAATTATTAGATGCTGAGTATAAATAATATTGATATTGATTAAATAATATAAAAGAAGACGTATTATTAAATATTTTCCTTCAAAATAAATAAGCAAATTTTATAACAGCAATGTTGAATATATTAGGTGTATCTCATAAATATTAAATAAATGTAGAAATGTTACTATTAAACTTCTAATTTCCCCAGGGCTGCTTGAAGCGTTAACCTGTCATGTTCTATTGTACAGTTTTTAGCAAGTGTGGTATACTTTTTATAATAAATATTATTTTTATTAAATCAACATGATCATTCCCCTGAGTGGGAATCGAACCAATGACCAGCTATTACAATAAAATGTCGTAAAATAACGATTATTATTCCTTAACAAAAGGTTGACTAAGCTAAATAAGATATTATATCAGAATTTAGTTTGCGATAAGAAACAATATTATTGTCTACACTTTGTAAAATATAGAAGCTGTTTTCTTATTTCTAGGATCGCGCCCTGGGCGTTTATCCTTCTATGAGACTCAAATATTACTTAATAAAATATTAATCAAGTTTCAAATTTACTTTGTAAGCTTAAAGGAATATTTCAAGTTATTATTATAACATTTTATTTCATTGAAATTTAATTTGATTTTAGTTTGACGTAATATAATAATCAAAGTTACAATTATTTATAAGCTTATAAAAGTCTAATAAAAAATAACTTTTTTGTTATTGGGTAACATAAATAGGCATTTTGATTACATAATACCTTAACACTAGAAGCGCCGCCGTCCCATTTTTGACCCAAACGTAAGGTTGATTGTATATAACTTTTTTATTTGTTAATTTATGTAGATGATTTTTTTTTACTATTACCAATTTTACACCTTTATTTAATTAAAAATATAAATAATTTTATAGCAGTCATACTTTTTGGAAAAAAAATAGATTTACCTAGAACTGCCGCTGGGTCATTTTTGTCCCGCCATTATTATTTTATTATTTGAGGATATAGTTTGACATATTTTCATGGAAAATGGAGGGGAAAGGGCAATGCGGGGGCGGAAAAAAATTTAATAGTAGGTTTAGCAGTCAGTGCCTAAGTTTTTAGGGTTCTGTAGCTTTTAAGGAAAAAAACCCTTATAAGATCATTTTTGTGTCCATCCGTCTGTCTGTGCCTTTATCTCAGGGATGCTTGGAGAAATCGAGTTGATATTCATATGAGTATATGAATATGAACTATATGACGAACTACAGTCCCTTGATTTCCTGAAAAAGCGCCCTTAAAAAAAGATATGACTATTTATATAGTAAAAAAACATGTATTTCGACACTATAAAGGGAATCAAATTAATAAGGTACTTTCAGTTAACTTAGAATTATGAAATTTGGCAGCTAGCATCTACATATAGTACTAGTACAGGAAAAAATCTGAAAACTATACATTTATGTATAAATCTTAAAAAATAATAGCCTGAAAAGTGGGGTAAAATTGGTGTCAATACTAAATTTTGCCGCTAGTCCAAGTGAGGTATCAGATGAAAGGATGACTAAGCTAGGCTTGAATTTCAGAAAAACACTTGATACCAAATGTGGGCAATTGTAGGGTAGGTAGAGGGAACCTGGGAACCTAGTGCTATGCACTCCGCTGGCATTTTCCGCCGAATTCTGGAGGCATTACCACGCAATGTTATAAATCATCTGTGATGTATCACTGATGAAGAATATATTAATGCATTACTTGGCCTAATAATAATATTAACTAATTTCAATAACTTATAATTTTGTAAGAGTTATTCAGTTAGTTGTCACGCCCTTAGAACGTATTAGAAATATTTGATTCTTTTTTTGTGTTTTATTTTTTGGTACTTTTATGTTTGTAAAAGAATAAGAATTGATTATTAAATATGGTCTACATATTTTACGAATTATTTTAATAATATTTTTTTTATATTATACCAACAATCAACGTAATAAGTAGAATGGGACAAATTTGTCACGACGGCGGTTCAAGGGGGGTATCAATCTTCGGCACTTCTAGTGTTAATGTAGCGAAATAAAGATGTTTCTGACTAAACGAGATGACTATATATTCAAATCTCAACTGCTGGATTTTTATGTTTTAAATATTTTTTTACTTTACTCGGTCTGGTTGGAATGATCTCCACGGCGCCATCTTTAAATAATCAGCAATCAAAGAGAGCTGTCTAACATTATCTAAAGAAAAATATACAATATAAAATTGTGTGACGATCAATAACAGTTTTTTGTAACATAAAATTTGAAATTAGAAAATATATTTTATTTAACAATTTATTACAACCAACAATATTCAAAAACCATTGCATACCTCCATTAGACACATATTTCGACAATTCCGTCCGCGAGTACACCGTGATAGTCGCGGCCGCGTCCCTCACCACGGGCGGCTCCACGGGCAGGGTCGCCTCGCAGCGCACGCGCAGCGCCCCGCTCGCGGCCGCCGGCACTGCCACGCGCAACACGCGCCAGGACGCGCGCAGCCCGCCTGCTTGGGGCGCGCTTAGCTCGAGACGTTGCCAGGGCTCCGTCTGTAACATTATATAGTATAAGTACAAAAATATATGAAGGGTGGGTCATCAACCTCTTATTAAGTGCTCTCCAGCGCACCTTCCTCTAGTACTGCATTCTCAAAGTTCAATAAAGATCTTCTGTGTCTCTTACCATTTTATTTATTTAATACACATATAATTATTTTTCTAATAAATATTCAATATTTTTTAAGTATACGTCGCGTCGTTGTTATGTAAAATTTTAATAAACACAGTCCGTATAGGTAACTAGAATTTTTGTTATGATATTAAATGTGTAGGTTAAATTGCTTAATTACAGCGGACGAGACAAACTTGTGTACCGGAAGTACATCCATAAAGCTATTTCTGCCCTTATTTCTATAAAATGCAATTTAGAACTACGAGATAAAGACTTTAATTTTACTTTAAAGCGCGATAAATTACTCTTTTTCAGTCTATCTCTACTTTGATAGGAAAGTATTACTTTTCATGGAACGATTTATATTAGTTAAGCTAAAAGTTTTAAATAAATTGCCCTTCGATCTATTTGAAGTCGTTGTAGCACTCTGTGATAGAGACTATCTTTGATTGTGATGGTTGTGAATTCTATTCCCACTCTGCGTAATCAATTATTTTTAATTCAAACGTGGCATTAAATTCCGCCACACAAAAATATTGTCTCTAATTCGGGCAAAAAGCGGAGAATAAAGTGACCTGACACTAGGAGTATAAATTAAAACAGTGGCTACAACGATGATGAATGCCCAAAAATCATAAAAAAAGACTATTGAAATCTGATGGACAGGTGGAACTTGATAGATAATAGTAGTATATGTAAGTCAGTTATAACACAGTGTGTAAGAAGTATTTTTCAAAACTGCCTTTTAATTATATTATATCTTTGAATAAATCTAAAAAATAATCAAGAAAAACCTGATTTTCTATTAGATTCTCTTTATTTAAGCAAAGTAGTGACTCGGCCATCACTATTCATTATGCAGTGGAGTGGTTAATGTATGCAAGTCCATTAAAAACTTCAAAGTACATTTACAATGTTAATATTATTTTTTCATACTAGAATACAGACTAGTAAAGGCATTGTAGAGTGTGTTAACATTATTGGAGAAGAAACAAGTGTTTGCTTAAAGTAATATTTGAACACTTTTAAACTCGACGGTAACGGTAACGTATAACGTATTAAAATACAAGCTTGCTATATCAGAAAATATAGCTTATATTAATTTAATTTTGTTTAACTTTCTTATTTAACAACTATATTCCCAACTTCTAAGTAATTAAGAAAAAAACAGATTTCTCTTTCAATTCACAGTTCATAATAGTGCCCGGAGTCGTATAATGGTATTCAATTTATCTCAACAAAGACGTGTTTTGATAGACAACCGCCGCTGCGCCACGACGGACTTCTTTAAATAGATGAAGTACAAATTCTATAGAATATACATAATTATATTTGTATATGATAAAATTATGACATGATACATTTATTTAACAGTGATTTATAACTATTTTAAACGCTGTTAGAAAAATAAAAATGAAGAAATAATAATCAAAATAGAACAAAAAATGAAATTCTCAGAAAAATATTGTATGAACATTTGTCTAACTTAGTAGTCTTAAGTAGGTTACAAGATGCGGGGCTACGATTAAAGCGGGATAAATGTGAATTTTTTAAGTCTTCAGTGGAATATTTAGGTTTTATAATTAACAAAAACGGGTTGCATAAGTCAAACCAAAAAATAAAAGCAATACTCGATGCTCAGTGTCCAAAAAACGTCAGTGAATTGAAATCTTTTCTCGGCATGGTTAACTATTACAGGTGTTTCGTTCCAAACACGTCGAACATATTGAATCCGTTGCATTCATTATTAAAAAAAGGCGAGCCGTGGATTTGGGGGAAGTTACAGAATGATGCATTTACAAAAATTAAGCAGGAATTGATATCGGATCGAGTTTTAGCACACTATAACCCCGAGTCGACGACGATAGTGACGGCGGACGCGGGGCCCGCGGGGCTGGGCGCTGTGCTCGCGCAGCGGCAGGCGGACGGCTCGGAGCGCGTGGTGGCGTACGCGTCGCGGTCTTTGTCTAAGGCGGAACGTAATTATGCACAAATACAGAAAGAAGCGACGGCGATAGTATTTGCGGTAAAGAAATTTCACCACTATTTATACGGGCGTACGGTTCCATTTACGTTACGCACTGATCATAAGCCGTTGTTATCAATTATCGGAACAAAAAAAGGCATTCCTGAACTAGCCGCGAACCGTTTGCAGCGTTATGCGTTATTCCTATCCGCGTATAATTATAATATAGAATTTGTTAAGGGTGAAAATAATACAGCTGATTTTTTATCGCGGTCTGTGCCCATTGGATATGACATTGAGATAAACGATAAGGAAATTGATAAGTCTAGTATTGTAAATTTTGTATCTGATATTCTTTTAAAACCTGTAACTGTTAATGAAATTAGGAAGGAGACTGAGAGAGAGATGAAATTCTAAAAATAGTGATTAATCACTTAAAAAATGGGTGGCCGCGTAACGTGAATGACGCGAAACTGAGACCTTATTTTTTGTGTCGTTTAGAATTGTCTTTAGAAAATGGTTGCTTGTTACGGGGACATAAGATTATAATTCCAGCAGTTTTTCGAGATAGGTTATTAAATGAATTACATTCCTCTCATTTCGGAATAGTAAAAATTAAAACGGAAGCCAGGAGTCGTATGTGGTGGCCTAATATAGATAAACAGATTGAAGAAAAGGTAGGTTCATGCAGCTCGTGTGCATCTTTCCGCAGTTCCCCGCCTCGAGCTCCACTGGCTCCCTGGCCGTATCCTGAACGTCCATGGGAAAGAGTACATCTAGATTTTTTTGCGTTGCACGAGAAAAATTTTCTTATTGTAGTTGACGCACATTCCAAGTGGATAGAATGTTATCCTATGTCTTCCACAAATAGCGACGCTGTGATTATGAAGTTGTACGAATTATTTAGTAGATTTGGTTTAGTTCATACTCTTGTTACAGATAACGCAACGAATTTTACTTCGAGTCAGTTTAATAATTTTTGTATAAGTAATAATATAAAACATGTCACGATTGCACCTTATCATCCGGCATCAAATGGCCAAGCGGAAAACACGGTTAAAACTGTTAAAAAGGCACTAAAAATTATTTTAAAAACTGAGTCTAACCAAAGAAATATAAATGTAAAATTATTAAAATTTCTGTTTGATTACAGAAATTCAACACATTGCACTACGGGATATTCACCCGCAGAACTAATGCTCGGAAGGAAGTTGTTTTCCACATTAGATTTTTTAAAAGATACTCGAACGTCACCTAATTCGATGTCGTTGGCATCTGCTGCTAAAGCAACAGTTAACTATAAACAAGATTTACAAAGTAAACAATATGGCGGTGTACGCAATGTTTGTTTTAACATAGGTGACCAGGTTTTAGTTAAACATTTTTATTATAATGGAAATAAATGTACATGGCATTTAGGAGTAATTAGAAGTAAGATTGGTTCTAGACTTTTTATGGTATACATTCCAGTGCTAAATTTATTAATTAAGAAACATTTTGATCAATTGTTAAAGTATACTGGTGTAACTTGTGTTCCAAAAACAGATGATGTCGGTCCAGTAGCGAATTCTGAAACTACATTGGATCAAGTGGGAGAGAGAGAGAAGTTATCGGAGGAAACAGAGTCATCGGATCCTGATGTTCTAATTAATGTAGACCAGAGTAATAAATCCAATGTAGATTCAAATTCTAGGATGGGCACTAAACAGGCACTGCCTGTTGTTGATAAAAACAATGTTAACATGTTACCTGGTGAGGACACTACTCCAGTGCCCGTCACGGTCGAGAGTGGTCGAAGGTATCCTATTCGTAAGACACGGAATCAAAAAAATGTATAATTGTAATAAACTAGTAATATTGTAAAGTTGTAAAAAATAGTTTCGATTACTTGTCAATAGGATAATTGTTTTTATTTGTATATTTTTATATTTTTGGTGGAGGGATGTAGTGAATATTATAAGTTGAGGGTAAGTCGAAATAAAGCGTTGGCTTACTCAGTTGTGATCGGACATTAAACGTGTACAAATCAGTTGGCATTTTATTCTTATATTGTCTCGAAAATACTACAGACGAAAATTTATAATGAAATGCACTTTATACACGTTGTTGCAAACGTCGGTAAGTCCCTCGTCGCCAATTTGTAGTATTTTCGAGATAATATAAGAATAAAATGCCAACTGATTTGTACACGTTTAATGTCCGATCACAACTGAGTAAGCCAACGCTTTATTTCGACTTACCCTCAACTTATAATAATCACTACAAATACTAAACGAAAAGTTTATAGCATTTTAATATCCCTTTCTTCTCTTCTTTTAAGTTAAGTTATTAACTTTGTAGACGCCTATAAAAGTTTTTGTAGTTAAACTTTTCACATTTTCAACAAGTCAACAAAAGCCTGATTTACTTACAAACTGCTTAGGAGTAAAATGCGTTTGATTTTTGCGTTTCGCGTGCAATAAAAGTAATTTTACTCCTGAAGTCTTCGTCTGCCTCAGTGGTTGGTTGTAGTTGCTATCAGATCACTATCGGGGACGAAATTATTGACCTCCTGAGTGGACTTATCGCAGCCCACTGGCTCCGGTGAGGAACCTTCTTACGTGTTGAACAACTCAACATTTTTGTTTATTATACCAGCTACAATGATTAGGAATAAAAAAATATATTTACAATATTATCATGACCCGGTAAGGATCGACCTCATAGCTCTTGCAGCCACGGTCAAACTCTATTCATCTCCGCTACTATAAGCCTCAACGATATTTAAAAAACAAAATTACAATTACAAATATGACGAAGATCGCTGAATGTGCAATGCCTTGTTTAAGTCACACATTCAATCGCCACCTAAGCTCGATCACAATTATTCTTTCAATTTAAAATTCACAATCTTACCTACACGAATACTATTATTTTTTTTATCATATTTATGGTTATATTTACTCCAAAATACGAAAATGTTATATCTGTTTGTATAAATCAAAATAAAAAACTCTCATTACACGAATGACATTTATTAAGTAAAATGTTCTGGAAGGTGATAATATACATATTTTAGATTTAAAATGTACGTTTAATAAATATACGAACTTTTCCATATCGCACACCGTTTCCTAATGAGAGACTGCAAAAGAAGGTCACATACAAGTTTTGCTCATATAAAAATAGAATATACACTACCGTACATTCTAATGAGTACATTTTGTTATTAGCACATGTACTGTGTATGTATGTAGTATTGCGGAACGAGGTTCTATATATAATTTTTAAATAAATTATTTTTAACTATTTTTATTTACATGAATAGCCTAAATACAAGGAAGCAAAATATTCAATCGATTATTATTTTAAATATGATATATTAAATAATACTTACATATGTAAAAATGTCAGTTGTTAAGTATAAGAAAATACTTAAAAACCATAATTTATTGTTCCTCTTTTACATATACACACTTCTAACACTTTACACAGCACACTTAACACTGTTTCTATATAACACTTTACACTTATACACGTTTTAAAACGCATAGTTCCAACAATGACACTGATTTTAAACATTTGAACACTGTCACAATTTTACACCTTACGACAGGCAGAATAACGACGTACTGACTCAATCCTTCAAAAACATCACTTTTTATAGCCGTTCCCTTCCTCTTTTATAAATAATTATGTGGGTATTATTATTTTATTTTCTGTAAAATACCCTCACACTGACAATTGTCTTACACATATCAAAACAACTATTATTATATTAACATACGACATACGTACCTTTGCAATCTCATCGTCTATGTACCAAGTAATATCAGAGGGCGGTAGGGAGTAGTCAGAGGAGCAGTTGAGCAGTACCTGCTCGCCGGGCCTCACTAGTTTAGGAGCGCCAAGTATTGTGGGGTCCTTGTGCGGCATGGCTGCGAGGGAAATGGACTTCAATACGAAGTACGATATAAATTAAATTTGCTAACGCTAACGAATCTTTAGTTGGTAACGAGTTAGATTAAGTTAAGGTATCAGCAAATTGTTTAAAAAAATCGAATTTCTTTTTTTTTGTCGAGAGACTGGTGGCCGTCGTGTCGCAGGGACACAAGTGTGTGACTGTAATACGATAGTTGTGGGTTCAATAGCACTCAAGTTAATGAATTATTATTTTCTTTTCTTCGCTATGGTAAAAAGGCAAAAACCCGACGTCGAGTTCCACCACTCAACACCTCGAAAAATTCGGCAGATACGGAGTGGAGTTATATTAGGTTCCCTCTGCCTACTCTTCTGTTTATAGAGATTCGGGATACAGTGATGACAATTGCATTTTGCTCATACAGACGTAAAATGTATCAATTGTCCTTATCTTATATTAACCAAACACATTTATCAAATTCACAAAAAAATCCATTGTAAGTTGTTTTCTTCTACCGCCTCTTATTTACAGACAACAAAAGCTTACGAAAAACAAAAGATCCCAAAGCTAAAATAAAGTTCCGTTGTTCAAATTAGCTGAAGTACAGGACGTTACCTCAACTATCAGAAACTTGCCGATTAAGATAATTTTATAAAGGAACTCCAGTTACATAGAACGCTACAGTGTGCGATAGTGGGAATGCAAACGTAATTAAAGTGTTAGGTAGGTACGAGCCGTTCTAGTTGGAGTCAAAAGCTTCACATAACTAATTTACGTTAAAACAGAAGCATTACGTAAAACTAAACAAAGTTGTTGTTGGCTTGGGTAAGTGGTTTTCGCTGAACTAGTTTGCAGTTAATTATGAAATATAAATATTGATTTCTAGAATGCTTGTAATCGATTGCTTATTTATAAGTAAATGTTAAAATGAGATTGATTTAGCAATAAGTGCTTAAAAGATTATTTCATACGTCCAAAAAAATATTACTTTTATGATAATTATTTACTGCAATGCCGATTTAATTTAGAAAAGTTATGGTTGATTAGGTAAATAAATGGCTTAAAAAGGTATAAATTAAAAAAATACCATTAAATACATGTTAAAGAAATCACACTGAACGAATTAGTATACATTAATTCTAAGGTAGCCTGCGTATTGGTATATGTGGTCTTCAGTTTTTTAGAGAGTAGAGTTATATTTATATAGGGAAACTCTGAGATAACATCGAAAATGCCATCAAGACTACAATGTGATAATTACAAAAATACTTGCAATAGTTGTTAATATTATAAATATGTATTTAATTCCATTCTCATATACGCGACCTCGTCGAAAATTAAGTATTTAATAATGATTTGGATTTTTAAGCCGATCTAGCAATATATATAATGTAGCAGGTATATCAGCCACGTTGTTTTTATTTTTCTACTATTTTTAATTTAAGGGAAATTATAAAGGAGACTGTAATGCACGGCGGAGTTTAGTTTTTTTAATATGTTATAAATCATCTTCTCTGTTTAGATATGCTTCCTCATTCTCGAAATTTTGAAAATTATTTTTTTATTCTGTTCAATATCAGTCTTTTACTAATAACAACAAACTGTTTGAAACCCCGAGCGCACTCATTCCATATTCCCCAAAATTTTTGTTACTCTATAAACTTCTCTAAAATCCACAATATTCTACAATTTAAACATTTACATATTCATGAAGTAACTGATAAAAGCGGAATTCAACATTCTACTATTAGATATTCAACGTTCGCTACCGCATATTTACGAATGCACTATGTGAATGTTTCAATACCAACGTTCTATATATGTAGCCCAAGATCTCAGAGCCGCCAGACCTGGGTCATTTTAGCAAAGCTTAAATTTTGAGGACTATTAGTCTAATATGTAGTTGAGACATTATGCCTACTAATTAACTTGAAAGCGCGGCCCTTTCAGAGGTAGCGCCTAATAACGGTATATCTCTGTGTGGGAATCTTGAAATAGTCTGTAAATGACATATTTAAAATTAAAGCTTGATAGTTTAACATCATTTGCTCCAATTTTAAATAACCTTTAGGACGGCCCTTGGATCTCAGTCTAATGGTTTTGTAACACACATACGAAACTATACCAAAGTTAGAAAATTTATATTTGGCATATTGGTAGGTATAGAGTGGAAGGGAAGGACTAAGAAATTTCTAGAAATTTCTACGAAATTAAAAAAATAATTTCTCATTTTACATCTGAAAGTCTACGGTTAAAAAAATTTGCTTGTAATAATTATCATAATCTTTTAATAATATTATTCTCTCACCAACTACAGTCATATGCTTCGTCTGCCTCGCTATCTGGAACTTGGGCCCCTCTGTGGACACCTCGCACGTGTAGGCAGCTCTCGCGGCGACGGGCGGCGGCATGACGCGCACCGTGCACGAGTCCTCTTGGCAGTCGCCGCCTTGCACCATTATGCCGGTCACATTGAACAGCCGGATTGGGACCTGTGCAGATATTCATTGCTTAGTTCAAAATAGCATCAAAATCTGAAAAAGTTCAGAAGTTAGTAGTACCTATAGTATTATCTATGACATCTGAAATTATATAATGATAGCGTAAGGCTTGTAGCTCGCAATTATTTTTCTCATTCCAATTAATGCTAACCTATACATTTTACTACTACCTATATAAATATGTATTTAAATAAACACAGTTACTTTGAAATCCTAGACAGCACTTCACATTTACATGTTTAGAAGCTTAGCTGTATGTATGTATATATCGGACAGTCAAAAGGCTATTAAATAAAGATCAAAGCTACCTTCTGTGAGGGTCTATATCTGAATATCTCGTGCATGTCTCTGTACCACTTGACGGAGTGTAGTCTCTGGTCGTCCATCTGGAAGTGACAACTGAGCTCAGCCGCGCGCCGAGGGTCCGCGTACAGCGGGACCTTCAGCTGAGTTATTTCATGAGCTGATGTTAGCGCTGCAACAAATGACTTAGAAATTATCATTTTTATAGACAAAAATAAATAAAATAAAATAAAACAAAGCACTATTTGTGTTATTATATAATGTTTATCATGTGGGATATTAAAGAAAACTAAATTATAAATACTCTGCCAAAATAACTACAGAGTAAACGGTTATTTTATCAGGATCCGTTCAAAGCCAAAATACATTATGAAATAAATCATCAGCTTGGAACACTGTTTTTATGATTCTAAATTTAATTTAGACCGTTTTTAATTAAAACGTAAAAATGTCGTTAAAAATCTAAAATTATATTTATTATACGGCTCTCGTTTCGGTAGATCCAATGTTATATTATTTTATGATGTCTCTTTGTTCTCCCGAGGTATTTAAGAAATGTTAATTCAATTATTTTTCGCAGTTTATCATGTTTTATAGAACTCCTTTATTCATAATTAATATACTAACTTAAAAAAAAAAAATGAAAATATATTTTTTTCATTCAACATAATATAATGTTGAATAATATAACGTAATTCGATATAGTTCATAGTAAATGTATTATGAAGTAAACTTTTACTTTATCAGAAGAGACATCTTCACGCATTTCCAGCGTACAGGCAAAGGGCTTCAGATGCTGCGGGGTTTGAAGTATCGATACTCAACACTACGGTTGGACAGTTAGTTTGTAATAATTAAATAATTTCTTGGTACGAATTAAAAAATTCTCCTAGGTCAAAGAATATATAAGAACGTATAACTTGTGTGTAGTATGTGTAAGTTATTATTGTTTTATGTTGTGTTTATATTTAAGTAGTTGTTTGTTGTTATCGTTAAATTTATTATTGCATGTGGAGCCCACCAGTAAATAACTGAGCAATTAGAAATAATTTAATTGGTTTTTTTTTATGCCATGTGATAATTGTATCAATTGTTGGTGGGCCTTATAAATAAATAAATAAATATGCATTTTTAATATGTAGATGTATCATACTGGATGTATATCTTAGACAGCTAATATTTATGTATCATACATACATGTAATCATGGGCCAACATAAGACACGCTACACTGCTAACAAAACATTATTATTATTATTTTAGGAAAGCTAACATTAGCAAGCGAAACGGACGAAGATATTACGGCACATTACAGACGAAGAACGCAAATCCTAACACTGACGGTGCCGACAAAGTACATTGCTACTGAAATAAACCTCTGTGAATATTTTTTTCACTCAAATAGCGTGAAATATGTACAGAGCAAACGTAATAAACGACGGTAGCAAATGTTTGCAAAGGTCACGAGGCTCGGCACAAACAAACATGCATTGATAACTTTACACGAAGAACATTGGTTTTATAAAACTGTACTTTATTTGGGAACTCCTTTTAAACACGATTTTTTTTTAAGATTCGACAATTGAGATAGTCGTGGACTTGCTGAACCAAAACAAGGCAAAATGCGGCATGCAGAACAGTTATTAACATAGAACGTCTTGATTTCAGGCGGAAAGCGGAGAACGAAGTGTTTTGACAATAACTGCTTTTTGTCTACTTTTACCCTGCTACAAGAAAAAAAATTGTGAAACTGTAAATTTAATAAATTCATGAGAGTATGTTACTTGCACATCGTATTACCACCACTATCATACGTGTGCTAGTAACACTGTATTGATGGTCGCAGAGGGCCTTGTCGTTCATACCAGCGTATTCCCTAGATAAGTAACCCAATTTGAAAAAGGTCATTTATAATTGGAAATACGCTAATTAAACACGCGTGCATTCATATACTCTTCCTACTTTAGTTAATACGAAATCAATTGGAATGGTAAACTTAACATTTTTTTATTTTAATCTTGAATATCCGAAAAGAAAGCTCGCGGGTTGTTCATGTCGAAGACTTAATTATTGATGAATGTTTGTCTAGTTGTACTAGACGTAGCGATATCATACAAACACAGTGCGGTTATGACGTGACATTACGACTCAGAGAGGGTTAATTGTGAGTATGACACTGTGAAATGAATGTAGGTGTGTGTGTTGTTGAAAGTTGTGAGCGAGTGTCATTGTAACTTTACAGCTTAGATAACTTAGTTTTGTATTAAAAGCTCCCAAACTCGGGTTCAACGGTAATGTAATTCGTTTTGTAAGATAAATAGTGGGGATGATGAAATTAATAATTGAGTTCACTAGTTGTTTGAGCTATTAATCAGAGATTTCAATATTGGCTTCGTAGCAAGTCGCGCTTTATTGTAAGATACATAATTTACAACATGCTTTTAATTGCAAATAACTTTCTGTTGTTTAAATTTGTCTCAAGTTATTTCTTGTAAACTATTTAAGGTATTAAATTATTTAAAAATGATTTTTTTGATAGCGATAGAGGAACCTATAATACGTAAAACCTAACATAACATAATATATGGGGAAATTGAGCATACTGTATGCTTTAGTAGATAAAATCGTTCTTAAAGTTATCAGATACGTGCCATAATTGCATAAATCTTTTAATACAATTAAAATTTATAGTAAAACAGAACTCAAGAAAAACCATAACATAAAATTAAAAGCTCTTTTATTTTTTGTCGAGTTGTAACGAAACTAAAAACAAATTAGCTAAAAAGCTTTATCTTTCCACTGCACCATAGTGAAACAATTTGAAGGATTGGAAAATTGAAATTCCTTTAGCAAAATAAAAAAGTACCAATTGTAGCGATACTTAAGCCTGAATAAAATAAAGAAAAAGAATAAACCCAACTTTTAACCTAAACTGTCTGTTTTTTGTTTGTGATTTTAATTCTCTCTCTCCAATAGTCTAATTAGTTCCATTTGTTTTCAATTATAAAAGATAACCTGAGACACAAATACATGTCAATATAGTAATGTGCCTATGCCAAATCAATTATATGAGTTGTGCCGATTTTTATAAATGTATTATAAAACATTTTACTTAACTATATTAGTATTATACGAATATGAATTTTCATAGTTAATAATTTCAATAGTCCTCATTTATATAATGGGATAACCTATTAAAAATAACATAAAGAATAATTAAGACTTCTATTGAAGAAGAAGTAACCGGCTTTATATTATATTTTCTGTATAATAGATGCTGTTCTATTTCCCTTTTGAGTGTTGTAACTGATATCCCAAACATCTTTAAAAATATTATTTAATAAATAATGCTTTTCCTCGTACTTACCGCAAAGCGCTACCAGTGTTACAACCTTCATTGTCACTTTTAAGAGAACTGTACTCTTTAAATAATATGTATCGTGGCACCTCACAAGCACGTCTGTCAAACTAATGACATATTCACAAAAATAACATCACAGTTAATAGTTTTCTTTTCTTCATTTTAAACATCACACACATATTAAAAATGTCACGTCAATTACATTAAAGAAATATCTTCGAAATTAGTATTTTCAGTTAAAAACTAGCAATAAATATATGTTGTTGACAATCGCGTTGTTTACGAGTCACCGGACACGTCCGTATTCCGTTATAGAGTGGCGAGGAGTCGTGTTCCTCCCTCTGGGCCCGCTCGCCGAGTGTCCTTGGTTTTCCCGCTAGGGTGCTCATGCGCGGTGCGATCTCTACAAAAGGACGCTTAACTTTTAAATTTCGATAACAGATAAAGTGTAACGAGGTGAAATTCTTAAGTAAAAAGTTTCAAAAAAGAGCATTATTGTTAGCATTTAATAACCTTACAAGCTTTACGAACTTTGTATGATATAGATAGCTATTACACTACGTCGGTTTATATAGAGAACATTAACTAGTTCGCGGAGTAGCATCCGGTGTCTGATGAAGCGGCCCAACAGATAGACGTCGAGTCGGAGGCTGGCAGTGACGCGGTCAGTAAGTACATTATAAACTAACGATAAAGTTAAATGGCTAAAAGCTCATACCACACGCTTACATTTGTATAATATCCCACTGAGCTTGGCCTTGTGCAGTTTTTAAATATGTTTTCAGATTGAAATATTTTCAGTCTTAATAAAAAATATAACATACTATTAGAAATCGGAAGCGGTTAGCGTTATTAAAAAAACACGATAAAAACTCATATCGTCTATGTTTCTAAATTATTCGGAAAGAGGTTCTACGTAATTGCAATAAGTGATATGCATAACCCAATAACAAAACTTCATACGAGGTTCCTATCAATCAAGGCTGTTGTCTACGAGCAATCACAATTGACACACTTCCACTGCTTTTATAGACTTTTTCACCTACGTCTACCCTCTTTTATACGAGTTCGGTAACAATACAGTAAGTTTTAACATATAAGCACAGAAAGCTATCACTCAACCCTCAGAACCTTTATCGGCAATCAAAATGTTGGTACAAACGAGACAAGACAATCCAATTATACGCCACTGCGACCAGACGAGAGCGAGGAGAGTCGTTGACGCCGCCGCGCTCTGGTAATATAATTTTGATAGTTATTTGTGATAAAATGTTATTTATTGCGAATCATGTATTTCTCACTATATCAGGGCTGCGACGATATCAAATTATTCTTACGTAATTATTCAATAACATTTTTTCGATATCATGTTTATTTCTATTCTAATAACATAAAGCTGGAAATTTGGTTGAACGCGCTAATGTCTGGAACTTCTTGTAATGTTATTTTTTATATTGGAGAGTCCATTAATTGAGCAAAAGGTTTATTTTCCGCAATCCCTAATATTTTCGATGACTTTCTTGCGAAAGTTAACCACAAATCGATTTTTTGTGTTATATTTCATTGTTTTGAGAAGTTTTGGCCTATTCATCATTGATAAATTAATTGGACATGTGTTGTTGTTGTTGACAATGTCCTCTTTGTATAATGTATTAAATTTTTGAACGGTAATTAATTTAAAAGCAAAAAAGCTTTTGAGGTAAATCCACGTCACTTATATTATTTTCTTATATATTATTCAACTAGTGATAAAATTATATAAGTGACTGCTACTAACATTGTTTTTCTGTAATCTATTGAATCGTAAATTACATTAAATAATATAAGTAATTAATAACCAATAATATAGTGACCAAGCGAAACGAACGAAACGAAAGAGTCTTTCAAATCTACCTAATATTACATGAAATATTCATAACAGATTTGTTAAGAAGGAAAGTATGCGGCGCTGTACACAAAATCTTTCCCTATCCCACATTGATCCGGAACAAAAGGAAAGATTTCGACAAGCTTACGGCCGACTACGAAAATGTACATTACAAAATACAGAAAGGAGCCAAACACGAAATTACAACCTTTGGGATTATGTATTTGCTTGAGAATGGTTAAAGTATCTATGTTATTTTCTGTTTTGATTTTGCCAGAGGAATGTGATGAAAGTTAATGGCTGTTATAATTTTAAAGTGTGCACAAAGTGTGACTGTAAAGTGACCGGTGGTCGATTTGATCCCCACTCGGAGGAAATGAAATATTTATTTAAATATATATAGTATATTTCCATTTCTCGGCGCTGGTGTCGAGGTAAAGGGCGGCGTTGAGTTCCACCACTCAACACTTCTCCAACCTTTAAAAAATTACCATAGTACGTTATTTAACGGTGTGCCAACCTAATGCTAACTGAATACTTCTTTTGAAATTGCCTAGCCGGCAAACAATTTACTCGCAACATAAATATTCTCAAGTTATCGCGAGACTTCTTTTTCAAATTCAATTCCACAACTTAATTCTAAAGAACTGACTCTACTAGACCTCTTGGCATATACGCTCACATTCGACGAATAACTAATTAAAGAAACTCATTAGGCTCTACGTTTGGATTATAAGAAATTGAAAGAAAGAAATTTAAAACTTAGCATAAGTTTGAAAAATAATGTAAATAAAAAGAAAATTTGTGTCATAAAATTCAATGTGTAAATTAAAGTTCAGTACGTTTTATATCGCCAGATAGTTTATAAAAATAAGCATTGTGTTTGTTCAAATATAAAACCTTTATCACTACTATTATAATGCAATATAATAAAATATACTTTAACACGAAATTCCATCGACTATTAATTTTAATAACATTGTATATTTTTAAAAATAAAATGTGATTTTTTTCATCTATTTTAATTATTTCGATGATAATTGGTCAACAAAATTATGTGTACTTTCTATTCTAATAAATTGAACTTGCTGTTGAATATCAGTAAATACCAATAACAATGAGTTATAAGTTTCCATAAACTAGTTTATAAATGAATATTTAATATTAATGCACATAGTAGTATAATAAATATAAAATTTTACAATGTAAACCATCTCGTGGCATCATTTTATAATTTACCGCGGCCATAAAATCGAGAATAATGATCTAGCATAATCACTATAAGCATATTACAGTTTAACTTATGTTACCTTTACTTCGCAATACGTGACTTTTCGTAGATATGAAATCTGCTTCAACACCTGAGAAAATTGATTTTGTAAATGTAATATTAAAATTTTCCAGCCGGATAAGAGCATGTCGTGAAAGTATTAATAATAGACTCGTGCGATATTAGAGCAATGAAATGAATTTTGTAGCATAAGTATAAGAATATTTTTTTTCGGTACATGTTGAGTGGCGTAACTCAACGCCCGTTGTGTTTTGTGCCTTGGGATTTCATCATTCTTACATATTGTTCTAAAAGCTGTACCTGGTCTAGTGACACAGCGTAGTGGTTAGTTATGTCACTCAACAGACGGTGTCTCAAATTCGGGTGGAAGACTGACTGCATAAAACTAAAAAGAAGAAAACAAACCCAATAGTTTATTAGGATTAACAGTAAGGTAAGACGCACGCACAGCCATAACGTGAAATTTGGACAGATCACGTGTTTTATGGTTTATTAGAATTATTTTATGAGGGTGCAAAAAAGCGGGCAAAGTTGCGCGAGTCCGCTAGTTACATATAGAGCTGTACCTTTTTCATTAATGAAAATTACAGTTAACAATCTGCGATATTAAACCCGAGCTTTAGCGTATATGAGCGTCGTTAGCACTTTTCTTTGGATGATAAACGGACTCGCAAATGGCCCACATTTATTTAACTCTGTAGACAACTTGTTTCTAATGCTGAATGTGGAATTCCACCTAGAGCATTCATGAGCCTTTTTGTAAGAAGAATTATTAAAGAGCTTTATTTTTTTTCTATTCTTAACAATTGAATAATTGAGATAATTGCTCAGGTCACACACTCGGTTGTTTTTAATTATTGAGGATGATTTTCATTTAAAGAACCTGAGACCTCCTAATACTAAGTTTAGGACACTTCCGGTCCACACTTTGCATTAAATTCTGGAGGTGTTCTGTTACCAGAGCGAGGATATGATAATATTAAATGTTATGTATCTCTTCTTTAATATAAAATTCTATAAAATAACCAAATAACCATTTATTCTGAGAAAATCAATAAATTGGGGAATAGGTGAGCTTAACGTAGGTATAATGGAAAATCCTATCGACAATCGAATTTATCTTTTTCACTGTAGTTACCCGATATCGCTCCATTCCAGTGAAAAATCTTCAGTCTTTTATCTTTCCTGGGTGTAAATACAGCCTCGTATTTCATACATAGGAGCTAAAAATAAAGTGCTGTGAGCTAATAACATTTATACAGAATAACTCGAGTACTCTTTATTTACAATTTCTTTATGTACAAAGAATTATGGCTGTAATCTATATATATAATAAAACTGTAAAGGGGGTAAAATCTGTACTCAATGTACATATAAACTAAAAAAAACACTTCAGGGGGACTCAATACAACTAATAGAAGGTAAAAATATGATTTTTGGAATTCTTGTCTGTCTGTCTGTTGTGACTCTTTAACTCAAAAACTACTAGACAGATTTAAATGAAACTTCTTTTGTTGCATAGCTATTAGTCTTCGGCAACATATAGGCTATAATTTATTTTGATAGTCCGAATACCTGATGTGAGACCCTAGCAGCCCCCCTAATCTATAAGAGATATCAATACAACGAATTAGGAAAAGTTATTCAACGTGATGAGCATTTTCTGTTGACATAAAAAAAAATGGATCTAATGTGGAACCCCAGTCACCCAGATACATTTTATAAGAAATAATGAGTTACCTTAAAATAAATTATTCTACGTAATAAACATTTGTTTTGACGTTTTTGATACCATAATTATTATTTGAAATGTTTCAACACCAAATGATATAAATTTAAGTAAATATATTAAGTAACTAAAATAGTAATAAAAATAATAGTAATAGTAATATAAAAAGTTTTAAAAAAATCCATAAATTAGTAACATATATGTGTATCACAGATAAAAAAAATTAAATTCTTATAATTTTGAGGCCCGTTGTGGCGCAGTGGCACAAGCACCGGACTGTATACACGACAGGTTCTGAGTTCGATTCCTACTTGAAGAAATGAAATATTTAATATTTTTATTACCTCACTCTGGAACGAGACAAAAGTAATTTTATAATATCAATAAAATATACGAAATATCTTCTTTTTTATAAAAATTAATCGCTGAATGTGTTGCTAAGCGCAAATCTCGAGAGCACCTGAACCGATTTCGCTAATATATTTTTTTTTAAAATATTCCTTGAACTACGAGGATGGTTCTAACGGAGAGAAAACTTAAAAAAATTGCCAGAAAGGTTCTAAAAACAACACTTCTATATTCCCATACAAAAGATCCGTATTAATATTTAAAAGTCAATTTGGACTTTAATACCCTACTATAAAGTTTAAATGTTAGTAGCTGGATTCCTGAAAGGCAAAACAATTGAGTAACGTTAGTATCGTATAAATATTACAGCCCAAAATCCCAGAGCCGCCAGACCGACGTCATTTTACCAAAGCTGAAATTTTGAGGACTATTAGTCTTACATGTAGTTAAGACGGTATGCTTACTCACTAACTTGAAAATGGGATCCTTTCAGAGAAAGAGAAAAATAACGGTATATCTCTTTCTGGGAAAATGATAAAGCCATCGGATTGATCTGGTTGCTTATGAGGGGTCTTGAAATAGTCCGTAAATAATGTATTTTAAATTTTAGATTTACTTTAATGTAATTTGCCCCAATTTTAAGGAACCTTTAGGACGTCTGGCAGAAGTATAGGTCCACGTGAAAGAATGTGAAATATACATTTTTTACTTTAAAACATATATAAAAACTCTCTTCCTTACTTAAGGGAGCGTTTTCAATTGACACTTCCAAGTGAGAGACCTCTAAGCTCATGTGTAACTCTATGAAAGCTTGAGTGCCCTATATGTAATACTTCTTTCTATGAAAAATCCTTCACAGTTCAAGCAGTGCGCTTATGGAACTCACTACCTAACTCTATACTGTCGGGCAATCCATCTCTAAATACTATTAAAATCAAATTAAAACAACATTTCTTAATCTCAATTAGAATCTTTAGTAGTCGCTTTGTCTTTTTTTTATTAATTTTCTTTTTCTGTTTCAACTCTTTTATGTCATTGTATATATTTATGTAGGTATACTAATATTGATTAATATTATGTATATTTGTATGTAGGTTTATTATTATTATTAACATTATATTAAAATACCGCACCCGAATCATTTCTTTTAACATCCGCTACATTCAAGGGTTTCTGGCAGAGATCTATATTAGAGATAAGTTATCCATTGTACACATTTTTCATGTTATCATAAGTTTTCTGTACTTTCTTTATTGTGTGGTACATAAATAAATGAGAAAAAAAAGAGACTTTCTTCTTTAACGCAACTGAAAGTGTGCTTTAAGTTGGCACTATCTCTGAAGGTTTTTTAAGTTAGAGAGTCTTAAGTACATATTAGATCAATCCTCAAAATTTCAGCTTTGTTAAAATGATGTAGGTCTGGGGGCCCTGGGATCTCAGTCTGTTAATGTCAATATTTGTCAACATTTCTATGGTAAGATGTCAATTGAAATGTAAACGTCTCATTGTGCGTCTATATTACTAAATCTAAAAGCCACAAATTTTATAAAATTAATAAAGTGTTGTGTATTTGTGGCTTACAAAAAATGCCTTCTATAAGGCGGTGGACAAATTTAGCCAGAAGAAACTAATCGTACCCAGAACGTGAAAATTGCAATGAACGTGACCACGATAGTTGACTGATAATGTTGCAAATTTGAATCGAGCTGCTCTTTGTTACGATATATCAATTGATGCCAGCAGTGCCTACACCTGTGTTGCTATTGGACCTATGAACTTTGCTTGCCAATATTGTAAGGTTATTGTAAAAACTCAGTTTGCCAATCAATTTGGTGGCGCAATGATTTTATTATAAGGAGGAGGATTTCCAGTGGTTCCACGTTCAATGCAAGCTGATGAACTGAATTCATGTTTAAAGTCCTCGAAATTGTGGAAACATGTCAAGGTATTACATTTAAGCAAGAATATGCGTATCATGTTGCAAAATGATCAATCTGGAGACATATTCTCTAAACAACTCATTGATATTGGTAATGGCAAACTTCCTGTAGATGCGCTGACTGGCTGCATCACCTTTCCTGATAGTTCTTGTCAGTTAACGTAATCAAAAGATGAACTCATTCATATAGTGCTTCCAAATGTTGATGTAAATGAATTAAATATAAATTTTTCAGATGGCATTCCTGGCAAAATAAGGACACATAAGTCAGTTGATACGGCAACTAATGAACACGATGCCGTGAACTATCCACCGGAATTTTTAAATTCACTTGATTTGCCAGGATTGCCGCCTCACAACCTTCAATTAAAGCTTGAATGTGTAGTTATAATGTTGCGAAATATTAACCAACTGAAACTTTGTAACGGCACACGATTAGCGATAAAAAAATAATGAATAACGTAATAGAAGCAATCATATTAAAAGGAAAGTATAAAGGAGAAGACTTTTTGATGATGCGGAGCATCCCAATGATTTCGACTGACATACCATTCGAGCTTAAAAGACTACAGTTTCCAGTACGGCTTGCTTTCGCAATGGCTATAAACAAATCCCAGGGGCAGTTATTAAGTGTTTGTGGTATTAATATAGAAAACTCATGTTTCTCGCATGGTTTGTTGTACGTTGCCTGTTCCCGTGCTGGAAAACCATCTGCTCTGTTTGTTTACGCGCCAGATAACCAAACAAAAAATAACGTGTACCATAAAGTACTACAATGAAAATGAAACTGAATTTAGAATAAGTAAAAATAAAATAAAATATAATAAGTAGGCATCATAATAAGATATCGGAAATTGTTATTTTTATTATAATTTTTAATGAATATTACAAGAATTAAAAATGGTTTAAGTTTTTATTTTTTTTATCTTACTAGCTGACCCGGTGTCGCTAATAGCAGAATAAAAAAAAATCGACTGTTAGGCGATACGAAGTTCGCGGGTCTGCTAGTACTTCATATTTCACGTGAAAGACTTAGTTCAATAAAAAACTTATTTTGCTATAGAAACCGATTATTTTATGTTTTAGATATGGTTTTATAGCAACAATTCGTATAGCATTCGTAAATTCAAACGCCATAGTACTTTCTACTTGTTTTATGGGTTTAGGCAGGGATCAAGATTCCCGTTTTGTAAATATATTTCAAAGCCGATCCCGAGAGAGGAAAGAAAATCATTCTGAGACGTGTCTACGGTTTTTATAGCCCTAGTCAATCATGGTGTAAAATATTTTTACGTTTTTTAGAATGTTTACGTATTCATATTGTAATATATAACTATATAGACTAAGACTTTCAGCTATTTTGTCTTAGATATACACAAGGTTAAGGGTTTTCGACTTACTATATCAATTACGAGTAGACCCAACCGTCTTTATAAACATAATCCATACTAAAGAGTTATTATATTTCCTTTCAGAACACGATCGCTTCAGAAAATAATTTCGAGACAATCATTGTAAGTATTTATATATTATTTATTTTATAAAATTAATAGCATAAAAATGTAAAATCCTATTTTATCTAAATGTAAATATATATGAAGTAATGAAGTAGTAGAGGTGAAGTATATACAGGATGGAAGAGGCAGCGCTTCTTTTATTGAAACTGCATATAGGGTAATATATTTCAAACCCACACCTAAGAAATTAAACAAGGTACCTCAACAGTTTGGACGTAGGATTTTTTTTTCATTTCACGATTTTTATCCATACCTGTATTTCGTGTGACGCACACATACGTGTGCGACGTTTCCGATTTAACAGGTAAGTGTGTGCGTGCCTATGTTATACTTTACAAACGGTGTTTTATTTTAAAACGATAATTTTATTATTTATTTTGTTTGAAAAAATAACTTTTTCATTTTTGGTAATAATTTTATCCGAATTATATTAGGCTTTTATAGAGTAGTTAAAACTGTGGTTTCATTTAAAGTGGTGCTGACAATTCCACCCTGTATACATATGGTAGGTAAATGGATTCAGCGACACTGAGACCTCGTCCTCGGTCGTTGTTCAAACACAGGCTCAATGTCTACAGCTCGATTTAGTAACTACGCCTACGACTTTCAGTAGTTAAATTTAAAGTAAGATTTAATACATTCATGTATATATTTAGCTTAAACGTTTACTTTAAGATTATAAGAGTGTTTATTGTTTAATTTGGGGAATATAATATAACTGTAATGACGATGCCGTCGTAGACCAGTGGTTTGACTAGGATAATTGTGGATTTAAATTTTTATCGTAAGAATGTTTATAATTATTAAATATTTTTACGTAGTAATTTTATTAAAAATTGTAAAGAACTTCGTTTACATATTCAACGAGCGTATCGATGTCTAGGTATCGTGACGAACATTTAAATAGCTCATCAGTCCTAAAACAACAGAACCTGTGGTTCATTTACCCAAGTCTTACCAACCAGTGCACGGTGTATTAAATATGTGTGAAGTTAGAACGTGATGTTATGATGATAACAGGTGAGTTGGAAGGTCAACAGTGTCTATGAGCGGTATATATGTTTTTATAATGTTCATGTTTTCGTATGCCATAATAGAAATACTGTATGTTATTTTAATTTTGTGTTGCTATTTAGAATAAATTTGGTTATGAAAGAGTTTTGATGAATTCTGATTACGAATAATAGCAACGTTTTTTGTTAGTATTTTCAAAAAATAATAAAATACTAATTTCTACACTTTTCTTTAGACCCAAAGAAGATGAGAAGCTTTTCAATATTTTGCTTATAGCAAAATAATGTAAATGTAATTTCAGATTTAAAAAAAACGTATTAAAGCCGCTATTGAAAGCATAATGTTTATCGTAATGTCGACATACTATTCGAGTACATTGATTGTTATATTCGGGTAAGTTTTTAACCGAATGTAGTATAGTTAAATTTCAATTTGAAGCTTTATGTGCCCGAGTGATAAGAGGATTTTACGAACACGTACACGTGTTCACGGCAGCGTAACAACGTTTCACGCACGTACGGATTACGACATCAATGTAAACAAGATCAGTGGATATATTTTTCACGCGACCTATGAGTACAAACGTACATGGCAGTCGCTCCATCATTTGCCTCATCTTCGCATCACAACGTTTATTTCATTTCAGTGTTTTGCTGGTACTTACGGAAGAAAATCATAATTACATTGCACGTTTGCAACCTTCTTGTCGGGTGTTTGTTTGTATACTTTTTTGAAAAAGTAATACATTTATCTCGATGTCTAAATAGCCTTATTTTGCAGATTTTAAAAGACAGATAATATGTGTTCTTTAGATAACTGCACTATGATAGCGTCATTTATATCATTATTGTATGAAAAGGTAACACTACTTGAGCGTGTAATTAGTGGCTTCCCTTTCACACACCGCTCACTTTTCACTTTCTGTTTCGTTAAGGGAAACTCCTTTCTCCTCCACGGTGGTCTCTCTAATTAGAACATAGCCAATTATCCAGCTAATGTAACATTGCGACGATGATCTCTTAATTGAAACGTAATTGATTACAGCTTCTAATTAACATAACGTCTCTGTACGCTCCTTGTTTTAATTACTTTGGATTTGTGTTATGCTTTCATCGTATAGAACAAGTTCGATTGTCGATTTCGTGTTTTCATTTGTGATGAGAAGAATTACTAAATAAGATATCCTTTATGTATCTAGAGTATCTGAATCTTCCATAGTGCACATATAATAAAAAAATATAAGTTTTATATACTAACGTACACGTATGTACACATGTGGTTTTAAATCTTCACAAAGAGATACGTTTGTAGAAGCCATTCTATATAAGCAAGCGTTATGATCGACCTACTGTACTGAAAGGATTTAGCAATTGTCCGCCCCTAGCTCGACCGCGGCGGAACAAATGCTCTCGGCCACCGCCGGTCTGATTTAGTAGATGACAGCACACGAGCTACGGTATTTGTGATGATAACTGTGGGAGAACTTTAACGTTTGGTTTGTATCGCAGGTTCTATACAACATGCAACATACGGGGATGGCATTTACTCAGAATTATGAATCATTTCTACTTAAATAAACAAACAGCAGTTAAAGAGCCAACTTTTGTTATTTATCTTTATGCGTAATTTTCAAATAGGCACCACTATAATATGCTATTAGACTTTTCGCTCTCACCTCTATTTAAGTGAATCTCTCCTACATTTTTTTAAAATTATTATTATTTCTTACACTACCTACTTATGGATCGTACCTACTGGTCATGGAATACATTATTTTTCAGTATTTATACGTTATCTTAACACTAGTTCCACGTCTATGCAAAAAATAGCGCAAAGCTGTTTCATCAGGCTTCACCAAGAAGGCACAATATATTAAAATATATTTTCAACACAGAATATCATCAATATTGTTCGAAGCTAATCGTATTATAGATTTGAATATATAACTACCGCCCAAAGTAACCTACTCCGCCATGATAGGGTGGTATTTATATTTCACGTCGTATAAAAACGGGGACAGAGGTGGATTTACTATTGACTAACAAGATATTTAAGAAGGGTACGAGAACGTTGGAGGAGACGTAGTTTCAGAGATTTTGCTCATATTGTAAGGGCTCATCCCTGACAGGAATTAATCAGGGTCACCCGCACCCTTATCACTATGTTAGTAGCATATAGGTACATATATTATCACTGTACATGACGATCTTTGGTGTTGATATATTAAATGAAAAAAGGAGTATATTTGAGCCTGAAGGTATTTTTTTTATCATTTTTAAATTTGTAAATTGTTAGAATAAAAATATATGACTTATATTCGGTCGCACTGACATTCCTTATTATAAATTATAATATAAATACTTTGTTACTTAAACATAATAAGAAAATATAATTAGATTTGTTATAGTTCAAAAAAAATATTTTCATTATTTAGAAAGACAGTAAATAAATACCACCCAAGTTTTGTCTTTCCAAAGTAAACTTCAGCAAATATTTTAAAACGTGAACCGTATAGTTTAAAACTTTTTAATGATATCGAAGCAGCTTAAAAGTAATAACTTCGTTTTTAATATCTGTTAAAGTAGTAAAGTCGCGGATATCGTCCGCCAATATTCGACATTTCTTACCTCGTAAATCCTCTTAGGTGCGCTTTAAGGCAGTATTATCGCTGCCGTTACTGATAAGGATGCTCATAAAAAACCTGCTTAATCGACCCATGTGCCATGTGCTAAAGTTACTTGAACTTGAATCCCACTTTATACCTTGGAATTAACTGATATAAGACAAACTGGATGTAAGAATAATTGCTTACTTAGAAAGTTTTTATATTTAATAGTATATGGAATTACTATGAGATTTAGCGATTCCGCTCTTCTAATTTAGAAGCGATAATCAAGCAACCCCATGTTTTTCATTCGTATAGAGACCACAAGTAACGGCAAATTAGATCAGAGACGCGGTAATGTTTCGTTAAACCCATTACGCTTATTTTTCTTCTTACTATCACTATGTTTACCAATATGTTTACACTATTAACATTATATATATGTATCTCATTTATTATTTAATAATTTGGCAACATAAATGATTTATTTTGCACAGGAATATCATTCGGAATGTATTGTATTTTGTAATAAAAATTATATCGAAATACAAAATGTCACTTTTTTGTAATTAGAGTAACTAACACGTGTTAGAGTAAAACATATATTTTTTTTATTTTAGAAATAAACGTTGTTATAAAATAAATAATATTTTATTATATAAAATTAATTTATGTATACAAATTACATATTATACGAAATTCTCTGTGAAGCTATTTTAATTTGGTGTCAGATTACTTTCAGACTTCTTACGATGATGGTAAGTCCTTAAAAATTGCAACATTACCATTTATATTAGAAATATACTTATTACTTAGCGTAGGTGTTATGTGTTGAAGGCTCGCGTGAGGGGCAGAGTAGAGAAGTCTGAGTTATGAGGTATAAAGGAACACTGTTGTACCTCTTCGTATTACTGAGACGACCGCGAATAAATCGAGAGATTTAGACCTGCACTACTTCACTTTACATGTACTAGTTGCTGTTAAATAAATATTATATGTTATTATTTCAAAAACTTTTATAAAACTAAAAAAATATAATAGTTCGGTAAAGTGTATTAAACTAATTGTGTAGTAAATAAACATTAATAGAACAATAATGATTCTTCTTCTTCGTAACTTATTATTATTATGAATTCTTCTTTACAAAGGGTAAACGCGACACTATGAACGCGACAGGTTTAAATTTAAATTATTTTCTTGCCAAAAAATTACATAATTTAACTCCATTCTTATAATCATACAACGTGATAGTGGAAATATTATGAGATTTAAAATTTGCCTGCAAACGTCCCACACCTGCCTACGATATTATTCTTTCGTCGCGTAGAACGCGTTAAGCACCAGAGACATTATCATCACAATGTCGGCTCATTAACTCTCAAGGAAGCGTTCCTTTTAAATTATTTTTAAAAGCTTGTGGGAAATTGTGGAAATTATTTAAGCTTAAATTGAAACTTTTGTATTTTTTACTATGTAAAGGTAATGCCGCAGGGTACTCAGAGGGAATCCAGTGTCAAAACACCCCGTTCCCTATTTTCAGCCTAATTCTGGAGGCATTGCCTGTTGAGAGGCCTTCGCGCTTTGCCTTGACACCAGAGCGAAGAAATTAAAATATTAAATACTTTATTTCCTTTAGCTGGGATCGAACCCACAACCAGTCGCGCATAACACATTTGTGCCTCTGCGCCACGTCTGTCATCATAATTAAATTACTCTCCGCTTATTACATATAGATTATTATCGATAGTGTAAATAATAAAAAAAACATTTGCATCTTGTATGAGTTATCAAACATTTGAATTTTAAGTATCTATCTTGTTGGTTTTGTATATAATAAAAATACACATTTCATAACTAACTAATGCTTCTAAAGTAATTTTCAACAACATCTGAGATCTCACGGTAATTGTTATCCACTCATGTCTTCAGTACGTGACTTTATTTCAAGACAGTAACAGCAGTCCGTAGCATTGTTTCCTTTAATGGAATTTTTTCCAGAAAAAACTGCAAATTTTTGCATTTCATCGTGCGCTATATAAATTAAGTGAAATTATTTATAGAAGTTAACTTGTGCTATTACTTGTACTTGTACATTTCCATTGAGTTCTAATATAATATTATTATCGTGGCCGAAAGTTTATATTCTTTTAAGGAATTTGTCACACTATATATTTTATAGCAAACGCCCATATATAGCAGGGTTGGCAGAAATTAGTCAAGACAATTTAAAAATAAAATGAAAACCTTCCCTTTGTATTACCAGAAAGGGAAAATAATATATTCTCCTAAATGGGGACAGCATCAACAACCACTGTGCTTACAGTCAGGCACTTTCCTTTTGCGCCTATATGGCCTTATTCATTCATTATAAATGGCAAAATATCAATTAAAATTAATATCCAATATAACAAGAATATAATAATTTCATGTTCAGTTGCTCAGTTAACTATATAAGACGATTTGTGAAGAGAAGTAAACTTTGAGATTTGTGTTTGTATTGGAGAGAAGAAACTATCAGAATATTGAAACTTAGCAAAGTTAGTTACAAACTAATATTATAAGTGGATCTCTCTTAAGTGGGAGTATATAGAATTATAATAGTAATAACATTCAGACACTATTAACTTAAAAATTAACGATTGATCGTTTAAACCTAAAGAAAAGGCCTGGTGACATAATTTCAGCTTTGCGGGCAAACCACGACCTTCATATATCACTTGAATAAAATGAGACTCAAATTACATCTTTTAATCTAGGGATTATTTAATACGAAGTGTGCAATATATGAAGATTAATAATTTACGAAGGTAGTATGAAAATTTTATGTGTTCTGAAGTTTGATAATAATTATTAATTATGTATTATTAATTTTTTTACGCAATATCATTATTTTACTGTACATAAGAATTATGCACAATCTATTTTTAATAATAACTTTTTATATAAACAGGCATCTAGTAGGTATTTTATAAATATTTTTATAAACTTAATTTCCATACTGCAATATTTACAACCATGAAACTCTATAATAAAATCTAAAATTATTGCAGCATAGATACATACATACATACATTAAAAGAATATGACAAGAACACATTAGCATGAAATTAAAACAAATTATTAAAATTCAATATTAAACCCCCGAGCACGCGCAAATACAAGCGGCAAATGCAATGACGTGGGGATATGATGCTCGATACTTTCAATATTGGTAATAAACCCCCCCTTTTTCAGAGCTTTGTAAACATATCATTTTGTTTGTATGCATTTCCCATTCTGATAAACGAGATGAATTATTGAAATTGTTACGTATATTTTATCAACAAAAACTTTGTCACGTCAGCGGGCGTACGTGTTTGTGAAATATTGAATTTTATAGTCCTCAATTTGTGTATAGTCCGCAAAATTCATGTTAAACATTTAGAAAAATGCCTATACCATATTATTATAAGTATATATAAATATTAGTGATCTCAAGAGATATATCAAAAATATACTGAATTCGTTAAGGAAACTGCCCAAAGCTGTTGAACCGGAGTTTGGTAGAGCTAAGTCCTCCGGGAGTCTCGTTACGGGTGTCAGTGGACTTAACTTTGACTGTAGGGTTGGAATTCTAATAATTCAAGTTTATATGTTAAAAATTAAACTATAAAAAAGTTCTTTGCTGTTAATTAAAAAAACGTAATATATAAATTTGAGGCTTCCGCGATTATATAACAATTTATTTTTTTATCTATTTAAATTATATTCATTTCTCCGCTCTGGTAGAGAAAATATGGTGTTGAGTTCTGCCACATTTAGCACATATTGCCTCCGAAAATAAAGTGAGAATTTGGAACAGAGTGTTTTAACATTTTGGTCGTGTTGCTTACATTATCACACCGAAAAATATGAAGCTGCTAAAATATACAAAGTACTTATCGGTATGATGATATAAGTGACAGTGACAGATGCCAGTCGTGGCGGAAGGGCACAAAGTGTGCTGCAAAATCGATTGTTTGTGGGCTCCGCCTACTCGAGGAAAGTAGAAGTAAATATTTATTGAAATTTATCAAAGCCAATGTATTATATATGTAATGTGAATGTTGATCTTGAACATAAGGGTCTCTACATCCGGTCGTCAGAGACGATAATGTTGAAGATCAGAAGTTTAGTTTCAAATAAAATAAGGCAATCCATTATTCGTCGCCGAGCCGAGTATATCTCGAGTCTAATAGGATTAGCGTATTCGTCCATTAGATACTGTTTTACTGTTCTTTTGTTTTATGGTCACACTTCGACGATAATGTATTGAAAGGAGTCACGAAACGACACTTTCTGTTTCTATAAAAATAGTAATAATATTATTAGGGTGCAATAAAAGATAGACGTTAGCAAAATGTTTTCTTATATCTATTGTATTTTTTTAATAATATTTATACTGAATCGCAACAATAAAATTATGTCAGTACTTAGGTACTTACGCGATGTTTATAAAAATGTGACTTAGCTATAGTTTTGTTGACCCTCGTCTAATATAATATTTCGCCACCAATCAAGATATTTTAAAAATGAAGCACAGAACTTTGGGAAGAATATCATCATTGGCATCCCAGAGCGCGGTCAATTATACCGACTTCAAAATAAAATCTTTGTAAAATTATTTTTTACTTTTTAGTTCGTTGCTTAAAGTCAGTTTTTTTTGTTAATAATTAAAATATTTAAGCGAAAGCTTTAAAACATGTATATAAGCGTCCAAATAAAACGAAAATTATAAATAGAGGTCATTGGTAAGAAATAATAATTATTAACCATATGACAATCATCTCATGAGATTAAATTGTATTTCTTGTGTTAAGAAAATACAATATTTACAATATCCCTGTCCAAAATGCCACACAACAACGCAGATAAGCCTTTGTAGGCACTATCGCGAATTTATCAGCGCGCGCTCGGAAACCATCTCACGCCTTGTTTCCAGTTACCTCTCTGCAGGTGCCCATTTCAGATATCTTGTTGACAGATAATCCTAAGCCAACTCGGGTCTCGTAATGCGACAGCTTTGTAAGTACGTGCCTACAGCTAGAAACTGATAAACCTTTGTTATATTCTTATCTCGTGTCGCTACTAGGCTTTTTCGCTGGCACTACAATAAAAAAAATGTATTTTGTAATTTTAGACATTTCCGCCGTTACGTTTGTTATCTACAACTATGTCAGGTCAAAATAATATTAAAAGTAGGTTCTTTTACAACTCAAAGTGTGGTTGTGTGGCTTTGGTTACTGTTTCACAAAAGGCAGACTATGCCTGTTATAAAAACACTTTGACACTATAAAGGAAGTAACATCTTTGGTAAATATTAATCTAGTAGACTATTTATTGTGTTCATGTAAAATATATTGTTATTTTTCAAGCAAATTTTGCTTTTATTTGAAATTAATTTATAAATCAATTACGAGAAAACAAAAAGACTAATAGGACATAAAAATGTTACACTATTAATAGTTCAAACCTACCTACCTATACACCTATAAGAAAATGTATTTCCTTGTACTTGCAGATATATCTCGATATTGGCTATACTTTGTATATCCAAGAGTCTTTAGGGGTTTTAAGAAAGTAGATCTTGACATAATAATGGAAAAGATTTCTCTGCGTCCGTTAGTACTTAGTATGCATAAACATCAATAACCGCCTATAAATGTACGCCTTCCACTTCGGTTAGAGCTCATTCCATTTACATTTTGGGTGTTTTCCTTCCTCATTAAGTTACTTAGAAACTACGTAGGACCTTATATTGTTATCTAACAATACCGCGCAACGGGGTTTTTTTGCATATACAGGATAATTATAATTTATTTTTACGAAATATTTTATCACGATCTAAAGCATCTTTTTTCAGCTTCACATTGTATCTCGCATGTAGTGCCTCCCTAGGCTCCCTAGCCTAGTGTCAAGACACTCTGATTTCGACTTTCCGTCAAATTCTAGAAATGGGGAATTCCCACAGGTGGGAATTGAACTCACAGCCATCGCGTTTACAGTTGCAAGCTTGTGCCCCTGCTTTTTTTTTCTTTTACCAATAAGCTACAGAAAACTGCAAAAATTCTTTCTTTTCTTACCGTATTCAATATAAATCGTACACAAAGAATAAATAAAAACAATTGCGTTTCAGAGTTTCTCACCGAGAGCAAACAGGTCAATTTATAACATTCTACTTCCATTTATTAGCTACTTACTGTTCAAATAATCTTTAAACATTTTAAAATATTCTTTCGTTTTCTATATTTTAAGTTATATTGTTTTGGACTTACTTAAAATAATTACTTATTCTTGCTAATAATTAATAATCAAATTAATACATTTTTTCTTAATAATATTTTACTGCAACATGAGATAACCTAGGCGGGCTCTTATTTCCAACGAATATTTTTTTCTAATGTTTTCTTTTTTATCTTCCAAGTATAATGTAAACAATAGATTTAGAAGCAACATTCTCATGACTCTTTTATTCTTTGTACATAATAGGCCACGGTAACGCATAATTAACTTGTTATATGTAAATGAAAAAGCTAATAAGCGAAGAAAATAAGAAAACAAACGGCTTTATAGCGAGCCACATTAATATGCGCAGTTAGAGATTTTTGCATAGAGTCGTTTACGCTTTGTCGGGAAAGGGTCGACAAGGCGGGGATATTGAATTAAATTAGGACCCGCTGATAACCTCTTGCAATCGCAGGGCTGAATTTTAATGTTTCAAAGGTTTAATATTAACTAAAAATGATGTTAACTAAAAGAGGATATGCTACGACTTATTTTAAAAATAGTAAGAAAGACATCTATAGTAAGTAAATTTTCACCTGCCTAGTACTAGCTGTTACATTATAAAATTGTATATTTCATTACAAATTCACGGCTAGTAAATTATGAGATTTTATAAAATTATCTGTATAGCGTAGTGTCTGTTTAACTAAATGTATTTCCTCTGTGATGCAGACGGTATTCGTATATGTTGTCTCATTTGCAGTTGCTGATTACACGCTAAACGCTTGTTAACAATTTAGGAGAAGAAATAATTATATTTTTTTACAAAAAAAAGTTTAAATGATAAAACAATATTTTGATTGTTTAGGAAAATTAATTATTTCTATTCCAGAACTTTAATATTCCGTGCAAGGGGACAAGACCGCGCTAATGTCACGCGGTCCGAAGCCGAAGAGTTATGAGCGTAACGCCTGCTCCGCGATTTATCCCAGTTTAGATTGTGACCACATTCGTATGTATTGCTCCGCTCACATACATTTTAACTAACGATTTTTGACCGCCATTGAGAAGGATCTATTTATTTCCACAATTTGTGTACAACAGTTCTTCTTGTTTTATTTCAGAGCAATGAAACGAATGTCTAAACCTGCTAAGCTTCAGAAGATAATAATAAAGCTATAAATAGTTCTGTTAATATTAAAAGTTTTTATATTATAGTCTATTCAGTTATTATATATTTCTTTTATTCCTAAAAACAGATATAGTCCAGAACTAAGGATATGAAAGCAATAATTCCAATAATAGTATCACTATTATTATGAATTAGTATGAAGAGACAGCACGAGTAATGGCTATTGTCAGAAATGTTTGTTAGTAAATGGTCTCACAGAATAATGTGACCGCACAGTACGGCAGGATCTGTTTCACACAACAGCAAGCATTTATATTATGCTCTAAATGGAACTCAGTTAATTTTTGCTTCGTTCTATGACTGTTTCATCTAAATATGTTCTGTGGTTTTTATGTGAAAGTGGAACAAACATCCATCCTCACAATCTTTCTAGTCTAAAAAAAATTAAAGGTAACTAAAACAATAATACTAAAGTCAGTAAATAGATAATCGGCGTAATAAACTGTAAATATTTTATTACCTAAAACTTAACATTATACTTATAAATTACCTTCAGATTATATAATATTGTTTACTTTCAGTGTTTTTAATTCTGTCTTTGGTGAATATAGTTAGACTAACTTTACGTCCTATGCCTTAAGGTTGCCTGGAAGAGATCGCTATTTTAGCGATAAGGCCGCCTCTTGTACATTTCTTTCTTATCGTGATTCCTTTTCTTGTGTTATATTTTTGGGTGTACAATAAAGAATATTATTATTATTATTTTACCTGGAAAGCTGAAAGCCGCAAAAGAAGAATACAGAATAACTAAAATATTTTTCTATTACGTAGCAAATATAAAGAGAAATTACCAAAAGCGCAAAGGTACGTTCCCCAAACAAAATAAGAAACATTCGAAAATGGCTTTTATAACCAAAGCTGCATTTTCTACAAAGTGGTGTTTCTTAGTAATATCGTTCTATATTCTTACTGCAGTGTGTAAGTACGCTGCTTTACGTGAAAAACGTGAGAAGCGTTTCAATTTAGACTGATATCAGGAAGATAGGTAAGCGTGTTAGAAGAAAGATGCGAAGACGTGAACATTAAATGTTACTTGGTAAGGAATCTTGGGGATTATTAAAGTGCATTCTCGTGCTGTCGGCTGATGTGAGTATTGAAGTGAGGTAATAAGAAGGTAATAATATTTTCGCTAAGTATTGTTAAATTAGGACAATGTTTACTGTTGCCTCAAATACCATATTGTTTTAGAGGTTAAGTAAGTGTGCCTTTTTTTTCAATGTTCATAAAAAACCTGACCTAAGTACACTTTAAAATTAAATTTAGCTTAGTTATATCATTTTGTTAAAAAATATAAGACACTAATGTCTCCTATGTGGCTTCGCCTGCTTTTTTATTTAATATTATTGAAATGTATTTAAAAACAAATCTTTGATTATTTTAGCACGCTTATATCTGTAAGTACTATTGTAAATACACTGAATAACACGTATATTTATTTTTTTGGGATTTTATTTGATTTGCTACCAAAAATTATAATATTTAGTAGTAGTTTATTTAGTTTTGTTATTTCATGTCTATCCAGAAACGCACGGCCGACAATTATGGTTTTTCCCGCGTAAATCCCTATTTAAAATTAATAAAAAATAGCTTCATGCAGTATCCTGCACAAAGAAATGTGTGGGTTTTTAAAACAACCTATTCTTACATTAACTTAACCCATTTTCCACATCATGTAAACTAAAAAGGTAAAATTGAGTGTACTTCTCAGATAAAGGTAATTTTTTTAAACATACATTCGAGTACAGATCAATTATTATTCCTTAATCTCGCCGATTTCATCATTCTACGATTCAAGAATAACTCCACATATAGTTACTTGGAATTCATCTTAAACATTAATCATTATCGTTCACTGTTGAATATTGACGACACGTAGCATTACTTAATGTGATATTTATGTTACTATTAAGCAATAGAACTTTCAATAATAGGCTTAGCCTCATTGAGAATTAACGCTCATGACTGCTTAAGACAGGCTGGCCGTGCGCCAGAGATTATAGTGACGGAACTGCAACATTAGTGTTGAGGTGTCCCATATTCGAGTAAAGGACTAGAATTAATTAGCGAATAACTGCTGCATAAGCTGCCGAGGCATCTTATCTCGGCATCCGCATTGAAGTTATATTACACGTAACAATATGTGGGTACGGAGCGCAATCGCTTTCAGTTACCCAGTTTTACGAGCGGTAGTAGTTACATGGGAAACTCTACAAAAGTTCATTAGTCTGACTGCCTGTCCACTCTCGTAAACGCCGTAATAAACCATCACGGCCATACAGCAAAAGTGTTTGTTTTTAAATACAATTAATAATCTTTCAAAGGTTTATACATACAAGTTATCCGTATAGTGCGACAGCTAAAAGTTTCCCTGAAATGATAAAAGTTTATCATTATTTGTTTATAATCTTGATTGTTTACATTTTTTACTTAAATCGCTTATTCATCATTAAGATTGATACGTAACGGAGGCTGTTATTAATGTTTGCTGCTGTTTATTAATGCTGTTTATTAAAAGCGTTGGCAGCGTTCTTAGTCCTCCGATAGCGTTGACGGATCGAGGAGCGTGAAGTAGGAACACAAACATCAATTAGTAGACAAAATAACACTTGTCGTACATCAATTCAACATAATTGCCAACCCACCTGTAATTGTGGACTTTAACTGACAATCCCGCTAACATAGAGTTAATGAAAATCCTGAATCCAATAGCGCGTAATAGCCCTATATGCGACCTGCCTGCTCGAGTGACATTGTCAGCTGTAAGTTCATTAGCTCGATGTACCATCACAGGCTAACAAAGGGAAATACCATGTTACAGAGCCAGTACGTCGATCAACTGTAGTGCTCTCAGCAATAGCTATAGTTATATCATAGCCTTTTATTCCGTGATTTTAATCTACAGTTATATTCTTTTACTGTCGCAACATATTGAAAACCTCGTCGTTTTGCACGAAGTAATTTTATAGAGGAAATAGACTTTTAAATGTGTGATATTATATTTTATTTAAGTAATTGCCTTCAGGCATTTGACACAATTCCTCTGCTTATAGTCTTTTTCACCTACATCTAACCCACTTTTACATAAAATTAAAGACTGAACTTTAAGTAAACTTATTCTCAAAGAATAATAAAATAATCAGATTAGGTGATGAAATTGTTATGATAGAAAATTTTTCACGGTTAGCTTTTAGCAGTTCGAATTTGAATTTTGTTGAATGAAATGATTTTTATTTGAAAATTATGGTTTTTCCAGTTTGTGAAGAGGAAACTTTCCTTTCACCTTGTATTTGTCTTTACATAAAGTTCATTGTGAATGCTAAGGCAAAGTCGGTTTTATCTCAGCAAGGTCTTCATTGTGTAAAGCTTAATGAGCGGTTGCTATTGTTAATTCACGTCGCACAGCTTTAGAATGGCTTGAACTTCCAAATTTCCATTTCTAGACATGGGATGGCACTTGGAATATTATACATATTTAACGTAGCGGACTTTAGTGCAAATACACCTATGTATGATTGTAACGTTATTCGAGTATCCTAAACATCCTAAAAATGTAATGTGTTGATGAATTTTCAACGTTTTCGCTTATATATAAAAGAATAAAAATCTAAAAAATAAATACATTTTAAGTAATAACAATTTCATAACAGGAAGATATTTTTCTACTAAGAGTCAAATTTTTCAATTCGCTTTAGAAGAATTAATAGCGTAAGTTTAATACACTCGGGAACTCCCGCGACAGATAAGAGGTGCTGTAAATAGTAATTAGAAAATTTCATTCCTTAAGTTGAAAATGAAATCTGGTTGTGAAAAAAAAATCCAAACAATAATCTTTCTAGTTCAATTATCTATCCCGTGAAATGTTCCTGTTCAGAACTTTATTCCTTTGGAGACTCTGTAGTGAGAACCTCGTAGCGCAGTGCTACGGCGTAGGACTATAAAGGCGATGGGAGTTAGATTCCCTCTCGTATGAATGAATTGCTTTATTTTTTGTAGTATGTACAGACATAAGAGTGTATGTGTGTGTGTCTGCATGATTATCTGTGACATCGTAGCTCTCAAAAAAGCGAAACAATTAATTGTGAATAGCATAATTTTCGTATATAATGAATATTATAGTAAATTAGTATTATTCTTATCACTATTGAAATTCATTAATTTAAATATGAAAAATCTTAATATTAATATGCCTTTGCATATTAAGATTTTTCAGATTCATGCTCAAATCAAATCAAAATCAAAAAGGTTTCCAAAGTGAGTAAATGAAAATATTAAAAGAATCATTGTCCCGGGTGGCAAATAAGCAATTAGCCCACTACCGTTGCGTTTACACAATGAACAAATATTTAATTGCTATATTTTTATACCGTAACACAAATTGACGAATGTAAGAAGTGAAGTGAATATTTTAATACAATTCTTAGCAATAAAAGCGACATCCCTACAAGTACCAGCTGTCACAGATTGCAATACTAATAATAATAATAATAAGTTATTAGTTCATGAATTAAATTAATAACTCGTGCTGCTATTAGTACTAGATACTTATTGTGACTACTTCTTAGAGACATTACTTTATATTTAAGTTATAGATATACCACTACTAGGTATCAAAGCCCTTTTCCATTTTAACACTCAAATTTGTTAATTATCGGAATAAAGTATTTTAAAGACATGTGTGTGTTTCAGAGTGAAATGGCGCGGGACAGTCTCCCGGGTGTCACGCTCAGGCTCTCCGACCAAGTAAGCCACGTCGGTGTTTCTTAATTGATATACTTCAAAAGGAATATTATTTTTACCTAATACTTACTTAAGCATTTTTGTATAATGTGTGATATTTTTATGTAAATATAAGGGAGAATACGGGGACGTTTTATGCAAATAAATTGTCCTTACATATAAATCACTTTGGTCCCAATTTTTCGCTAATAAGAAACATTGCACTTTCGGTGGATGATACCGACTCTATTCTTTATTTGAAAGGATCGATTAAGCAAATATATTATTAACAAAAAATTGTTTTAATTATAATTTGAACAGTAAAACGTGTGTTTACATAACAGGAAAGGAGTATCTTGGCAGTGGGTCCCATTTGCTTGCGACTTGCTGGATGTTTCAATCACAACGAGCTGTATATAGGAGTAAATACAAAGGGCCAAAGTCCATGCGGCCAAAGTCGTGAACAGTCACTAGTTCTTAATAACAACGTATTAAGGGTACTTATAGTGTTTTATAAGTACCCTTAATACGATGGAGTACGATCTCTATGTTCACTCTCACTTTATATTTATGCGCAATCGTGAAATATAACATATCAGTTTCATATAAGAAAAATGGCAACCAGATGTTAAAACATATTTACTGCTCGATGCCAGAGTCGTTGCAGTGCGCCGTCACATTACTGCGATATATGTATTATGTTCACATTCTGCAAACTTCATACTTGTCTAGAGTTATGTGACGATACACTTTATTATAATATTTTACATTGTAAAGCAAAGGAATATTTTAATGTGAAAAGTTGCAGAACGAATTATTTAATTTTTTGTTATATTTATAAGTTGAGCGGTATTATCGTGATTTACAAATATATTTAAAAATCTAATTGTAAAGATTATTAAAAAAATCTAAATTATGAATAAATGTTAAAACAAACTTATAAAAGTGGGTTTAAATTTCACAAGATTTTTATCCTATTTTTAAATCATACCATATTCTCTCACCCACTGACTAATGTATTTTGAATACTTGTACAATACACAATGTCGATTTAAAAGCGCTAATTGTATTAATTGTCTCCACACCGCAGCTTGGTTCTCATCCACTTCCATGGGTTGGCTGGATCTTTACAGTTTTTATTATTTATTTGTGTTTTAAATAAAGAGAGAAATTATTAATATATTTACTAGCATAATACACTTTTACGAACGTAAAATGCAAACAAAGTAAAAAAGTGACTGGAATTACTGAAACAAATTATGACCAACACACTCCATTCAAAATAGCTCGAGGCGTCCTCGTGTACTGTGTTTGAATAAAACATTTAAACATTTAAACTATTTAAATGTTAATTTTAACAAAAATAGTTTTTATAATGCTGATATATTAATAATGGTATGGATGTAGAGTCACATATTTAAATTCAATTCTAAATAAATGGTATTTGAAAAATATTCTTGTATACACAAAATATATTTTTATTTTAGGTAGCTAACTACCTCGTACGTTCTAAAACGATATATTTTTAAAATGAATATTTTTTAAATATATATATATATATATATATATATTTCTTTAAGAATTTAAAAGTTTAAAAAACAACTGCGCAGCTATTCATCATATGATGCGAATATTCATATATCTATATTTTTTCTGTATCTCTTTGGAAATTGATACTTATTGTATATGAAAAGCTTCACTCGTTAGCACTGTGTTCGAATATGACTGTCTAAAATAATGAGCGCGACGGCTTTTGAAGTCTTCTTGTATCTTTTCTTCGAAATAATAAATATACTACATCCCAGTAGGGGAGAGCGGGGCCAAAAGTTCCGATTTTTTTTTAACCTCAAATATTGCTACGAATACTTGATTTCAGTATTTATACAATATAATCAAAATCAACTTACATATCTAGACTTGCAATTAAAACAGTAATTTGGGTTATTCTTTGTAAGACTTTTTTGTTATGAATTTTTTTATGACTGAAGTCGGAAAGTAACAACTTACCCCGAGTTGGGGCAAGTTGTTAACAGACTGGGGTAAATTGTTACCATATTTTTTAAAGCTATTATTTGCAAAATAAAAAACAATAAGTAATCGAACAAAGCCTGTTTATTTAAGGAATAATCAACAGTATCATAATAATCACCAGACGCAACAGCAAATCTTTTTTAACCGACTTCTGTAAGAAAAGGAGATTATCAATACGACTGTTTCTTTTTTTTATGTATGTTACTTCATAACTTTTGATTAGGTGAACCGATTTTGATGATTTTTTTTTATTTGAAAGGTAGTGCTTCCCATGTGGGAACTAATTTTTATTTGGTCTATTTTTGACAATGGTATCTATGAGAAAATCACATAAGTATTAAATTTGTATTGGTACGTGTGCGACAAAATGACGAATGACTCAATATCACGCCAACCGATTCTAATGATTCTTTTCTTATTTGAAAGGATACACTTCAAGGATAGTTTGATGAAAGTTTGGTTAGGTTCTGATTATAAAATCCGGTCAAAATTGAGAAAATTTGTTTTTATTTTGGTAAATATTAATTATACTAGAATAGTTACAAGGGAAAACTTTGTTAAAATTATTGTCAGAAGTAAGATTCCCCATCGTTGCATTTCTTTTCAACCAACCTCAAAAAAGAAGTTTTCATTTTCAACCGACTTCAAAAAAGGGAGAGGTTCCCAATTGGCCCGAATATTTTTTATGTATTTTCTTGTTAATATACCAAAATGTTAGTTTCCATAAAAATAATACCTAATTGAGTCAAGTTTTACATATCGCAAAAGATGCCACTCGTTACCAACCACTACCACCACAAACAATACTCGTTTAAGAAATATCCTTTTAAGGTTACTTATCACTTAAAATCGTAAAAAGAATTAATTTTGAACAAAAAAAAAACCGAACCGAAAAACAACGGAACTAAAAAGTAAAAGATAATTTTACATAAAATAAAACTTATTTTGATTTTGTTAAGCCAAAATAATAAACAAAAATTTTATACCTTTAGGTTTTCTCACTTAATATGTATATGTAATTCTTTGGTAACAGTTTTTATCTTATTCCTGCAATCTTTGAAAACTACATCCGCTGCTTTTTGCATCAACTCATATGACACATAACCTCGAGTTGATTTCCGAGCATAAGTCCGCATGTTACTAAATTACATTATTTTTTAGTATGAAAAATTACAATATTTACATCCCATTATTGGTACAAATGAATTGGCGAAAGTTTTTCGTCACAACAACAGGTCACAACATGCCCCAAAAAAAGGGAACATCTAGCCCCAAAAACACGTGTTGAAAAAAAATTAAATATAAATAAGATATAGAAAACATAAATAATTTACAAATAGTGTTCCGAAATAGTAGGTAATATAATGTAAAAAAAACACTAACATACTCGAGGCTAATCGTTAAAATTTGTGAGATAGACCAAAAATATGAAATGCAAAAATATTTACAATCGTGCACCAACGACACCCGTGTGCTATTCCATTGGTTTCGGATGCCACTGGATTGTTCAATATGCTGGCCATGGGTGCGCTATCACATTGCATTTCACTATATGTTTACTAAATATTCCTATCACTTTTCTCCGCGAAATTATTTCCATCGGAACAACTTACCTCGGTAACTTTTAGCCCCGCTCTCCCCTACTCCACATATAATTAAAGGAAACGTGAGATTTAACCAGAAATATTAATGAATGTTTTCAGGACAGACGTACGGGAATAAATTCGAATAGTTCGCTGCATGTCGGGTAAACTTTTTGCTTGTACTTACCATTTTTAATTTAAAGTTCATAATTGAATTCATAATTTCTCTACTTTAGTTGATATAATTTACAAGGTAATGTGAACCAACGAACTTATGTATAACATAAAATGAACATGTTGATGTTTTTATATTATCTCGGTACAAACATTTCAGAATTATAACATTTTTCCTAATTAGTACATTTAAAATATTCCGTAAATGTGCGTTAAATACTAAATGCTAAATTTATATTTTTTAATTCATAAAATTGTTGGAATACATAATGCTTTTGCGATTACGGCATCACTAAATCTTCAGAACTCGTTAATCGAACTTTATCGAAGTGCTGTCCCGCGTCTGACGCCAGCTGCCTTTGGCAGAGCTCTCGTTCTAGGCAACTCCGATTTAAGTGATGAAATTCACATCGAAGGAGACGATAGGAACACAACAGATATGCTGTTGAAAGTCCATTTAAAATATTGTTAGCTAAACGACTTATTCATTAAAATGTGATAACTTATAAATAAATTAAGATTTCGTGAACACAAAATATTTGCCAGAATATCTAAACATGTTTATGTACGCAACTGGTTGTGACAGTCTTAGACAACTGGTGACCGAAAAATCGTCATATTGTTTATTGTGAAGTTTCAATTCTGACCATTGGCATTATCAAACAGAACTCATATATTATATGGTCAATTATGGTAGAAAACTGATATTTTTATTAAGAATATAATAAAATTTATATTTTCACAGTAATACAAATAGTTTAATGCAAAATGTGTTATGATAAATAAGTTACTAACATTTTTTAGAGACGATAAAACGTTATAAACGCTATACGAGTAGGTATCTAGCGGACTCTTACTACAGGTAATGGAGATACCGCTTAAGCTAACGACGTCTTGTCTCGAAGGCTATTTCATTCAGCTGTTTAAATATTACGCATTTCCATAATACTGAAGTTGAAAGCGCATTACCGCATTATTCTTTCATTTGTGACGATGTTTTTTTCACAATTTATCCCATATTTTTACAATAATATCGTATATATATATCAAGCTAAAAATACTAAAAAATATAAATAAAAACTATAGTATGTGTTTCTACCACTTTGTCAATTCTAATACAAATAAACTAAATAACAACTGAAATTTCCGATCACGAGGCGGCGTTTAAAAGGCTGTTAGCAATAAAATGCTAGTTCATGTTTGGAATGCGTCAGTCAACCATTTACATGTTTTTGTACACAACATGTCCGTCACGGCTGTAGCTCGCTTGTAAAAAAATGTATGATACAGGAACAGATTATAAATTTTATCTGGATTTACTACAAACAATTTCAATTGTGTTTAAATGTTCAAGTCGAAGGAATAACTTCACGCTATTCCTATGTTTTTGACTTTAATTTATAGTCAAAAGTAATTAATTTGCTTAGATTTATAAATGATAAGATTATTAAAAATAGCATGACTTTTGTGAAATGATTGTCTGCGCTAAGTATTTTATCATATATTTATAATATTTGTATTTAATATTCTATCAGTAATAATTTGAGGGCCGTCTAAATTTATTCATGAAGTGAAATCTTTATTTCCATATTTGATAGGGTTCAACCTTAAGGAGTTAAATATTAAGATTAGTAGAATCAAAGGAGTTAGTTTAAATTTGATACTTTGGTGAAGGGGTTAGTTTGATAGTAGATATTTGCAAGTGGGTAGATTACGTCTGAAGGATCATCCAGTGAAAGTTAGAACTAACAATAAAGATCTTTAAGATTTAGGTATTGTCAAATGTACTTACTTGTGTGCTTGTTATATTTTTTATGAATGTATTTTTTATGTATTATTTAAAAAAAATCTGTTTATTATATGAATAATCATGTAGCACAAGCGGGCGAAGCCGCAGGCTCGCGGGTCGCTAGTATATAAATACATGTAGGAAATGGTCAAAAGCAGGATTTTGCTTTTTGCTTCAGGTAACGAGTCGCGAGCACTTTGACCTCGCCGCCTCGTTCCCGTCTCCTTTAGTTTCTTTGAGAGTTGATTGAGCGCAGCACTTTGTGTGCATACGAAAACGTCTGCACTGAACTCCTAGGGATTTAGTTCAGCTTCAGCTTTTAGGCAACGTTCCAGGATAACATTTTTCGCTTACGTTAACTTTTTTTTAGATTGCAATTTTTTAAATCTGAAATCTGTAGATTGTCTACCTATTGTTGTTTTTATTTTAAATTTCATAATAGTTACTATACATTACCTATTAGCTTTTTTTAAGCTTCACCGTGACACGTGGGACTCAAAAGGAAAAAAAAATGTTTCAAAAAATCATACATAAGAAAAATTTGAGCAGATGAAGTGGTTAATATTTCAGTTTTTTTATTCTTATTAGATTTTCGATAAATTTAAATTACAAATATTTAAAAAGGTTTGTTACTATTGAATATTGTTTTGTTGGTAGTATCGCAAATAAATTAAATTTGAAATTAATTCATTTGTCACACATGTCACGTTCTACGTGCGCTATGTTTATTCTACAGAGTATTCCAACAATGTGGTTGGTATATTGCGAACAATAAACTATAGAGAATTTGTTAAATAGAGTTTCTATTAACTAAAACTGTATGAAATTTACTAAATGCATGAATTCATATAATACATCTATTACAAAATGGATTATTGTTATTTTTCTCGATTTCCCAATGCATAGGAAGGTAGTGTCCAGTCTATGTGTGTCCGTAACTATGTACCTGGTATAGATCATGCGTTAAAAAATTTAGATGATCCTTATGATAATCGATTTGTCTTTATCTTGGAAATGTCACTTAAAGACATGAAAATAATCAAAATTCTTCAACGACAGCCTGACGTCCTATTGTATAAATGAAAGACAAAATAAATAAATTATTTAGAAAACCTAATACCTAATATCCTTGATTCAAAGCGGAGAAAATTGCATTTCCATTTTATATTTCCTCTACAAACTGTAATATCAAAGTTATGCAAGAACAATAGTCCACCAAGGAGCAGCAATAACCCGAGGGCAGTCACACTAGTCATACTTCACACTGCACAGACAAGTAATGTGCGATGCACTCACTGTAGAGTCAATGTGGGACATCTTACTATCTGTGACAGATATACAATATGACCGCGGGAGCTTCATTTTGTTATATATGTTGAAAGCAATCAGTGGCAGAACTTTTAATGGTGATTTAAAAAATATTTTATTTTTAAATACCATTTAATCAGTAGATTTTTTATTTAACTTTTCGTTTAATTTATGAATGTCTCGGTAAAGATATTATAATGACAAATATGACATTTTGTACTCGCTACTCCGGCGGGGCATAAACACTTAAGGATTTTTGAAATTAATAATTTTAGAATATAGGATCTAGTAATTAAGCTATAAGTTAATAGTAGCGTTTGGAGCTCCGTTCTCTCTCTCCCGGCTAGGGATAAAGCTAAGTGAAGATAACTTAAACGTACAATCAAATTATTATAATTAAGTTCAGCTGCGAGACGTACGACGTACGCACGTATCTTTACGGTAATGAGCGTAATCGTACATGATACATGTAAGCATAGAGACATCTGTTCTCCACTTTCTTCCCGAATTAGAGACAATGTATGTTTGTTAGCGGAAAATTTTGTTATTTTTTTTTTATATGGAATAGGCTTGCGTTTGACCGCATCAAGTCTGGTAGGGTCTGGTTACCTCATATTGTTACCAATCATTCTATAGAATCAAATCCATGGCTTACACGTAACGACAAATACTGTCGCGTTATTCAAATGCTATCCTACAATAATGTCTATTCAAGTTTCGTAAAGAAAATTCTACTAAAAATTTAATAATTTATAAATTAAAGACAATATTTTATTTGTTACACACATATATGTATTTTATAGTATCACATTTGTATATTCAAGAATGCAAGATTTCCCGGCGGAGCTTTGATCCAGCGTTCAATGTAAGTCCGGAATAAACTTCATACATAAACATCTCTAAACGTTGGTTTGGTCGTCGTCACTTTGAAGTGGATTTATATTTATATACTTTGTAAATGTATATTATTTAAAATATTTTACTTATATTTTTATCAGCACGCTTAAGATATAATGTAATTTATCACTACAGTTTTAAGAAAATATAATTAAACCTATTTTTATTTGAATATATCTATTGGTGTAAAATATTTTCAAACTGAACATATTGTGTAATATTTTAACGAGCAAACAAATACGTTTAAAGTATTCCACCGATTGGAACTCGAAACTTGAAAGTGTTGGCGCCAAGATAGCGTAGCGTCTTACAAAAATTTTAAATATTAAATATTAAGTACAATACATTTTAATGTTGTTAAAATATGAAATTTAATTAATATTTTTTAACGTTTTTGTTCAAAGTCAAACGCAATTTATATGAATCATTTGACAAGTATCCTATATTTAAACGACATCATACGCACGATTAGCGTAGTACTTCTCGCGACCGTCAAGTGGTGGATAGGAGATCAGGGAGACAATAACCATTGTACGCACTAAACCTCGAATGAAGCCATATGAAATGATGAAGATGTTGATAGAATCTGTCTATCTATCAAGCTGTCTATTCCACTTAACATCATTTTGAGGCGCCATGAAGCGAAAAGTATGCAAATATTTGACATTTGTATCGGCAGTCCAAATAACCGGAAGCTGTTGTTGACCTCGAACAAATAAACGTTTTCATTTGTATACCGGCGTGAATACATATTTATATCACATTCTTTTTAATGTTTTTATGTCTGCTATTTACTTTGTTGCGTAACTTTCATATACTGGAAGGATAAAAATATTCCGCAAATTAATAATTATATATTAAAGTTGACTCTTCTACTTATATATTATACTCGTAATAACGTCAACTAAATGGAGTACCAGTTATTATATTGTATATAAAATATTTTATGTTCAAGAGTAAAATATCTTGTACGCCACAAAATAGTTAGATCATTGCGAAATAACAATAATGTATTATGTTTCACAAACTTTACTAAAGTCAACATTGTAAACCTTAAGTTCCAGTTGTTGTTTTCTATTCTCTTTAAGAGCACGTTAAGAGAGCCCTAAGTTATCTATTCAAAAACCACTCACATCTGTTCGTGAGGTCTACTTGCCCAGTGACCGTGTATCGTGCTCGCAGTTAGCAAGTTGGCCCATATCTGTGTAGATTAGTTGTTCGGAAACTTTCAATAGACACATCATATTTTATAGCGTTTTCGAGTTTTCGCAGTTTCTATTTTGTCCAACATTGCCTTTTATGCTATAGAAGCCTGTAAATTAATACAGCAATAGGCTTCACTAACAATTATAAAACAGAGATATAATTTGACCTATTGGTCTATTATACTGTAGCAGAAATCAAAAGCAAAAATGATGATATCGATTCCTATTGGAAATACACAATGTGTGCGGCGTCATGCGTTCTGACCGCATACGCAACACATCGTAGTCTTAGAGTCCGTGACGTAGCGAATAAGCTCCAAGAGCGTCGTCTGAGATGGTTTGGCCATGTTGCCCGCTGGCAAAAGAAGTGTGTCGGATGCAACTATATCAGTCTCTGGAATGAGACCTCCCGGACGCCCAAGGAAGCGCTGGTTGGGTGTCGAGATACAGAATATGAGAACACACCGAGGATGCTAAAGACCGTGCAAAGTGGAGTAGGTTAAGTAAAAAGGCAGACCCTGACAATAGCCAGAAAGGAGAAGAAGAATGCTTCAGTGCCTAGGGTGTTAAAATTTAGTTTAGTAATATTCTTCTTGAATTGTGGTTATGTGTAATATAGAACTGTCTTTATTGGCTTCGTGATATCCTATCGCGCTTTTCAATTTAAGCTTTTAAAGTCCAAACGGCAGTTATACAAGTATTTTTCGCTGAATGTGCAATATGAGGTTCAGTATTCAACGCACGAGAAATTTCAGTGTTGGTGGTAATACTATAAACTAGGAATCGGAAATACTAACGCTCTATCGCGTGTCAACTAGAAAGTTTAAAAGGATCGTATAACTAAATTGTACGAAAAGCACAAATATCACCCTTCAATATATTTTATTAATTATAAAATTACAATTTACCTTACCTTCTACCCTACCTTTTATTTTTTATATTCTTTTCAGCTCCACGTTGTATATTGCATATAGTAACAGTAGACAGTCCGTTATTTGTTTTCTATCGGAATTCGAAACATTTTGTGTTGAGAGGCTGTGAATTTACCGCCACGAGCCGTGATTACTTAGTAGGAAGTAGTCACCGTCGGTGTACCGTCACCGGCGCACGGCACAAGCCGAGAGCTCACGTGAAAGTGAACCCACTGGCACTACTGACACGAATTATTTCAGTATCGTCAGTGAAATGCCCACTAAATAATAGGGGAAATATCACATTATCAATATGATGAATGACGTCTCATATGTTAGTTGACGTTATGTAATAGCTCCAAAAAGTGTTTAGTCATTTTCCTTTAACTAAAATTTCTACCCAAATACGTACAGAGCATTCTCTACCATTATTGTCTATTTATTAAAGCTTCCCATTAAATCGGTAGTTTTAACCAGAACTAATTAATGTACTCCACGCTGTTAGGGACAGATTGCAGAGCGGCGTGTTCACTAGACGCACAGTTTGGGAATGAATCGCGCCTGTCGATTTGTGTTAATTGTAGAGAACGGCTTGTAAAGGCTTTGAATTTTAATTTAAATGTAGTTCAGTGTTTTAATTAATGAGAAAGACAATTAGCCAGCTTGCTAGATTTTTATTTTTATTTTACTTATAAATATTTTACTAAATTAAATAAATACATTTTATAGATGTTGTATTAACGTAAATATCTTAATTTATGTTATAATGATGAAATACTTTTAGGCAAGCAAGTATTTTTTATTTCAATCTAGCTAGGAATATGCGAAGTTTTTTTTATTAAAAAAAGATTATTCCATTTATATTCAATATTTTTTACCCTGGTATGCATATATCGCGACAATGATTTATGCTATCGTATCAAATAATAAAAACTAACATTTATAACACACGCATGACGCCTCTTATCAAACAAATACGACATTTTTCTCTCGTCAACTAAATTTAATAAAATAAAAACATGATTCAAAAATTCCAAATATACATAATATTTTTCGAAACGAGAAGCTCAAACAAATCCGCACATGTTTTTCAGTTCGTTTTTAATCCGTCCATACCAATTATGGTCGACGTACCAAACACTATAGAAAAACGCCGATGCTGCAAACTAGGTGGAGAGAACGGCTTCATTCATACAGTTTGGGATTATTCCAAAAAAACATGACTTAGGCGTTGGGAGTACATAGATTTTAATTTCATGGTTCATAGCTCGTGGATTTTGCTATTTAGATATAGACCTTACATTAAATGTGAACTAGTCAAGCCAGGATTCCCGCTGGATTCAAAGGGCGCAGGACCGGACGGAGTGGCGATAATTTGGGGAGGCCTATGTCCAGCAGTGGACGTTGAAAGGCTGATAGATAGATGGATGGATGGTATAAATATTTTTAGATGTGAATATTTATTTTATTTGAGGTCAATCTTGGCGCCGAGGTAAAAGGGTAACTGTAAACGCTACTGGCTGTGTGTTCGATCCCCACTCGAGGAATTTAAATATTTATTTTAATTTACATTTACATTTCCTCGCTCTGGTATTTAAGCAAAACGCAGAAAGTAACGGACGGAGTGATTAACAAAAGGTTCCCTCTGCTTACCCTGCTGTGTGAGTAGTTAAATAATGAAAATATAATATAAATAAAGATTTATAAATCTATAAACGAACAACTCAAAAGTTGAATACGTACGCTGAGTCTAACAATATCAATGGAAAAGTACATTTAACACAGTTTTATTTTATTTGTTTTGGTAATAATAGTGCAAACGTATCGAGGAGCATTTTAAACCATTTACGGACAACGCAAGCAACGGGCTCCTTTATCACTGCAACAGAAAGTAACAACTCTGCGAGTTTTACTCAGCAATTTGTACAAAGCGTACACTCACAGCTTCCACTGTTGCACTTATTTCTAAACAGATAATATATATGCTTGTTGGAACTTTAAATTATTTATTTAAAAATGTATAACATTAAAGCTGCCGCCGCAGAAACACATATGAACGGGACTCATATGTATATCCTTATATATTGAACTAGACAAATATATGTCATGATATATTTGACAGTCATTTTATATACATTGCGTTTTGTTATTACAAGAGTTAGAGCGAAAAATATTTAAATATGGTTTATAAATAAATACTTGTTAATTATTATCTAAAATTCATATTTTTGGAATCAGTGTCAACTAAGGCAAAAAAAGATTTATAAAAAAATACCATTAGAGGCCCAGTCGTCGTGTAGAGGTACTAGCGTGTGACTGTAAACGCGAGTTCTGTTCCTACTCGAGGAAATCAAATATTAAATTTTATTTTCTTCGCTCTGGTGTCGAGGCAAAGCGCGGCGTTGAGCTCCGCCACTCAACACCCGATGTCTCCAGAGTTCGGCACTAGGCTCACTATATGCGAGTAACCAAAAATAACAGATGTAATTTTTGAAGATATTTCAATCAAAATTTTAAACATATAGCGTCGGAATTTAAATCGTGATCACGATCCAATCGTCCTCTTTTATTTCTACTTCCTTGTTGTGGGCAATTCTCCGTGTTCGCTATGTGTAAAATATTCCTCTTACAAAATCTATATTCTACTTGTGAGAGAAACCGAGATCACATAAATGTCACAATATAACAGAACAAAAGAAGTATACCGCTACTTTGATTATTATAGTTTCAAAATATACAAATATTTCGTGCATGAAAATTTGCGCAACAACTAACACTGACAAGTTCAGCATTTAATAAATAATAAGCATTTTGTTAGTGGAAATCGAACTTACGATCATCATTATAGTTCATCAAAAACATACGTACCCAACTACAGTTGCGGAGAAGCGGTGAAATAATGAAAACTGAAGTTTGTAGTAAATTATGATAGATAACAAAAGCCACTGTGAGTCTTATAAAAGCCCGAGGAACAAAATTATAACTTAAGACAAATTTGTACGAATATAACTTCGTTCTGTAATTTACTTTACTTATATAGCTAAAGAAAATGCTTTAATTAATAAATATTGAAATCCTGTTACGTGTGTACATCTAAATAATGCACATAAATTTATTTGTAAAAGATAAAAAAAAATATTTAACCCGATTAATCGCGTTTATTTAGTTTTATACATTTTTGGAAATCCGATGTTTCGAACCTTTACAGTAGTCCGTGGTCACACGCGGTGGTAGACTGAGGTCTAATTCATCTGTGAGTTCCATTTCATAATTATTATATCAAACTACCGCCATCAATTTCTTAATAAAGGTAATTAAGAAATCGATGACAGCACACAACGATATAACGACGTATAACACAATTTTATATGTGTAGGTTTGTGTATATTTATTTATTGTATACTCCGGGGACGGCTTTATAAGATGGCAGGTTTTATTTATCATCACTTTGACGTGAAGTAAGAAAACTGGAAGAAATTAGATTGTGCCTTCGCCGTCAGTCTCTAGACGCCTCTCTCTTTAGAATTATATTACATTTTAGTTTTTATTATTAAACAAACCGGCCTCGAAGCTTAAATTGAAATGTAAATATATATAAATTTTATACAATATGTTAGGAAACAGACTTTTACTAAATAGTATAATTTAGACGTCTATGCAAAAATAAGCATATATAAATGTTAAGGTAACAGAAATATGTTAGCTAAATGTGAAATAGATAATTCCTTGTCATAGTTTTTAATAAAAGCTGATTTTATTAATACTGAAGTAGATTTAAAGTTTTATTTACTGGCAGCGGCTATTGGAAAGATTAAGAGGATACACAAGAGATTAACCAGATTTTACCAAACTAAAGTAGGCGAAAATATTTGTGGACTAACTCGGAGCACTTTGCAGATAAAAGCTTTTAATCCAATAATAAGAGGAAATGAAACAAAAGAAAGGCTTAAAAGGTGGCTAATAAGATCTTTCTATTTAATAAATACACTATTATCTCAATCGAGAGTAAATAGAGAATTGGGAGATCATTTATTTAAAAGCAACGACCGCATCTGGCGTTTGTTGGTTTATGTCGGTTAAATTCAATAATCTCAGTAGGACCGACTGAGGCGGACCGTTGCAAGATTTTCGGTTTCCCTCCCCAGTTCATACGGCCCATAATCACATTTGCTAAGTGACCAGCTTAACTTGGTGTCGCAATAACAATAATGTTTATTTATTATTAGAAAACGAAAGAAGAATTTACCATTGAAACATAAAGATTCAATGCTATAAAGATGAAGGATTGTTACTAATCTACTTTGATATTTTACGAGGCATAATAAGACGACGACGACCTTTCTTTGAAAGATATTTTTTTCTGAAAGCATAGTATGTAATATAAAGATTGGGTTTCTCAATAGTAAATGTAGGTATTCATTTTTGCTTTTCATGTTATTTTGTAAAACCTACTCATAATTTATTTTTAGCACAAATGTAATATGGATAATTTTATCAATTGTTAACAAAGGCCTAAAGTAGGTCAAAGACTGGAGTCAAAACTGTATAATAACATTGAAACTTAGGCCTATATTTTAGTATAATTTTTCCATTAGTACCACTTTGCAATTTTTTTGTTATTGCTAAGAAACATACACCGCTTAGCGTCTGCTGCTGTTTTAATTTTTTTTAACAGAATTCTGAATTCTGTTTCATGGTTATATTTTATCTGTTATACAAAAAAGTAAGTAAAAATACATGAAAAAAATTAACAAAGTTTCACCTCTTTCTACTTAAGTAGTGCTAAACGCTACGAACCAGGCGTAGCCTCATATGAGTGCTTTATTGTGATATCTAGTTAAAAGAACTTTTTATTTTACGTGCGACACAGACAAGGGTAGATATTTCTATTGATAATGATTCTGTAGACTCGTAGTGCTGTCGCTAGACAAAGAGATCAATTTTGTCATTTAACTACGTTGAACTTAAAATTCTTAATCAATCTTCAAATTCTTGTGTATTCATTCACAATAAAAAAAGCTATTTGTGTTTAGTGTTATAGTAAAATAATATTTTAAAATTATGAATGTTTAATTGCATGCAAATTACGTTCAGTTATAATTATTACGAGCCCATTATTTGTTGCTATAATATCAATTTCGTAACGTAATTATATCGAATGATGAACAAGAGCTACATTAATGTTTACACATAACTTATTTATTATTACATAATATAAAAATTAAGGGGTTTTCTATGGATTTTTTCATAAGACGTACGTTAATAAGGTTTTATGGATAGCTTCTTTGATTTTTATTCATACGTTGTGTTATTTAAAAGACTATGAATATTAAGACAGTTAATTAGTGACATCTATAAATCTACGTTTATTTATCATATCGTGCAATTTTAATAACTTAATAGGAAAAACATCGAGATACTTACATACATATATATACGTACTAGCGGCCTACTAAGGTATAGGTATATTTATCTATATAGATAAATATAATATGTCAGTAATAAGTTTTCTATGTGCTTACAGTCTCCACGCTCTATAGGACTAACATTATACTCTGCAAGTCAACCATATATCAACGGATGTAGAGCCTACTGTACAGTATATAGTGGACAGGGCTGCGTAAGTGCGTACACTCGATGATCAACACAGGACGCTGTCTCTCTATCTGACAGATAACACATGTAACACATGGAACTGTCCCTTCGATCGTGATTAACTGACAGTTATTGTGTTGACTATGTAAAGATATCGTTTTAAATAATAATTTTATTCAATTGTTTTGTTTAATATTCGTAATAAGTATTATAATTTTAAAGAAATTGTAGTATAAAGTAAGATTATTTAGCTTTAGCCCGCTTGTAGCAAGGTAGGAGCCTAATGTTGAGACACTTTCCGTCGAATTCTCATTGCGTGTTGAGTGGTGAAACTCAACGCCGCGTTTATTATACTTGCTAAAACTGTAACAATAGAAGTTAATTAATTTTTAATAAAATGATAATATTTAAGTTTGTTTGTGATACGATGGGTTTTATTTGATATAATCTTCAGAGATTAAAGTCCGTTTAATTTTCTAGAATAAAAATAATAATAATAATAATAACTTTTATTTTCTTTTTAATTTGACAATTACAATTACAAACTAAGTTTGTTCTCGCTGACTGTAAAACGTTGAACGCCACCGCGTCTTTATCTAAAGCATTTATCAAATATACTCACAGCCCTTGGAAAATTTATTGGTTTTCAAATGACCGCTCTATCGGTTGAGATTGCGCAGTCCATTATAATGCGACGAACGATTCATAAATAATTTTCTTTGCACGTAGAAGATAAAAAAAATATAATGATATATTTTTATTTATGGAGAAAGTTTCTATTAAAATTTATTGTTGTTAGTATAAATTCTATTTTATAAAGAATAATGTGCTGCAAATTATTACTTCTTTACTTTTTTTTCTACTTCAAAATAAGTAACAGTGCTTTCAAAGTGTTCGTTGTTCACAAAAAAAAAAAAACATTTTTTTAGTCAAATAAAATCAAAATCAGCAGAAATATTTCTTTATACCATATTATACACATTTGTACCTGTATTATACGAACTATTGCCTTTCATATTTGTGAAATAATAGCTTTGTCGTAATAATATCCATTTACGTTGAAATATAATTATTCTACGTATTATACGAGATAACAACGGTCATACAACTACTTATTTTAATATGCATGTAATAAAAGAATATAATGTAATAAAAGAAAACATACAATCCTCGGGCAATATGCGTGAAACATGGTGCATTGTAATCATCGCTCTTTGTGTAAGAGATCAGCGTCGATTGAATACGAGATCACGTGGAATCTTCCTCCAGCAATATAATAAGAATATTATGTTCTGCTTGTTTGTTCCAAGGTTCAAATATCTAATGTGAAACTCTATCAGCCCGTTTAAGTGATGATAGAAATTAGTATAGCGAATTGTAAGAGTGAGTAAACATGATAGAGAATTTTAAAAGTCACTCCGTTTTCCCAAAAAGGATTTACAATCATGTCCACATGGATAAAATCACTAATTTATGTCTCTTACAAATCAATTTACGACGTTTTTTATGTTTTTAAGTTAGAATATTAAACCAATTGTTGATGCACATTAATTTTGTGTGATAACTGAAAAATATTGAAAATATCCAAGTATAAAATAATGCGTCGCAAAACAAGACTTTTGCTGTTTTCGTCACGGAGCGTTCTACATTTCTACCGATAATCTGAGTAATTTTACAATTTTAGATTAACCCTTAACCCTTAAGTGGTAATGGCCGCGCGGCCGCCACGCGTCATATTTTTTATATTTCTTAATAAGCGAAGCATCATGGGCATCTGCCATTTTACATATTCTCATTACGTCTAAATTCGCGGGGGGTGCCGGACGTTGGGCGCTACATCACTTATAGGGACAAAGGTATGCACGTGTTGGGGTCTGCGCGACCCCCATGATATCAGTTACGTTAGTTTTTTAACATTATAATTTTTTTTTTTTTTACAGTTATTTAATTAAGATGTTGCGGCATTTAAGTGGTAAAACAATAGAAGAGATCATAAACGAAAATTCTGATTCCAAATCAGTGATTGGAGTCCGTCCGAGTAAATTTAAATTATATAAAACTTCTTGAAAACAGGTCGCTGTCACTTATGTGATAGAAAAAATATGAAAAATTTGATTCAAATCCCAATAATTATTCAAAATTAATTTGCAACTTACATAGTACCCAAAAAATCCTATGTGATAATTGTCAAGACTAATATAAGCATTTCATTAAATAATGGAATAGGACATTTTCAACAAGAAAGTCCTGAGATAATCCGAAGAAAAGTATATAAATATGCAAATTCGTTTTACTCCGGTGTAATAGTTTGTTATTGCAACACAACTGTAAATCCAAATTTTTATCGAAATCTAATTATAAATGAAAAAGGTAGGCAAAAAATTAAATTTAAATTGCTCTCCTGAAAAGTAGCATTTTTCACTTTTAATACTTTACCAAGGGACTGTTGATATATATTTTTGTTTATTCTGCAAGTGTTCCTAATGCAATAAATATAATAAAGGCCGATTTAAGATATAAAAATCCTGGCCCATGAGACCGGAGCGGACTGCAGATGTAAGTCAATAACAACCGTTACACAGATCACCTATATATATGTCCGGTAGATCTTCGAAATCGTCAGTCTACATTTGATTGTAGACACTAGTCCCGTGTAGAAGGAAATTAACGTTAATAATGAAAATATTCATTTGCATTGTCCTGCTCGTCGCGGTCGCTGTGGCCAGCGATGATAAGAAGCCACACTACGATGTCAAAGATGCCCTGGAATTATTCGAGAAATTTGTAAAAGATCACGACAGGCACTACAAGAGTATGGCCGACACAATTGAGCATTACATAGCTTTCGTGAAATCCTTATTTCAAATTAATAAAGCCAATGCTGAAAGTAAAGGTGCTACGTTCGATATAAATGAGTTTGCTGATTATACTGCTCGCGAGTTGGCACAATTGAGGGGCTTTGGAAGTGCGTTTCATTTGTAATGTTATATAAGTATATTGAAAAATTATGTATCAGTTTTATTTATTAATGTAGCGGCCGTGACTAGTGACGAGGTCCTAACAACGAAGAATCGTCTGTTGAGTTTTTGTGTGTATTAATACTTATTATTTGTGTCTATCGGTGATACTTAAGAATATATCTGCCGTTACTATGTATTGGGGGTTAGAAAAAAAATGGTGTTAGTGTTGTAATGCGAGTACGTAACTAATTATTAACTTCTTTAAGCTTCTAGGTTTTCAGTTCTTCTCTGTCTTTCCTACTACACGCGGGATATAGCGTGAAACTAAAAAAATACGTGGTAAAGTAACACCGTTCTTGCCTTGCTAAATAAAAAAAGAATATACTGATGTTTTATTAAAACATACAAATCTTATACGATAAAATGTATACATAATAATAGAAATTAATCTAAATCTTAGCTGATATTAAACCAATACACACTTAAATATATACTTAAAGGGTATTTCAAAGTTATTATTTATTATTGTGATTTTATTTTGTTTTCAGATAAACCTTAAACTCCAGAAAATGCCGATAAGAGACAATGTCTCGTTGCTGCTTTTGCTGTGCTCTACGACTGTTGCATATTTATGTATTTTTAGTTCACTTATATTAATGAATTAAAACATAATTCTCAACCTAATGAGTTTTTCGTTATTTTAATAGATAAATATTACATCACTATCGATTAATTCGTTTGATGAACATAATATTATATTTATGATATTATCCGACTAAAGTATCTGAATGACGCCACGTACGTAAGTAAAAATAAATAATTGGTACGTGAAGACGCAGTATAGACAAGAACATTTACCTACAAAGGTAAATTGACAATAAAAGAGCTTGTCTGTAAATATACTATAATAACTTCAGTCCACGGCGTGTATCACGAGGGCATAAACAAGAAACAAACATTCGTAAGCAATAATATAAAATGTAACTACAGTACCATATGTGTAAATTCTTAAAGGCGCACGCTAGATGAACTTTGCAATACACTTAAGAAGGCTAACTTCGGTACATTTAACCCCGTCGTCGTTGCTCCGAGTGATGTCATGACTGCAACTCTGACTTCTAGCCAACTCCTCTAAATTTGTACCTAGCTTATAGAATAGAATAAAGTAGATATTATCAGTGTATATACAGAAAAATAACATAGCTTATAATTAATTAAATGTTTTTACCATGTTGCAACATAAAACAATTATTAGTAGCAACAATTTTGGAAAATTTTCCATCTCAAAGTGATTTTTGGTTTTTCTATTGCTACTAAATAAATAATTACAATATTTATTAATTACTTTATGTAAATCATTTCTTTTTCGGCGTGCAGTAAAAAAATTATTATATGTACATTTTTTTAACTTTACTAGGTATTTGTGAAATAATTATTTAAAACTCCATCCTATTCACATTAGCAGAGCTGTGAACTAATTGCGTCTATTTGACGCTATGGGCCTACTGACCTATTTTGTCAATGCTAAATTTTAAATATATAAACGAATTTTCTTCTTTCCTTCCCTTTTACAGAAATACGTGTGTTTTTGACTTTTATATATATATTTTTATATTTCTATCTCAGAAAATTACGCTATCAATAGATCGAGAACAAAGCATTTCAAAATTAAATATTATAATACATAGTTTTAACTGTTGATTTCTACACACTCTTACCTAATCAAATTTTAAATATAAATATTTCTATGAATATGATTTGATATAGTCAAATGTAATTCAACAAAGCCAGAGTATAAACAATAGTAGTACTTTACAAAACCCAGAAAAAAATATGTATATTTGCGAACCTTTACCTTGCAATAGAATATCTAAGAAATAGTTTTTACTCTCATAGTAATCACAAAGCCTCAAGAGACTGAGATTTCTTGCAAATCTACATTATCTTGTTTTTGATCCCAATAAATCACGGCTCCCTTGTGATACCTAGAATTGCAGATGAGGATTATATTACCCTACTTGAGGTATAATAATGCTTAAATTCCGCTAGGTACATCAAAATAAATAAAAATGTTGAAAGTATGTAAATAGATATAGATTATTACTGTGAATTTGAACATACATTCAATTTTATTCATAGATAATTTTGTATTTTTTCTTAGTTTAGGTACAATATAAAACAAATAATCACTGGAATTAATTATTTTTTTACTCCAATAAAATGTATAGTAACTGAAATTTCCAATCACGACGTAGCGTTTAAAAAGCTGTTAGCAATCAAATGCTATTTCCTGTTTGGAATATAGCTATGAACAATTTAGATGTTTTTGTACACAACATATCCGTCACTGGTTGCTGCCTGCTTGTAAAAATAATACATGTTACAGAAAAACATTATACATTAGAGGGCCCGTGCGGGGCTTCGCCTGCTTGAAATAGAAATATTCATAAAGAATTGAAAACTAAAGATTCAGTCAATTCAAAAAAACAGTTGTATAAAATAACTGTCACGGCAATTAGCAATTTTGTCGAACTAAATACTTTAAATTGACATAATTTTTTTATTAATGAATCGATTGTAATATAAATTATAAGCAAAAAATCATTTTTAGAAAAAGCTTTTATTTAAACGCTTTAAAAAAGAGAAAATAAAATTTGTCTTTTAAATTTTAACTATCAACTCATAAGCTCATTGTACACAATTTATATGATCATAAAAACTTGTCGCGCGATTTACTTGTGTAACTAAACTAGTGCTAATTTAATTATGTAAAATCTGCTAAGTTTCAATTTTTAAAGTTTCAATTTAATTAAATATTGATTAACGCGAACAGGTTTCTCACACTAGAGACATGTACCACGATTCCTCTTCTATGGTTAGGAATGCTGTTGGCGACACTAGACCCTTCCCGATTACAGTGGGGGTTCACCAGGGCTCGACTCGTAGTCCGTTCTTATTCAATGTAATAATAATAATAATAATAAAAGTCTTTATTGCACATTTACAAGAATTACTTACGATGAATGTATTAGGACATAAAATGCACAAAGGCGGCCTTATCACTAAAAGTGATCTCTTCCAGGCAACCAATCCAAGGATAGGATACATCTAAGAGTAAGGGCAAAATGTGGTGCAAAGCTTACGTAAACTTAATAAATATAAAACCTATACATACAATACATAATACATATAGATATACACATATATACATATATACATACATATATACATTCATACATACTATATTGCAAATAAATAAATACATCATTATTGTAAGGAAAGAAAATACTTAGTTAGACGACTTTTGAATATAAGTAGGGATTTGGAGTGACGAATGTCTGAAGGAATCATATTCCAGAGTTTTACCGCTTTCACAGAAAAGGATTCACCATAAAAGCGCGTGTGAGCAAATGGACACTTTAGTCGGTTGTCAGATCTTGATCGAAGTTGAAGTTGAGAGGATGTATCAGCGCCCAAGAAATGAAACCGGGATTTTAGATAAGAAGGACTGAAAGGATTATAGATGATAGAATAAAGGAGTGAGAGGATGTGCAAGTTGCGGCGGTGTCTAATAGTAAGCCATTTGAGTTTCGTACGGTATTCTGAGACGTGATCAAACTTACGTAAGCTAAAAATAAATCTTATACACATATTTTGTAAACGTTCGAGCTTATTAAGCTGATCCTCCGTAACGTCTGGGTAACAGCTGTCTGCATAGTCCAAAATAGGAAGTACAAGGGCATGGGCTAATGATATTTTGGTCTTAATTGGTATAAAATGTTTCCAGCGCTTCAATGAGCCGATTGTCGCAAAGGTTCTCCTACTAACTTCGGCAATTTGACCGGACCAGGAAAATGAATTATCAATTAGGAGACCAAGGTTCTTCACAGAATTACTGTATGTAAGAATAGAACTGTCAAAGCGAATAGGACGTAAAGCGCTATAATCGATTTTAGATAATTGTCCAGGAGTACCAATTAAAATAACTTGGGATTTCATAGGATTTATATGTAACCCATAGGATTTGCACCAGATACAAATTTTATTCAAATTAAAATTAAGTTTGACAATAGCTTCATCAATGTCACGAGGCAGAGCAGAAACGTAAACTTGTAAATCGTCTGCATACAAATGGAAAGAGGATGAGAGGGATTGGGTGATCGTATTAATAAATATGGAAAATAATAAAGGGGAGAGGACACTGCCTTGCGGCACACCAGCAGACAGGAGATGAAAGGAAGAAAATTCATTAAGGACACGTACACATTGATGACGATCATACAAGTAGCTACGAAACCACGTCACGACCTCGGAGGATATATTGATGGAACGCAAAACAGCCAATAAGAGTTCGAAATCAACCGTATTAAATGCATTACTAAAATCCAACAGAGCAAGAATGCTCAGTTGTTTGCTGTCTATATTGGAGCGGATATCATCACATACCTTGGTGAGAGCAGTAACTGTGCCATGACCTTTGCGAAAGCCAGACTGATACTCAGTGAGAACGTTATGCTTGTGAAGGTAGGCATATAGTTGGGAATGGACGATACGCTCCAATACCTTAGACAGGAAGGGTAAGATGGATATAGGGCGTTAGTGGGAGAAGGATTCAGGCTTTTTAATTTTAGGGATTGGAAGTATATGAGCTTTACGCCAAGCACTAGGAAATTTGACGGAGGATAAGGAGAAATTGAAAATATGGGAAAGTACAGGTAGAATAATATTGAGGGTTAAGAGAATCATTTTACGGTTGATTCCATCGCTCCCCGTGGCATCCGATTTAATTGAAAATATATGAAACTTGATGTTGCTATGATTAACAGGAGTGAAATGAAAAGAAGGATAACCAGGGACAGGTAGTGAAAGGAGATGGTTAAGCGAATTAAGTTTTTCCCTGCTATCCATTGGAGTAGCTGTAGCAAAAAATCCGTTCAGAGCGTCGAGATCAAGATTATGCGAGATGGTAGATGGTTGCCGGCCAATTCCAAGTGTCTGCAGAAATTTCCAGATCTTAGAAGGTTTACTGTTTTCAATTGAAGAGTGTATATACTGTCGCTGGGCATCTCTACATACTTTATTGCAGCGATTCCGGAGATGTTTATATTTAGTAAGATTAATGTCATTGGGGTTTAATTTGTACTTACATTTGGCTCGGTTTCGTTTCGACATAAGGGCTCTTATTTCATGGGTTAGCCAAGGGGCGGGAAGGTGTTTTAGCTTAATAGGACGGAAAGGGGCGTATTTATCAAAAAGTTCTGTTAGAAGGGAGTTAAATAGTTCAAGCTTTTCATCTATTGTGCTAACGTTAAAAATAGAATTCCAATCAATATTATTTAGGTCTTTCATAAATAAATCATTTTTAAAATTTTTAAAACTACGTCGCATTACCACGGTTGGTCTTAGCTTAGGGGGGCGTATTTTATAAGATAGGTAAATTAAGTCGTGGTATGAAAATCCATCAGCTGAAAATTGCCCATGGCTTTCAACGTGGTGCAAGGAGGAAACAAAACTAAGGTCTAATAAAGAAGGCGAACAATTTGGAAAATAATGAGTAGCTTTAGATGGGAGAGTATTCAGATTGGAACCGTTGGTGATGTTTAGTAGACGCTTGGCACGTACATCGTTCTTAATAAGGCAGGTATTAAAATCTCCCATAATAATAGTATGGTCTGCATTAGACACATACAACTCTAATAAATTTTCAAAATCATCAAAATAGTCTATATGAAGGGATGGACTATAAAAGACACTCAATAAAAGTTTTGCTCGGCCAATCAAAACCTCTATGAATAGATGTTCAGCAGATTCAGAATAATTTGAATCTGATTTGCTGAGTATAGAGAACGGAATATGGTTACGAAGGTAGATGGCAACACCGCCTCCACCTTTACCTATGCGGTCGTTCCGTATTAGGTGAAAGTTAGGAAGTGAGAAGGAAGCAGAAGGCAAGAAGGGTTTAAGAAAGGTTTCGGAGACTAGGATGGCATGAATATTGGCGTTGCTGAAAGAGGAAACAAGATCAGGGAAATGTGCAGGAATGCTTTGAGCATTAATATGAACAACGTTAAAGTTTTTGGGGAGAGATGAAAAGGTAGAGTCAAGAGATGAGCAAAGGGGGACATAAGAGCTGCGAAAGCTATTATTCGATGATGAAGCCGTGGTAAAACTACAAACGTCGTCGTCGTCGTCACTAGTAAAAATTAAATCAGTAGCAATAGAATTGATGTTCATAATATATTATATAAATATATGCTAAATGAATAAAAATATACACAGATAAATAAAAATAAAATAAAATATCAAACTAAAGTAAATATAATAAAAAGATAAGATATATAATGATAATAATAAATAAAATAATAAAGATAAAAAGTAATAAAATATATATACCATTTTCCCAACGCCCACCAGTATCACATAAGAGTACAATCAATAAAATTAAAAAAAAAAAACAAAACGAAAAACGAAAAATTCAAAAATATTAAAAATAGTAGAAAACTATAAGTAAACTAAAATAATAATATTAAAAAAACAAATTAAATAATAATACGACTTTGTGACTTATAAGCACAACAAATATATATGTACATACAAAAACTTTGTAAGAGCCATATTACCAACAAAATAGGAAAAGAAAGAAAAAAAAATAAAAAATAATAATAATAATAAAACTACACATACACTACAAACCACATGACTAATAACTAACTAAGATAGAAGTTATACAAGCATAAAACAGTAATGCGACTAAAAAAAAAAAAAGGGTAATAATAATAAAAATTGAGAATACTAGCAAAGGTAACACATGAAGCAAAATAATTAAAATTATAAAGTGCTAAAAATCTAAAACTATTAATAGCTGGCTTTGTAAATGCATTATAAAACTTACTTAGTCTATGCCTCAGTAGCAATTTACAAATGTCAAATCCTTACTGACAATTGACAGCTGACAGAGTTGTACGAAAATATAAAATGAAACATTAATAATAAAATAGTGTTGTGGGTACTTAAGGCTTAAACAAGTAACACTAAGTTGATAATACCCATCAGCAATCACATAAGTGGTTTGGAAAACCATCAGTATATTATAATAAGTACATATACTTAAAATTTGGCCAATATAAGAGAAATCAATGTAGTGCAGCCTCCATGGCTGATGATATATGACGACGACATAGCACTCATTGACGAGAACCGACTGACGCTGGAGCGTAAAGTGAACCTCTGGAAGGGTACGCTTGAGAACGGCGGTCTTAAACTAAATGTGTCGAAGACCGAGTACATGGCGAGCCCGGACTCGAGCACGATCCTTATAGGTCCTGAGCCAGCAGTTAAGTCAGAAAAGTTCAGGTACCTTGGATCCGTTGTGCACGAGTCTGGAGGCATCGATCACGATGTCCATGGCCGGATAAATGCTGCCTGGGCCAAATGGCGGGAGGTCACTGGTGTGGTTTGTGACCGAAGAAAACCGCCAAGCTCAAGGGATTGATATACAAGAGCATCATACGACCGGTAAATCTAGGTTATCTAATAACATATGGCAATAGCCGGGATTAATGCCAGGAGGAAGAAGGTTTCTCACATTAGATGTCATATTATTTTTCTAATTATTCTCGGCAAGCCCTTTTATTTGATACCCGTATTGCAGATGTGCATAAATAATGACTATTCCGCCATCTTAGATGTTCCGCCATATTGGATTTAGAAAAACGTCACATTTAGTGACGAGTTACTCTCAACGAGCCCTTTCAATAGATATCCATATTGTAGAAGTAGACTAAAATTAACTATTCGTTCATCTTGGATGGTCCCCCATATTGGATTTAAAATGACGTCACATTATTTCCCAAGTTGCTCTCAAGAAGCCCTTTCATTTGATACCCATATTATAAAAGTGCATGAAATATAACTATTCCGCCATCTTGGATGGTCCGCCTTATTAGATTTAGAATGACGTCACATCATTTTTCAAGTTGCTCTTAAGAAGCCCTTTCATTTGATACCCGTAATGCACAAGTGCATCAAAAATAACTATTCTGTTACTTTGGATGGTTCGCCATATTGGATTTAGAATGACGTTACACTATTTTTCCAGTTACTCTCAACAAGCCCTTTCATTTGATACCCATATTATAGAAGTTCATGAAATATAACTATTCTGCCATCCTGGATGGTCCGCCATATTGTATTTAGAATGAAGTCACAAACCTTATCGTGCATTGTCCACGTGCCACGTGCCACCAAACGTGTATACAACATTTCAGCTCAATCGTACGAACATACCTTTCATTATATGAAAGCACAAAAAACTTGAATCGTGTCAATTCTATTGGATTTCAAGTGATGTCACATTATTTTTCTAATTGTTCTCGGCAAGATCTTTCATTTGATACCCATATTGCAGAAGTTCATAAATAATAACTATTCCGCCGTCTTAGATGTTCCGCCATATTGGATTTAGTATAACGTCACATTATTTTTAGAGTTACGGTCAACGACCCATTTCATTTAATACCTATATTGTAGAAGTAGACCAAATAGATACTCGGCTATCTTCGATATCCTCCTTGTGGGAGTTAGAGTGACATCACATTATTTTTCGAGTTGCTCTCAACGAGTCCTTTCATTTGATACCCATATTGTAGAAGTACATTAAAAATATCAATTCCGCCATCTTGCATGGTCCGCCATATTACATTTAGAATGACGTCACATTTTTTATCGTGCATTGTCATCCAAAGTAAACGTGTATACAAAATTTCAGCTCAATCGGTTGACGATATCTACTTCAAAATTGAGCTCTAAGATTTCACCCGAACCCACATACATACATTGCAAGTTAAATAAAAGCTTTTAAATAAAAATAAGTCCTACATGTTTTCAGAAGCCTGCCAGAATCCAATAGTGAAAACCGCACCTACATTGGTGAAGTCGATTCTGAGATTAGCGATAACAAACGCACAGACAAACGGAAAAACAGGCAATTTTTTTTAAAATCATTGTTTTGGGTTCTATTAGGTTAATAAAGGTTTCCAATAACATTTTTTTTAAATATTTTTTTAAGTACAAACACCGATCCTCTTACGATTTTATTATAAGTATAGATTTTATCTCCATTTACTTTAGTGCCTAAACGTATGCGGGAAACAATGTCAGTTTTTTTTATGTGTTCTAGTTGAATGAATTTCGATTTTGTTTTTGGACTCGATTCAAGCACTTTTTTTACGTTCTATGGCGCATTCAGAATGTGATGGATGACGTGTGATATTTGTGGATGTGAAAAGATTCTTTGTGTCAAAAACAACTATGCAATTAGTATAATATACCGATTGCTAAGATTATAAAACATGGTATGATTACGAAATCAGGCGAGATAAACTTAAAATATGTATATATCAATTAATGAGCGGTATAAACAAAATATAAATAGTGACATTGCTAATTTTCAATCAGGCGCAGAATTAACCAGACTTATAGATAATTTATTAACTTAGTATAACATTACAAAATTAGCATTTATTTTCGTAAATTAGAGTAATATAATTTTGATATTAATACTCCAACTACTAGTCTTATATAAATTGAATTTATAGAATGGTAAAAGTTAATATTTTTTACTTACTGTAACCAGTCGTAAACAAATATAGACAATATTAGACTTCCGGTCGACTTACAGCCAACGTTGCTCTGAGTGTCTCTCACAAGACAACTTTTACTTAAGCCCCATTAGACCCTCATCTCTTTAGTAATTGTACTTTACGATTCCTGAATTACTTATAAAGATTATAAATATTATATGCTATCTTTTTGTTTACTCTCGGAATTACAAATTACATAAAGTCCCTGAGTTATGTTTCCATTACTATTTTTATGTCTTTATCTATATCTTTACCTTTTATTCACATTAGCTACAAAAATATAATTACTATAATTCATTTATTATTATTTTGTGATCATAAAATCATTGTTTTATTTTAAGAAAGTAATCCTTTAAAGTCTTATAACAAAATAAACTTATCCTGTCAATTGATTTTTGTAAAATGTTAGTTTGGGTAATTGAAAAGGATATATAAATATTAAATCAATTGTATTCAGTGGTTTGATCTAAAGAGTTTTTTATCTTACTGTTGTTTTTGCGTACATCATTTTATTTGTATTAATGCGAGGGCCGTCTAAATTTATTAATGAAAACTAATCTTCATTTCCATATTCGGTAGGATCCAAGTTTAAGGAAGTTAAATATCTGGATTTGCAGAATTAGAGGATTTAGTTTGATTTTGATACTCCGATGAAAGGTTTAGTTTGTTATTTGCTAGTGGGTAAATTACGTCTTATCGGAGACAGTAGGGAAAGTTTGGAACAATAATGAAGATGTCCTATCCTCAGTAATGCAAACAGATATCTTTCTTCTAACGATTCCAAGCCAGTATGGTGATTGTGATATAAATCTATATTCATTGTATTTCATATATGCTTATTATAGAGCGTCGATTAAAATATAATCATAATTCAATTTATATCGGGCTTATGGTCTATTTCTTTATCGTTTAGTATTTCACATGAAAATTTAAGGAAGTCATTGTTATGTTACTTAACATTTCGAATCACCTTTAGATTGTGCAGTAGTCTCAGATGGTAAAAAATTCCAACCGTCTTCTTTATTGAAATTTAGAAGCTTTTGCGTTTTAGTAGCCCTGTGTATCATTCTAAAAATATATCAATTTTACTTAGCCACGATAATATAACGTTTATCAAATCTAATTTTCGCCCATCTGAATACACGCCCATTATTGACATCTAAAATATTATTTCAAAAATAATCTACTTTTTTTCATTTTTCAAAATCTTACATAAACAGGAAAAACCGTATACTACCAGTGTTAAAGTCCACCCAAACAACGTTACGGGGACGTCTGTTGTATAGTTATTAACGAACCATCATACTATTATACAAAACGAGTCGTAGAGCACCAATAACAATGCAGTAAATGCGAAAACATAACACTTCGAGGCCCCATATCTGTTTCTTATCTCCCTTTTATAGCGCGAGGCTGTCTAACATATTGTTGCCAGAGTACTACTAAATAATCAGCACGTACATATATATGTACATAATTAATGGCCTTGTATACGAAATGATCATACAATGTGATTATCGCCATCACATGATTACATATATATTTGTATGTATCTACATATATGTAGGTACTAGAAACATCATTCAGTTAGTTTATTTGCTATAATTAATAATATAAAGTTTTTGTAGAGACCTATTTATTGTACCTATTAAAAAGCCAATATTAAAAAAATAAAAAACGGTACCCTTAAGCTGTTATGTTATGCCACTTCTGCCACTTAAAATTCGACAAGAAACAGTTGTCTTTTAATAAAACTTGTAGTTAGACTTTTATTTGATTAGTCAGTTTTATTCTTCGCATTTTAGCGGCTACATTATCACCGTTCTCAGACAAATATAACGCAACCATAAAAAATATCTACTTGTGGTAGCTATCCGACTCTACTTTTACAAAACTCTCTTCCATCACTATGTTAATTTGATAAGAATAATGTTTAAAGAAATTGCAAACAGAAACAGAACAACATAAACTTAAAGTACTAACTGCAAACCACTTTTTAGATCAATTTCCTTGAGAAGGAATCGAATCCACAATTTATCGCATTTTCAGGCACACGCTTGTGCCCCTGCGGCACTTTCATTAAACTTTTTAAGTGTCAACAGAAAATGAGACGATTTTTTAACATGGCTTTAAGATTTCCGTACGTACATAAAGAAATTCAGTTATTTATTTTTTTACTTATTTCTTTATACTTTTAAACATGCATCATTGAATATATAGATATTAAATAATACATACGTGCTTGTGGACACGTCCAAAGGATTATCATAGACATTTAATGATACCGCCGACCACTTTGGTTTCAATTATACGGATCTATTTATGTCACAGCCGTATATTTATATCCGTAAAAGCCTTTGACGTGTGGACAGTACACATTACAAACACAGTTATATTAAATTTATACTGAACTGGTGGTGGTGAAGGTTTTGTAAAACATATTTTTCGTATAGTAATTATTTTATAATTATTCTGATGTTATGAGTATATTACTATAATGATTATTTTTTTTTTGTTTTGTAATATAACTAGCGACCCTGTTGCGGCTTCACCCGCTTTTACTACTGGATTATTCATGTAATGTATGTTTACAAAGCACTTAAGATAATGTGAAAATTAATTAAACCCTAATGCAACCCGCATTTTTGTAGTTTCAATAAGGATTTTCCAATTGTTTTACACAGCAAGGATTTTTAGTAGGTACCGTAATTTTAAATCTGTGCTACTAATCTTTTGAAGTACTTATCCTATCCTATATCTTATAAAACAAAGTCGCTTTTTGTGTCTGTCTGAACTTTCTAACTCTTCTTCTTCTAAACCACCCAACGGATTTGGATGCGGTTTTCACTATTAGGTCGAGTATTTCTCAGGGAAGGTTTATATATAGTTTATTATTTGTACATTCTTATGTAAATTAACATAAATACGATAAATGTGTATAAAGTCCTACCCGCTGAGACACTTTGGCGCATGCGCTGCTTTAATGGTAAATACTACATGAAAAAAATGTACTGGAGTATTGTTCCTCTTAATAAGATCTACAAAAAAGTCCGCGATGGCATATTCGTATCTTTTAAGAATAACGTGTAGTGATCATATTTCTGTCTAAAAATTGTAATTTCAATATATTTTTTATTGTGAGGGATATTTTTACATAATGGTATTAATCCTTATCCTTTAAAATACTTTATTAATTTTCTACGTTAAACGAAGATAAAATTTGCTTTTTACAATATTTCGAAATTGCGAATAGTTTTACAGAAAAACGCATTTAATTGTTGACACATCCCGCCGTTGACACATCAGCTGTATGTTACTCAAGTTTCACTTATCCCTTACTCTCAGCATTAAATAAGTACATTAGTTACGTTGGCCATTTAATGTAGACGAAAACTGTCTTTTACTGTTTTTTATTTTAATAAGTACTTTAGAAGTAGTTACAATATCAAAAAAATCCTTGCTGCGAAACGGCTCGCCACTCGCCATGCGTCCGCCGTGCCCGCTAGCCTTACACGCATCGGTGGTTCAGTGGTAGAATGCTCGCCTGCCACGCGGGCGGCCCGGGTTCGATTCCCGGCCCATGCATTCTATTTAATTTTCCTCACAGGCAGCCACGTCGTGCTTGCTTTTCATCAGGGACAGAATACCCTCTTCAGCATTAACCACAAGCTCGAAAAAAAAAAACCCGGCTGCCTCTATAGCAACGAAGATTTAGTTTGATGCGTTTGCACGTATTGGATAATTGGAGTTGAATGTATTATTTAAGCGCGATATATTTGGTTTCACATTTTTTGTAGTAGTTATTAGTAAGTAGGTTTTTGTTTATAATTTCTTCCGTTTAAAAATAGTCATTTAACTATCTAAAAATAGTCATTTAAATATATTTTAATAAGTACTTGAAAAGATTAGTAGCACAGATTTAAAATTTCGGTACCTACTAAAAAATCCTTGCTGTGTAAAACAATTGGAAAATCCTTATTGAAACTACAAAAATGCGGGTTGCATTAGGGTTTAATTAATTTTCACATTATCTTAAGTGCTTTGCAAACATACATTATATGAATAATCCAGTAGTTAAAGCGGGCGAAGCCGCAGGAGGGTCGCTAGTTAAAATATATTTAAATGACTATTTTTAGATAGTTAAATGACTATTTTTAAACGGAAGAAATTATAAACAAAAATCTACCTACTAATAACTACTACAAAAAATATGAAACCAAATATATCGCGCTGAAATAATACATTCAACTCCAATTATCCAATACGTGCAAACGCATCTAAATCTTCGTTGCTATGCCTATATAGCGGGCGGGTTTTTTTTTTCGAGCTTGTGGTTAATGCTGAAGAGGGTATTCTGTCCCTGATGAAAAGCAAGCACGACGTGGCTGCCTGTGAGGAAAATTAAATAGAATGCATTGGCCGGGAATCGAACCCGGGCCGCCCGCATGGCAGGCGAGCATTCTACCACGGAACCACCGATGACTGCTCATGACGCGCTTGTATAAGCAAAACGTCGCGGAGCGCGTTTCGCATCAAGGATGTTTTGATATTGTAACAACTTCTAAAGTACTTATTAAAATGAAAAAACAGTAAAAGACAGTTTTGATCTACATTAAATGGCCAACGTAACTAATATACTTATTTATATGCTGAGAGTAAGGGATAAGTAAAACTTAAGTCGGCACAGCTGATGAGTCAATGGCGTGATGTGTCAACAATTAAATGCGTTTTTCTCTAAAACTATTCGCAATTTCGAAATAGTTTAAAAGCAAATTTTATCTTCGTTTTACGTAGAAATTTAATAAAGTATTTTAAAGGATAAGGATTAATACCATTATGGAAAAATATCCCTCACAATAAAAAGTATATTGAAATTACTATTTTTAGACAGAAATATGATCACTACACGTTATCCTTAAAAGATACGAATATGCTCTCGCGGACTTTTTTGTAGATCTTATTAAGAGGAACAATACTCCAGTACATTATTTTCATGTAGTACTTACCATTAAAGCAGCGCATGCGCGAAAGTGTCTCAATGGGTAGGACTTTATACACATTTATCGTATTTATGTTAATTTACATAAGAATGTACAAATAATAAACTATATATAAACCTTCCCTGAGAAATACTCGACCTCATTAGGTCGAGTATTTCTCAGGGAAGGTTATGCGGTTTTCACCATTGTGAAAACCGCATAAAAATCCGTTGGGTGGTTTAGAAGAAGAAGAGTTAGAAAGTTCAGACAGACACGAAAAGCGACTTTGTTTTATAAGATATAGGATAGGATAGGATAGGATGTATAGAAGAGACGGCCCAACAATGTCGAAAAGATATAAATCATTTATCCGCCTGTCTGTCAAAATAATAAATAATACTCTAATAATACTCAATTCATACAGAATTCCAATAAAATATCAATGACAGATAAGCTTATATTAGCTTACGAATTAAATAAATTAAATAAATTACGAATTAAATAAATAAATTGCAATAGAGATGAGAAGACCGAGAGTTATAATATTATTTAAATTATTATTTAAATGAAAATTACAATTATTAAAATATTTAAATTACAACAATTATTTTTAAGCTCTAATACACGACCCATGAAAAAGAATCAAACAAAAATCTATTCAGAATTTCAAATATAGTCAATCGCAGTTTAATAAAGGCGATTTATGTCAATCGTTGCTCATTGCTTTGCCAGCGGCAGACGGGGTGTTGGGGAGGCTCCAGCTTTCTTGTCTATAAGAAATGGATCAGTTCAAGCGAATACTAAAAACTTCTCTTCTTTCAAAGATGTGTTGGATAATAACTTACTTAGTTATTAAGTATATAATATTTTTTTTTTGACAAAATAATGCGCTGTCACCATTTTAAAACGCGATATCCGTGTAAATCAAGCTGACGAAGCCACGAATGGTTGTGACAATAACTTAGTTGAGATTGAAACAAGTCTTTACAGTAAATTACATTGGAGTTTAATTGGGCAAAGTATTTCCGATTCCTAAAGTACAATTAGCAAATTAATTAGTAAATAAATAACCTTATATTAAATGTTATTATTTGTTTGACTTAGGATTCCAAGGTTTTAAAGTTGAGAAAATTCATCTTACGAAGGATTCTTAAAATATTTATAATTCATAAACTCCGGTCGGGTTGTTGGAAAAGTATTTTAATATTAGAAAATGATGAAAATGTCAGTACAACTAGTTGTAGAAACTAAAATCATATAAAAATATTGAAACAGATATGATCATCATGAATGTACAACAAAAAGTAAGTCATTATTTTTATAAAATATCACTAAAGCTTGGACTGATGCACATTTAAAGGAAATAAATTTATCAAACTTATCAAAATGTTATTGGAACCAAGACGCTGTACAAAGCTGCCATTTAAAATCGAGTGAAGATCCATTAACTGTTTGCGGTTAAATTTACTCTGAGATGAGATTTTAATTCGACTTTCATAAAGTTGACTTTATAAGTTTAGTTCATCTGATGGTAGTCTAAAGTAAAGGATTTACAAAACTGATTTTGCTGCTTTGCAGAGAAAAGTGCAAAACAGGGTTTGAATTCGTTGAATCGCTTCACTTTACATTTACTAATATAAATTTTTTTAATGTAAATTTGTTTGTAGCGTTTTTACGCCAATACTATTCTATCAATTATCATACCTTCTTTTCACCACGTTTTCTGTTATATCCAAGTAATTTATAGCGTTCCTTTGTACAACTAATAATAGTGAAATTTCATCAAGCAGTCTATTTCCAGGGACCAGTTAAGGAATGTCAGCTCAATCACTAGGTCGTACATAACCTGATTACCCCTATCGAGTGGCTTTGATGTGTAATCCTCATTGTAATGTCCTGAATTTATTGGAAATGTCATTTGTTAGAACTGTGAAATACGCACGAACAAATGAGTCCACACCGATTGATCGCACGAACTAACTGATTACTATAGGAGCTAGTTCAAAACGTTCGACTGTTCTAATGCTTTGATTGAATAAATAGCTGATTTATATAAATATTTATTTCTATTGTTATAACTAATTTATGTAAATACTAAATAAATAATGTACGTGCGTCTTACCTCAATCAGTGGGAACATGCAATTTTATTAATTCATTCCCCTGAGTGGGAGTCAAACCCACAATCGTCGCGTAAGTAGTCACACGTTTGTGCCGCTGCGCCACCACGACTCCATATAGGATAAAAACGGCCGTTATATAAATGACGCAGTAACTCTTATTAATACAACGTTTACTCTTTTATAAGTAGACGTATCATTGAGAATTAATTCTCTGAACGACCGGGAGTCATTAATTGCATGATCAATTTTAAAGTGGACTCAGATATTAAATTTAAAATATCATACGAGATAAGCCTTCGCAATGATATCGTTTGTCGTTTGTCATTTGTAAAGTAAATTTCAATTTTAAAGTAATTTTCAAATTAAAGTCTTCTGATTTAATAAATTAGCAAACTTTAACGAGATCAAATTGTTTATACATCAAATTATTTATATTACTACAAACTCTGACTTGATTTTCTCAGACAACTTTATATTCATTAAATTACTTTTAAATATTTTATTTCAAAAGTATTGTGAGGCCGTCGTGGCGCAGCGGCACAAGAGTGTGGCAGTAACGCCACGGTTGTGGGTTCGATCCCCACTCGAGGAAGTGAAATATTTATTTACGTTTATATTTCCATTTCTTCGCTCTGGTGTCAAGGCAAAGCGCGGTTTTGAGTTCCGCCACTCACTCAACACGCGGTGGCTCCAGAATTCAGCAGAAAGAGGAGAACGGAGTGTCTTAACACTACGTTACCTCTGCCTACCCTGCTGTGTGCAGGATACAGCTTAAAGATAATTATTTAAAAAATATGTATTGTGCGTATCTACTTCGTTGTACTGGAATTTGTATTTATAAATCCTTGCTATACAACAAACAACTGAAAAGACAAGTGGTTTAATAGCTAGGTATGAATTAAAATTTAAATTGATATACCTAGCTATTATTATTAGGAAGACCCAAAACTAATCGATTTTTTCGAAACTTAGTTAAACTGAACTGTTCTAGATACGTGTATTTATAGCGACCGAATGTGTTAATTGAGTGAAGCGAGTGAGTTGAGTTTTTTTTTATTGAGTGGAGCTGTTGACTTTACTAAAATTATACAACCAATCCAGCTTCACGCTGTATCCCGCACACAGCAGAGTAGGCAGAGGGAACCTAGTGTTAAGGCACATCGTTGCCCATTTCCCTCCGAAATCTGGAGACATTGAATGTTGAGTGGCAAAACGCTTAACTTCGAAAAAAAAGAAATTACCATATAAATTTAAATAAATATTTCATTTCTTCGAGTCCCCACGAGTCATGTTTACAGTCACACACTTGTTACCCTGCACTAGACGAAACACGTAATTGCCTTCGACGCATGGAGAACGGAAAAGCGGTGGGACCTGACGACATTCCGATCGAAGCGTGGAAATCGTTGGGCTCTCTTGGTGTACTCATGCTTACTGACCTTTTTAACCATATCTTGAACACTGGTGAGATGCCGCATCAGTGGCGGCTTAGCTTTATTACCCCTATTTACAAGGGAAGGGGCAGTGTTCAAGATTGTGGTAGTTATAGGGGCATTAAGCTTATGAGTCATACCATGAAGCTCTTCGAGCGCATGATCGACCTCAGGCTCCGCCGAGAGTGTACTGTCTCTGAGTCTCAATATGGATTTCAGCCAGGATCGGGCACCATGGACGCCATTTTCGCCCTCACAACTTTGATGGAGGCATACAGGGAAAAAAGGAGAGCTCTGCACGTGGCCTTTTTAGATCTGCAGAAGGCCTTTGACTGTGTGCCTCGTCAGTGTATCTGGTGGGCATTGCGATCCAAAGGGATCCCTGAGGCCTATATTGAGATTATCAGGGGCATGTACCACGATTCCGCTTCTATGGTTAGGACTGCTGTTGGCGACACTAGACCCTTCCCGATTACAGTGGGAGTTCACCAGGGCTCGGCTCTTAGTCCGTTCTTATTCAATATAGTGCTCGATACTGTCTCCGCTCACATCCAGGACCAGCCTCCATGGCTGATGATGTATGCCGACGACATAACACTCATTGCTGAGAACCGACTGACGCTGGAGCGTAAAGTGAACCTCTGGAAGGGTACGCTTGAGAACGGCGGTCTTAAACTAAATGTGTCGAAGACAGAGTACATGGCCTGCGGGAGCCGGGACTCGAGCACCATACTTATAGGTCCTGAGCCAGCGGTTAAGTCGGAGAAGTTCAGGTACCTTGGATCCGTTATGCACGAGTCTGGAGGCATCGACCACGATGTCCATGGCCGGATAAGCGCTGCCTGGGCCAAATGGCGGGAGGTCACTGGTGTGGTCTGCGACCGCAGAATACCGCCCAAGCTCAAGGGGCTGATATACAAGAGCATCGTCCGACCGGTTCTTTTATACGGCAGCGAATGTTGGCCAGCACTATCTCGGCACACTCAGGAGCTTCACGTCACGGAAATGAAGATGCTGAGGTGGATGTGCGGCGTAACGCGGTCTGACCGCATACGCAACACATTCATTCGAGGTAGTCTTGGGGTCCGTGACGTAGCGGATAAGCTCCAAGAGCGTCGCTTGAGATGGTTTGGCCACGTTACGCGCCGGCCTAAGAACTATGTCGGACGCAAGTGCCTTGCTATACAAGTTCCTGGGGCGCGACTTCCCGGACGCCCAAGGAAGCGCTGGTTGGATGTCGTGATGCAGGACATGAGAGCCAATGGTCTAACCACCGAGGACGCAAAAGATCGTGCAAAGTGGAGTAGGTTAAGTAGGAAGGCAGACCCCGGTAATAGCCGGGATTAATGCCAGGAAGAAGAAGACTTGTTACCCTGCACCTCAACTAACCTCGACAGCCAATCGGTTGGATTAAAACTTGCGTAGTACTAGAAACTTACAGCAATTTTGTTGAATCTTACTCTACTATATAATATAGATCTGGTGCAAAAGTTATAATATACCCGGTATCAAGTTTCATGCTAAAGCTCTAAAGTCTAAAGAATACTGTACTATTCCCTTAGCTTGGAACTTCGTATAAAATATCATAGAGCAATGTTTTTCGTACTGATAAAAATTGTTTATTCTATACCTTCTGCTGGTACCGTTTTCTTATTTTAATGTTTCACAGAAATTGCACGTATTTCTTTTTTTTTCCTTGTTTATTTTCTTTAAATTTAGTCCACGTTTGTTCTGGTTAAATGATAGACAGTATTATAAGTATAAAGATAGGTGTTATTATTTTTTGTTCTTACAAACACAAAATTGCAACATTAAAAAGACGTATTTGATAAGGGCATCGTCTTTGCGGCCTTCCTGATCTATTATAATTAGCTCTTCAGCAACATGCGAATTAGTTGCCTAATACGAAAACACTTCATTTCAAAAATTAATAAGACTTTAAACTCATATCAAAAAAATACGTTCTTCGGACGACTCAAGCATGACACAGAAACAAACCTTATTTCTTTGACTGGAATTAAAAGTAAATTTCATGAGAGTACGTCCAATTATTAAATTTCAATGGCTGAGTTTATCGTGAACGAAAGCTGAACAAGCATCCTATTTAAGGTCAAGCGGTATGAAACTCTAGAACATTGAAAAAATGCTTATCAGAGCCTCCTTTCAAGAGCACTCTATTAAGGGACTTGAGCTTTTAATTTTATTATTATAGCATTTTTGGTAATACGAATTAAATAACAGATCTTCTAATTATTTTTCATTTTCTAGGTAAGGAGGATATAAGATAATCTTTGAGAGGATAACTACATGAGGCTTCAGAGTGTTCGCATCTCCATGAAGAATTATTCAAAATATAGTGAAATCTACAGACGTATTTTGTTCTAAATATAACTATAAACTAGCTGCATATTTAAATAAATATTTAGATACATTAGATAAAAACAAAATAATTAAAAGTCCAATTATTGCCAATAGTTCATCAACACAATTAATGTTTGGATCATTATTTTCAATATTATTGTTTTGTTTATTTATATTACTCCGATAACTGAAACATTTAATGAAATTAAATAAATCATTACCTAAAGATTTTCCTCGAGACTCTCTATATAATTTTACTTAAAATATCTGTATTTTCAACATATTATATAAATTAAGATTCTTATGATTATAAAATAACATCAATACATAAACAACGTATATTTGTTAACAAGAACTATGCAGCGTAAATCCGCCTGTAGGATGTAGAGACTTATATAAATTTATAGAGCATTACATAATTTATTGTTTTTGACCTATTTATGAGTTTAGCGATATTGGAAATATTCCAATGTGCATTTATATATTTTTTAAAACCTTATGAGATTTCAAATATGAAGGATTTTACACAGTGAATGTTATATTCAAAGCCCTTATTATTCCTTCTAAATTATAAAGCTCAGAAACTCTCTAATTAATTTATATTCTGAACGCTTTTAACATGAAAGTCATCTTAAGTTAAAAGATTGGAGTTACGTAGAGTAAACGCTAAAAGCGGCCGCAACGACTTGAGTGGTCTTCGGCTATGTACTAATAATTAACAGCCGTAATGAGATTTAATACAGCGGCTTACAATTTTAATTATTTTCTTCTTAAAAAAAACTCTAATTTATTATCTTTAAATATTATATTTTTTTTGTACTTGCAAGCGTGTATTTGCTTAAAAATTCAGATTTATTTATCTGTCTTTTAGTTGTTTTTTTATTGGCAAAAAATATTAATTCGACAGAAAGTGGGGAACGGAGTATCTTAGTGTTAAGTTCACTCTGACTGACTCTGACTGTGCGGGATACAGCGTGAAGATGATTAACAACAGCACATAAAAAACGCTGGTACAATACATCGATTACTATAATACAAGTGGTGAAATAAACATATTCTCATCATAAATCATATTCAACAAAACAATAATGTATGAATCTGTCATTTACAGTTCGATAGTTAATTCTTTTACGCATCTTATTCCCATATATTTCAATTCTCATAAGTGAGAAACCTTCCTTCGATTTATGCGTAGGCCCTGCTAAATATAAAACATTATATTTTTCAACATTCTGATATAATTTATACTCGTATAAATATCTGTTTTCCTTTTCTCCTTTCTGATAATATGATGATGAAAATCGATACTATTTTTATTGTAATATATATACGTGATCCGTATATAATACATTACATTCATCTTAGAATAAAAATAAAAAACTTAAAAACGTGCCTTAGATGAAATACCGTAATCTTCAACGTTCACTGCGATTTGGTCTCTATTGCAAAAAATGTTCTTTCTAATATAAAAGTTCTAATAACGGAAACGAATTGTTAGTTGAGAACGCTTGAGGAGACTCACAAAGAACTAAATCTTGGAAAACATCGGTGATTCATTGCTGAGCGCGCGACGGAATCGATTACGCTTTAAGTTTTCTCTTAAGAATTCCGATTATAGATATTTTTAATTTAAGTGTTTGAGAGACGTCTTATATTTTTTTTTATATTTAAAATTATAGACTTACATGGTATATAGCATATATATACCATTGTGATGGAGTTGCTCTTTTTACTGCCTTATATTTAACGGAAATATTTTGAACGAAAATATTTTTATTTTTATGTATGTTATTCAAAGGCGCCTAAATCGATTTGGATAATTCTTTTTTTCTTTGAAAAGGTATACCTCACCTGGTGACTATGCCAAGATCTGAATATGGGATCCTGGAGAAATCAAGGGAACTCTTTAAATTTTATAGGCACAACTTACAAGGATTTGAGTAATTTTATAAAGACTCGTGTGTTTGCTTTCAAAAAACACAATTTGATGACGTGGAACTGATGATTACTAAGATGATGATTGATGATGATTACTAAGTAATAGTTACAAGAAAAACCATGGTTAAACAATCTTACTACAATATCAAATTACTAAGCCAGCTTGTGTTACTTGGCTCCAACAGCAAAATTATAAAATCTTACTTTAATTGCTTCATGTTCAGTAAATTTATTTTTTACTTTTTAGTTTATTGTTTCAAGACGGTTTACTTTTAGTTAAAAAACTTTACTTGGGATAAAGATCCCTAGCGGGATAGGTAGTCAAAAAAAATGCGGTCTCTTTCGCCTCGTTCACTATCATTAACCTCTTCATATATGCCCTCCTAATGCTTTTTACGTGACCTTCCTCCAGTATCTTTGATACTGTCTTCGAAGGTTAAAAAAAAATATTAATACAAAAACAATGGTAAAAATGTATATTCCATTAATCGTACTATACATAATTAGTACGGATAATGTTTAAGATATGGCTGATTGTACAAACTGTGTTTAGGCACGGTCACGTACTGAGGAAGTGCAGATTTGCAAGGTGGAACGCATCACAGACTTAATGGAGATCGTGCGACGGCATTACTACTTTTTATTGTCTTTTGCTAATTCTAATTGATATTCTTGAATGGATCAAATATTTTAGATGTAAATTTAAAGATGCACATTACAAGTTTCACGGTATTATACATACTGAATTATTATACATACTTACAAGTTTATGATTGTCCGAATATTCACTAACAAAATACACAACACTAACACAATATCCTATTGTTGAATAATAGGTAACTTTTGTTATCTATATCTGATAGTAGACAAGTTACTCAAAAATAAAACTTGCCGCCTTGTCGAAATAATAATGGAGACGTCAATAGAACCGTTTAATTTACTTGAAAATGAGGCAGCGGTGGTTTAAGCGTGGAGTAGTAGTGGATTGCTACCGACTGATTTGTGATGATCTTCTAAATAAACATGAAGAAATAATTAAATTCTTAAGACGAAAAGTTTTTGCGATCAGAATGTGATCTGTGTCTTTAAGTCAATAAATTTTAGGATAAATTCTCTGTAGAATATTAATTTAAGAGATTTCATCTTCAAACTCAATTTAGCTCGACTTATTGTACAATATAAAATAGTTTTGGATTTTGCATATTAAATATGCACTAGCGGACCCACGTGGCTTCGCCCGCTTGAACTATACAATATTTATTTAATATATTTATGAAATTATTTTCAATTTTCAATATGATTAACAAGAAAACATTATAAATTTAAATATATCAAAACAAACCAAAGTAGAATATTAATTAGATATAAGTAAAGACGATAAAATTCTTAATATTAGAAAAATTACCTGCATTATTAAAATTATTAAATAAAATAAGTAAAGGTAATTAGGAGAAATCGTTAATATTACAAAAAACCTAACTATTTAAAATGAACAAAAAAGTTAACAATTGAAGGAAATTTTTAATCCTAAAATAATACAGGATAATGTGTTTATCAGTCTACGAGTATGTATGTATGTAACTCTCAATGTATGTAACCTATCGCCATATTGTCAAAATAAAAAAAATATCTACATCGGCGAACTACGTCAAGCGCGAAAAAATAATTGTTAGGTTTCTTTCAAGATTTTTCATTTTAAGTAGCGGTTTAGGAAATGTATAGTTGTTTTGACAACCATTCTTGCAAACTTTCGTGCTTATTGTTGTAATATGTAAGAGAAATTCGAAGTTAATAATTTGTAACAAAAATGTGAATTAAAAAAAAAAAATAAAAAAACAAACAACCTGACTACATAGAACTAAAAAGAAAAATACAAGCGCAATATTTAATTAGGATTAACAGTCGAGACCAATTCTTTACCTATTAAATTTTCATAAGAACAGCCCTTAAAAATTTGAATGGGTAGTTTTTTTAAGGGCTGAAGTAAAGGTCTCGACTCGTTTTAATTTTATACAGTTGAGTTTTTTTATTTCTTATAATATTTTTTTATTATTCACTGATTGTTGCTTCTAAAAATTTTTGAATCATTGATACAAGGGTTCGATGGTAAATTGAAACTCGAGCTTAAGGCTAAAATTGGCATGTTTGATCATCAAACGAAACCATTTCGGGGATTTGTAGGACACTCGTAAAATACTCCGCAAAATTAAAGGTTTATGCATTTATCAATATACATGGCGGATGCGAATCTTTTGGCTTTTTGGGGAGTAAATATGAAAACGATGCTATAAAATAAAATTATTTATTTTTTTAATTTGTCCCATAATTGTCTTTTAATTAAAATCGTTTTATATAATTTTTAATAAAAAAAACCCACTTCAAACAGTAGACGATGCAAATTTAAGACTAGTTAGAACTAGGCCAAATTACAATCACCCGCGGGTAGCACCAGATTTTAAATAAAACCGAATCATCAAAATCGGTTCACCCAGTCCAAAGTTCTAAGGTTCTGAGGTTCTAATGATGAATTCTGATGTTTGTCACATTCAAAATACAGTCGAATTGACAACCACGTCCTTTTACAGAAGTATAATATAGTCATATATTATGTTAAATATAATAATTTTAGAAAAAATATAATTTGTCCAGTGTAATATACAGAGTGGAATTGTCAGCACCACTTTAAATGAAACCACAATTTTAACTACTCTATAAAAGCCTAATATAATTCGGAAAAAAAATAATTCCCAAAAATGAAAAGTTATTTTTTCAAACAAAATAAATAATAAAATTATTGTTTTAAAATAAAACGCCATTTGTAAAGTATAACATAGGCACGCACACACTTACCTGTCAAAGCGGCAACGTCGCATACGTATGTGTGCGTGACACGAAATACAGGTATGGATAAAAATCGTGAAATGAAAAAAAAATCCTACGTCTAACCTGTTGAGGTACCTTGATTAATTTTTTTTGCTCCGGGTTTGAAATATTTTACCCTATATGCAGTTTCAGTAAAAGAAGCGCTGCCTCTTCCACCCTGTATAAATCAAATGAATAATTAATAAAATATTTTATTAATTATATTATATATTTTTAAGTAGTAAAAAGAGGTTTTACTACTTAAAAATATTTTATTAATAAAAAAGGAGGCGAAAGAGATGTCAATCTGGTTAAGTAGCCTAGTAGGTAGTACTACCTATGTAGAATTTATTTAATGTATTTTTTTATATATATTAACACTTTAGAACAATTTACAAAGTTAAGAACTGTTGTCTCAACAAACAAAATATTACAAAGGAATTATTCAGAATTAAACAATGGAATTAGGTTGAGTTGTTAATGTAATTCTAATTAATGTAAGAGATAAATTACATTTTATTTAAATAACTTGTTTCTGTTTTCCATCTAATTGATCCGACGCTTAGAGACGGATTTGTATGAATTATTAAACGAGCGTTCAACTGTCGCCATCACACGCAAAGCTCCTTTGCCGTACATATATTAACGTTAATATTATGAAAACGTCTTTATCAAACACTGTTCTGGTTTAATAATATGCAATGATATTATCAACAAAGAGAGGTAACAAAGCAACCACGAGACGTAAGATTAGATGACAAGGTATTTAATTTCATAAGTTCCATAAAGTGAGGCTTATGTAAGAAACAGGTACTGCTAGTACCATCTACTGCTTATAGATTGTTTATGATCATTAAAATAGCACGAATAAATTAGAGAGAAATTAAACACAGGCCAGCGCGGCGTAGCGCATGACTGCTTGTGGCTTGTGTGTGGTTCGATAAGCGCCATGTTGTGTGCGAGATATCAGTATAAAGCTGATTTTATCAAAAACTAAATTTTATGACAGAAACTAGAATTTTTTTCCCTAGCCTGTACTGTCCTATTGTTGGGCAAAGGCCTCTTTCCATTTCTTGCACTCTGATCTATTTTGTGCTATTGAACACCAGAAACTAAGATTAGATAAAAAAAAATCTTCAGTGAAAAATTGGTGACACTAGTTACAAAAGTACAAGGTTAATAATTTACAAAATATTATCCTTTCAGTATACAATATGAAAGTTAAGCAACAACGTAACAGACATAAAAAATGACGTAGATACCTAAACTATTTAAAAAAAAGAATGGGATACAAATATTAGTTCACACAAGTATAGGAAAGAAAATAACCTTTTATTTATTCAAAGTCAACAATAGGTTCCTTTTATTTCGATTGGCCGATAAAACGTCAAATATTTGCATACTTTTCGCTTCATGGCGCCACAAAATGGTAGTAAGTGGAATAGATGGCTCGCAATAGATTCTATCAACATCTTCATTATTTTATATGGCTTCATACGAGGGTTGGTGTGTACAATGGTTATTGTCTCCCTGATCCATCACTTGACGCATCGCCAGAACTAAGATGTTAATCGTGCGTATGATGTCGTTTGAATGGAAGTACTTGTTATGTGATTTATTTCAATTGCGTTTGCCTTTGAATAGAAACACGGGAATAATTTAAATGTATTCGTTTCTTCATAATAATATTACTTAATATGCTCAGTTTGAACATAGTGAACCTTCACATGCACGAATATAATTAAGTCGGGCGTTGAGTTTCGCCACGCATTGCGCAATGTCTCGAAAAATGTGGCGTAACTGGGTCTCTTAGTCCTAGATTCCCTCTGCCAATCCTCTAATATAGCATGTAGCTGATTTAACACTCTAGTGAGTTTAGTTCCGCCACTCAACACACGTTAGGTAAGAGAAGGCACTGAAATAATAAATTTCGTTTTATTTTAACTAATCTAATGAAAATAGCAAAATATTTTAAAATAACAGTAATAAATTTCAAGTTTTGAAATTAATGGCACTAAAATAAAAATAAAGTATATAAATATTCACCCACTTCAAAGTCACGACGATCAAAGCAACGTTTAGAGATGTTTATGTATGAAGTTTGTTCCGGATTTACGACAGAACTTTATACATATATTGAACGCTGGATCAAAGCTCCACCGGGGAAATCTTCCATTCTTGAATCTATAAATGTGATTTTATAAAATACATATAATTATGTGTATGGGACATGTAAGATTGTATTCTAAATTGCAATTATTCAAAAGTTAAATAGATTTGGCTTTGTAGACCTTAAATAGTGACCGTGGTGCACTGGGAGAGATTTGAATAACGCGATAGCATTGAACGTGAAGATCACGGACATGATTCCATAGATTAATTGGTAAAACATAGTGAAACATTGAATTCCGCTACTCAAAGTGAATATACCTCTAGAATCTAATGCAGTTTTATTCCAAATTTTCTACTCATAAGGGATATTCAGAACCATCAAGGACAAACTCTTCATTAAGTGTAAACTTAATCATCAACTTTTCAGTAAAAGTAAACTTAAAATGGTTGAATTTTTATTGTTTTTCCCCAGTGGGAGTTAAATGTAAGACGCCAACTGCATCATTACTTTAACTTTCTGCATAAATAACTAATATTTACAAAACACACCTTGTTTGGAGGGAAATATAACAGCAACGTTCACTCTGAGATCTTTGCTGTCTAACACAACAAGAACATTTTAGTAACTACATATTAAATTTAGCTATACTTATAATATACCCTATAGAAATATCACGTTCAGAACGCCCCATTAAAGAACTAAACTTATATGTTAACAAAACAAAAAACTCGACTGCATAAAACTAAAAAAAAACAAACGCAATATAAGTTCATCAGGATTAACAGTCAGGACGTTTTCTTCAACCAAATATCCATTTATATTTTACAATTTTTCTTATATAGGTTTAATGGGTAAAAAATCCTAATGAACTATTGCGTTTCTTTTTTTTCTTTTTAATTCGGGTTTTTTTTGTTTTTTATAGTATATTTTTTATTTGATATTTTTTTTTGTATTAATCTGCTCTCATACTCTATTAACAGTAGATTGTCTGCTCGTATCATCGTGTAATTAGAGCACACTATTAAAATACATAAGTATACCAACAAGCTTACTACAGTTATTACTTATAACAATATTTATGAAAATGAGTAAGGATGGTTGTTAAAACAACTTTAAGTGGTCATTATAGGCCGCTACTTAAAATAAAAAATCATGAAAGGAACCTAACAATCAATCAATAATTCAAAACATGGCATAAGGAAACGTATTCGTCCAGATGCACTACTGTGTTGCACATATGCATATGAGTAGTCATAAAAATACTTCGGTTTGGCTTGGTATTAATAATGATAGTAAAATCAAAATATATCTTGCTTCAATTCCACGTGGGACTGTCATTAAATCTGCATAAATTTGTAGTTTTCTTGTTATTGTAAGAATTTTATGAGATGGAAAATTGTTTATTTATAGTCTATTCGCTATCTTGAATTCCTGCCAGAATTTATTTTGTGTAATAATTACTCAAATATTATTGTTATATTATTAGATAGTTTTTGGAAGTGACATTACTTCGTATATTGTAGCTTTTTAATATTTTTATTCGATTACTTCATTTTTGTTAAAGCATGTACATATTTTTTATTAATATATTAATTAATATAAATGAATAACAAAGAGACTTTTTAATATATTAAAGTTATTATAGTATATATGCAGTTCTCACTACTTTTATATATTACACAATAGCACAATAACAAAAGTAACATTCGAACAAAGGCTGCATAATACAATACGTTAGCATTTACCCTCTCAACTTTAGTAGAATGTATGTACATTAGTGTAGTTTATGTGTGGTGTTTCACCGTCATTTTTCTGTTTAAACAATACTATATCACTTATTTCATGATATATGGGTAGGCAGAGGGATCCTTATGTCAAGACACTCCGTCCCCCACGCACTGCTCATAACTGTCATATTTACATATTTGCATTCCGTCAATAGTCATGTAAAATAAATATAAATGACATATTTTGGTTTTATCGTTTTAGATAATAGAAAGTTAATTTCAAAAACGATTTCATAGTGTATCAAGTTGAACTTAAAATATTCATGTATGATTTATTCATTGAAAAAGTATAATATAATAAAATTAACATAAATATGGTTCTTCTGCGTTACATTAAAAATATATATATTTATAAACCCTTTTAGTTTTCACTCCACGTTGGTGAAAAAAATCATTCAGCATTTTTTATTGAATTCTACAGAAAACATACAAAAGAGTTACCCGTTTTGAATTCATTGAATGAACTTATAAATAAATAATATATATACAAAAAAATCCGATCATATTCAAAAGGAACGCTGTCCGACAATGTAGAAACTATAAAACCATTCTCATACATACATACGAGTAGCTGTCGACGCTACTCACAAATCACAAAACGAATTTCAAATGGTTCACAGTGGACGCTCCTATTCTACAGTTATATAACTGTTTGAGATGAGTTTTTCCCTTTTGTCTTTTACTATTTCTTCGATTATATTTGTAAGTAGATTTTTTTACATGAAAAATATCATCAAAATCTATCTTATATTTCTTTAACTTTTTACTTTACGCATCCTACCGCGCGTCTATCTCCACCTTGGCGGCCCGCAACGCACCGTCACTCCTCTGGTGTTCGTGGAGGGCGGTGATCACTTACTATCAGGTGACCTGTATGCTCGTTTGCCTTTTTTTTCCATAAAAAAATACTAAGTAGAGAAAAACCATGTTAAAATATTTCATTCTAAACCTCTAGCTTTTGTTTACTCCGCCACCCAATATTTATTATATTACTAGAAAGTCGAGAACAGAGTGTAAATAGTAATGCAGAACTGGCTCTCGGCGTTGGCTCAATACGAAATGTTAACAATTGCTGTTCTGATATTCAATGTCCAGACGTGGCTTATTGAAACTTGTGTGCACGTGGCTTTTGAAAATGAAATAACAATGTAAAGGAACAGTAAAGACTATTTGACGTTTTTATTTGATTACATAAACCATATTCAGTTTATTTATAATTATATAGACATTTACGATCCTTAAACTTCTAATAGCATGTACATTGATGGCGTCGTGATGCAAAGACAGAGTCTCATCGACAGTAGTGATGATACTTATTTAGAAAATTTTGAAAACGATTCTCTTTGAGATTGAAAACTAAAATTTTTCATAGCTTAAAACCTTTTTTTAATCCAGTGTCTGAACACTGGATTAAAAAATTTCAGGCCAAGAAATGAAAGAAGCTTAAATTAAAATCGTGATTTGTTCGGAACAAAGAAGAGTAAATATTTGATCCTAAACGCTTCGGAAGCTCTTTGCCTTCATTGACTGGGCCTGTCCTCTAATGGCTCGAACTGTCTGGGAAATTTAATTCAAACTGTTAGTTAGTGGACGAACGGATTTTTAATTACGATTCACAAAAAAAATCTATTTTCTAATAAGACTAGGAATCCTATTTCTGAAAAGATATTTTTATTTAGTTAGTAGGTACATACATTTTTTTCTAATAAAATCAAGATATCAATATAGTTTATTTAATACATAAAAATTGCAAGGCAAACCTGCAATTTTTTGTATATTAAATACACAGAAACACTATACATTTATGTATATTGAGCGAAATTTGTATAATGTTTCACCCTTCTAATGACAGTGTCTCAACAAAATGTCTAGTGTCATTATTTCAGACGTAATTATATTTATAATGGCGAAGCATTAAATATAGACACTTATAAACAAGTACTATTTGTCACGTTGTCGTTGAATAATGAAAACCGTAAGTCGGCGAGCGTTATTATGAACATAAGTATAATCGTATATATATTATACAATTAGTTATTTAGAAAGATTTAAGTAACCATTTTGTTTTTTAAAAAACCTTACGAAGTAGTTACCGAGGAATTATAGACGTGATCATATATCTATCTGTATTGCAGTAATTAGAAAAACCAATAGGCCTTCTTGGCGCAGGGGCACTAGTGTGCGACTGTAAGCGCGATGATCGTAGGTTCGTATCCCACTTGGGACAATGAAATACGAGTATGTCGGTCTTCGATAATGCGACCTGGTTGTCTTAGTTCTCATGTTTCCTTTGCTTACCCTGCTGCATGTGGGATACAGCGTAAAGTTAAAACAAACTTTCACTGCATCTTTTTTTATAATGAGATAACAAACGCATAATACAAATAATTTTTAATTACATACCAAAACTAAATATATAACTAAAAATACTTTGCTCCTAAAGTTGGTGTCTTATATTATTCTCAAATTCTAAATAAAAAATTTTAGTTCGTGTGAAATAAAGAAAAAAGGACAATCTGCTATATAATGTTAAGAATAAGGTTTTCTTTTGAATGGAATACCTTGAACGAGAAAAGTGCAATACTTTTCCCTTTCAAGGATTGTGTGTGTAACGAAGTGATAAAGCGATATTTTCCTTGTCTTATTCCGTAGAAATTCAAACAAAAAGTTGAGTGAATGTATTCACATTTAATGTGTTATATACCTACTATACAGCTTCGCGTGTTCCGCATATAACAGGGTAGGCAGAGGTAACCTAGTGTTAAGACACTGCATTCCCCACTTTCTGCCGAATTCTGGAGACTTTGCGTGTTGAATGGCAGAACTCAACGCCGCGTTTTGCCTCGAAACGAGAGCGAAGAAATGGAAATATAAACGTAAATAAATAATTCACTTCTATACGTAAACAAATAATTAATACGTAAAAAAAAGTAAAACTTAAATAAATAATTCACTCGAGTGGGGATCGATATACAAGGTAACTACAAATAAGTATGTAGTTACTTTCATTTTAGATATATTTATAGTAGATCAATGTTGTAAGATAGACAGAAGTTGCCACGGCGCTAAAAAATTACACTTCTTTCCATCCCATCCTGACACACTTTTAATTTATAACTGTTCCATCTCAAAGAGAAATAACAAAAGCTTTTAACAATTCAATGTTTTTGTAACAATGACAAATCACACTATCACGGTACACTCCCAGACCTGATGCACGAATCGTGTTTCACCGAGTTATCTCTAAATTTCCTTTAACGTGTCCATTCTTTTAAATTAGACTAATATCGGAAGACACTAGGTATATTTCGCATCTTATATTTATTAAAAAAGAAATTTGAAAGAATAAACTTTAAATACTTATTTTAAAATTAAAAAAAAAACGCATATTATTGTTTTTTGACAGTTATTTGATTATTACCTCTTGTTATTCTTTACCTGTTATATGCGAGAAGAAGCGTAAAAAATTAAATAAAATAAAGTATGCATAAAGCCTTAATTGATTTTCTGGAAAGGGTAAAAATACTCTCTCTCTAAAGTAAATCTCTACAATTATATTTATAATAACTATAACTATAAATAAAAATGACTCTCATCTCCGCTCTTCATTCAGCTTAGTTTGTATTCAAAGAAATCTAAATGCATACTTCTATAATAAAAATACGTACTTATTTCGCTTCTTTGATAAAATATTAATAAATATATAATATTAAGTTACATTATTATACAGTATAAAGCTATCATTGGGCAGTGTTATACTTCATCTTATTGAAAACGCTATGGTGAGATAAAGCGCGGTGTTAAGTTTCGCATAATATGAAAGTAAGTCTTTGAAACTAGCTGCTTTTTGCTACTCTTTAGTGAAACTAAACTTTTTGACCCTTGTATGATATAAAATAGATTTGTATAAATATTTTTTATGTAAATATTATTTGAGCGAATGATATTTGTAATGTACTTTTCCAAAGTAATTAAACACATTCACAAAAATCTAATTCGCCTAAGGATGGCATCATATCTATTTCCATTAATAATAATAATAATAATAATAAGCCCCCTAAAATCCAACCATACGTCCGAGTCGAACATCTGATTCTCGTGGGGGGCGGACACGTGAAAATAAATTACTCACACGGCTAACATGGCTCTGGTAACCCTTTTTATGGAGAATATGGAAAATAAAAGATATAATTTGCGGCCGCTACCCGGGGGTCGCCGGGGCGCATCTGGAGCTAACGCTGGATGCCACAGCATGCGAACCGTTGGCGACGGGGGACTGAGCAGGCGGGTTCCCCTCGAAAAAAATGTTACAGCCGAACAATCATCCTCACCACTCACTTCTTCCTCTCATTCACCGGTATCAAGCATACCCTCACCATCCTCAACTCGCACCCTATTAAATTCCCCTAATTCATCACCAACATCATCACATTCATCACTGGTTATAAGGTCAGCAGATGTTGTGCAGGAGGCACTTGCCAATTACCCTGCACCCACTGCGGGCTCTATTCGTGCGCGAAAAAAATGGACCGACATAATGAACCGTTATATTTGGCGCACATATCTTATTATAACAAAATGCGAAACCACGTTATTGAATAATTATTTAGAACCCCTACATCAAGAATTTAGTAGTAAATTTCCCGAAATGCAGGTAACTAGACAACGTATAGGAGATCAACGTAGAGCAATAATAAGAAATAAACTACTATCAGATGATATCTTAGCTCAAATTTTAATTGAAGTAAAAGAACTATTACAAATCGGTGATCAACCACTTACACAAAATAACATTCATTCAACTCAACTTTCACACTCAAACACTAGAATAAAATGGTCAAACGAACTTAATGAAGAAATTGTCAAATGTTACTTTGAAGTCACCCTACTTGAAGTTAATAAGACTTCTTATCGTAAAAACCTGTACAGTTTATTTATATCTAGAAATCCACACCTATCACACCTTACAGAACAAAGAATAGCTGACCAAAGACGACTAATATTTATGAACAAAAGTGTACACAACGATAGAATTATTGAATTAAAAAGAGAAGTAGAAATTAAATTAGCTAACAGTAATTCTTTAACAAAAAATATTACAGAGTCAAATTCTCCTAGCAGTCAAACAAATGAAATAAATGATTCTGCATATGTACAAAGTAATTTACAACCCGTTGAACCACTAGACCAACATTGTATAAATAGACACAATTTAATAGAAAAACATTATGTTGAACAAGAATTTAATAATGCTTTAATTCAATTTAACAATACAAATCCTGAAACCAGACCCTATATACCAAGACAAAAGTCATCGCGTAAATTTTCCCAAATTGTCAGTTTCTTAAATAGTGAAGTACTTCCAAAACATTTAAATAACGAATTAGATTTCAATGCTCTTCATAACATTATATATACAGCTGCCTACACTGCATCTCTGTGTAATGGAACAAAATTCAGTTTTATTGATAATTACCGACCTCGTATCAGCAAGCCATCGTGGCAAAGAAGACTTGAAAGTAGAATAGACAAATATAGATTGCAAATAGGTAGACTTACACAATATATATCAGGAAATAGGAACCGTAAAATATTAAAAACTGTAGAAGAAATAAAAACACAATATAAAATTCATTCACATCACGAAGAACCTAATACAGAATTACCACATTTCTTAGACACACTAAAACAAAAATTAAATGCAACTTCGAACAGACTTAGAAGATATTTGACATGTACAAAACGGAAGCAACAAAATAATACATTCGTTAATAACGAAAAACATTTTTATAGAACTCTATCTAGCACAAACCAAAATACCACAACACAATTACAAGAACATCCAACGGAAAATAATTTGCAACAATACTGGGCCAATATTTGGGAAACTTCAATAGAACACAATGCAGACGCAGAATGGTTAAATAAAATACCTGACGTAGAAATAAATTTAATGAAATTCAAAGATATATCCATAGAAACATTTAATCAAATCATCCAGCGAACACACAATTGGAAGGCACCGGGAACCGATAATATACACAACTACTGGTACAAAAAGCTAACATGCACTCATTCACTTCTTCTTAAACACATAAACCAGTTCATACAATCACCTTGCACACTACCTTTATTTATAACAAACGGAATAACGTATATGTTACCGAAAGGCTTAGATCCCACAAACCCAGCTAACTATAGGCCAATAACATGCCTCCAAACGATATATAAAATTATCACTGCGTGTATTACTGACATAATTTATAAACATATCGATCAAAATAACATATTAGCTGAACAACAGAAAGGCTGTAGGAAAAATAGTCAAGGGTGTAAAGAACAGCTTACTATAGACGCAATAGTTATGAAACAGGCACATAATAAAAATATTAATACGATGTATATAGACTACAGAAAAGCATTTGATTCAGTTCCACACAGTTGGTTACTATATATTTTAAAAAAGTACAAGATTCACCCTATTCTAATAACATTTTTAAGCTCCGTCATGCTCTCATGGAAAACTAGATTAAAATTGATTAACAATAATGAAACACTGATTACTGATTGGATTAAAATACAACGAGGCATCTTTCAAGGTGATGCGCTGAGTCCATTATGGTTCTGTCTAGCGTTAAACCCTCTCTCTGAATTGCTTAATAATACCAATACAGGATTTAAACTAAAACATAATAACACATATCATATAATTTCACATTTAATGTACATGGACGATATCAAACTATACGCCAGTAATAATAAAGAACTAAAAATACTAGCCGACCTCACACAATCCTTCTCTACAGACATACGCATGGAATTTGGAATTGAAAAATGCAAGGTACATTCAATTAAACGTGGCAAGTCACAACAAAATACATATATACTTAACACTGGTGAACAAATTGAATCAATGGACGAAAATAGCACTTATAAATACCTTGGATTTCAACAAGCTAAGCAAATACAACAAAAACAAACCAAGATAGAACTAACTAATAAATTTAAATTTCGTTTGAATAAAATTTTAAGATCACAATTAAACTCACGTAATATTATAAAAGCCATCAACACATACGCAATACCGATCCTTACTTACTCTTTTGCTATAATAAACTGGTCTCAAACTGATTTATCAAATCTGCAACGTATAATAAATACACACATGACTACACATAGGAAACATCACCCTAAATCATGTATCCAGCGTCTAACTATATCACGTCTGGATGGAGGACGAGGTCTCATTGATATTCGTAACCTACATAATAATCTAGTGACTAAATTCCGAAATTACTTTTACGCTAAGGCTGAAATTAGTGAACTACACAAATTCATAGTTAATATAGATAATAAATATACACCACTTAATTTAAACGATAGAAATATACAACTAAATCAAACTTTGATAACTAAGCAGCAAAAAATAGAAGCATGGTCTTTAAAGTCACTACACGGTAGACATCTAGCCGATCTTAGCCAAACTCACGTCGACAAAGTTGCGTCGAACGAATGGCTACGACGGGGAGATCTCTTCCCAGAGACGGAAGCCTTCATGATGGCTATTCAGGACCAAGTAATAGATACTAGGAACTATCAAAAACACATCATAAAAAGACCAAATATGATAAACGATTTATGCAGAAGATGCTATTCTAGTCCTGAAACAATCCAACACATTACCGGAGCCTGCAAAACCATAGTACAAACCGATTACAAACATAGACATGATCAGGTCGCTGCAATTATTCATCAACACTTAGCATTTAAACATTCTCTCATCACACAAGCAGAAAAAACTCCCTATTACAAATATTCACCTCAGGCTATTTTAGAATCTACAAATTTTAAGCTGTATTGGGATCGTACAATCATCACAGATAAAACCGTACACTACAATAGACCGGATATTTTACTTCATGATAAAGTAAAAAATTCTGTATACTTGATAGACATAGCCATTCCAAATACACACAATCTTGCATCCACTTTTTCAAACAAAATAGATAAGTATACAGATTTAACCATAGAGCTCAAAAGTCAATGGAAAGTCCAATCCGTCACTACAGTACCAATAGTTCTTTCAACAACCGGAGTAGTACCTCATACGCTACACACGAGTCTGGAAACTTTGGGTATTCACCGGTTAAGTTATATTCTTTTACAGAAAGCCGCAATCTTAAATACGTGCCGTATAGTTAGGAAGTTTTTATCATCAAATAATTAACTTATTGTCAGAATTCCTTACTAGTAATAATAATTATCGCTGAAAATCTCCACCCAAATATTGCTTGGCTATATGCTCGCAATTTTTGGTTAACGTACCCCAATGATTTGGGAGAACAAAAATGGTAAAACTATAATAATAATAATAATGATGGTGAAACCGGTGCACACCTCTTTACACCCTTAGCCGACCACGCCGATGTTGCGCCCAAGACACTACGCCGCTCTTGTAGGGCCCCATCTAGTGGGAGGCGAGTCACCGTCTCCTCTAGTCTCATTCAATAGCCCAGTGGATTTCTACATTTTCCATAGTTCCTACGCGTTAACCGGCCACCATCTCTGGGCAATTACTTGTGGTTACCCAGAGATGGATCCCGGCTGGTGTGTCACAGTAAAACATTTACATATTCTCATAGGGGCCTCTACGTGTTGGACCTGTGTCCCCACGCAAGCCTTCCAAAGGACTGGGTTCTTTTGAACCCGTGAATCATTAAAGAGAAACATAATAACAATAATAAGCTTCAGCAATCTAAAGCTTTGCCTTTTATTTCATTCTTTGTAGCACGTGTCTATGCTGGTCCAGCTATCTTTTTAATATCGTCTATTCCCTTATCCGATTAAATTTTATTTAAATATATAACAAAACTGTGAAGTAATTAAAAACTGGTTGCCTAATTTGCAATAAAACTTTTCCTTTGACTGATATAAAACAGACGTAATTTTACCAAACTTGTCAAAATCTTATTGAAGCCAACGAGTCGCTCCACAAAGTTAGCTTTTTGGAATCGAGTAAAGATCCATTAACTATTCGCGGTTTAATTTTCTCTGAGATGAAGTTTTAACTTTTACAAAGTTCCTTTTAATAGAAATATCATTTTTTTTTTAAATATCTCAATCAACCCGCTCAATTAATAGAAATTAGAAATAGTTAATCGCTTAATATATTAGTAATTTAAAAAAAAAATTGAATATTGCCTATATAGAATATTGTATGCGTCCAATAAACCGTCCTTGGTAAAACAATAGAGGAATATTTAAAATATGATTACATTAATAAAGACTAACTCGTAACATCGTTTAAGATAAGTACCATACCGCGCAAACTAGAGATCGATAAAGGTACATCGTATATGCTGGCAGTCCAAAGCAATTAGTACGTCTGACAGAAGCTCGACCGGGTCGTATTTGTTAGAGCAACCGAGCAAATGTAATTAGGCACTGACGTATTCCACACTTTGGTCGAGATTGAGTAACAGTTGTCTACAGTGTGAACTTGAAATATATAGATTTCTATGACGACATGACTGTATGAATATATTTCCCACGACAGGAATTTATATTTATTGAGACTGCTCGAAAAACCAATTGTGCCCAAAATTATTTTATACTAAGATCTTGTAGGGCATATAATAATTACTTTAGTGATATAGACATTTTTCATAACAATTTGATACAATTTTCATGTAAAATTATCGACAAAATTCAACTGTAAATCTTAACTTAATGTAAATCTTAACCTTTTCCTTCGTAAAAATCTTTTTTTTTTTTAATTTCTTTTTAGACCGTAAATTTAATTTTTAATTGTTAATTAGCAACATATGTAAAAAAAACATTTCTTTTATATTCACTCCATGTTTCATGTATAAGTGGAAACTTTATTGGCAAATGGAATATGGATATGTATTATACTAAAGAGTATTAAACAGTAAATGCTGTTTGTTTCCCAATTTAAAATAAATACATATATATATATTTATTAATATTGTCAGGCCTATGTCCAGCGCTGGACAAAAGATGGTTCACTATGTTGATGATAAATATTGTCATTTCTCCGTTCTCGTACCAAGGCAAAAGTGCAATATCTTGTACCGCCACACAACACACGGAACTAAGAACGTTTGTTTTCTATAAATTATAATTATTGATATATTATTTTTATTTACGGTATATCTCCAATATTTTATAAAAAATATAAATATGCATTATCTTATGTGTAACAATATAAACACATAAAATACCTATAAAGAAGTTACCATAAAAAAATGTACTCAAAACTTGATAAAAAATGAAAACATTGATATGTGACACGCATACGTGACGTGAGTGTGCTCCGAATAGCTGCGTAAGCAAATAATTTATCAAAGTCACGTCACTAGAGTGGCAATTGCTAAAGAAGGGTAAACTCCTCTTTTAAAAAGTCTAACTCATACTCACATCTACCTTTCATTAGATATTGGAATAAATAGATATTGGAAATAAAACAATTAGACGACTAGCCTCCTGTTTTGACCCTTTCTAATGAAATAAAGCGATATATATATATATTTATATATTATGGTAATCATTTAATAATACGTCCTAATTATACTAAATGCTAGCTAGTGTCTTGTCATACGAATAATCCAGTGATTTCATTATACGTTAGTATAATTAGCTTGTATCGCAGCACAGCTTACAAGCGAGAAGGCTCAGTTGAGGTTGTCAGTAGCATTTAATTAAATGACCGTATATTAGGGCACAACGTTGTATTCTAAAGATATTACTAACAATGTTAATGTTATTTTAAATAGTTTCATCTCTTCAATATTACTAAATTTATATTCATTTATGAGAACAGAGAAAAACAGGCAGAAAACTTTTTTGCCATCACTTATGTATATTAAATTCAAATGCGTAATCCCCCATTTTAGCTCACCAAAAAGTATCAAACAAAATAAGATTTTAAGTAAACTTTAAAAATATTTGAACAAAAAACAAAAAAAATGTTAACAAACCCCTTGAATTTAAAAGCTAGAGGAACGTAAGTGAAAAATAATTCAACTTTTACTATCAAGTGTTCCCGCGTAGTGAAGTGTGTGGTGAACAATTAGAGCTCGCAAGCTAGCGACGACGTGCGGCGGCGCTCACGTCGGCTAGAGTCAATTTAGGAGCTGAATATGAAATATCATCAACTAGTATTATTTGCTTTATAAAATACATTTTAGGTAATTACTATTATTAATTAGAATTAAGGTCAGCTATACAACTACTTCAGGATAAATTAATTAAATTAAATTCATTTAATTGTCAATTGTAAAATGTCAAGTGTGCTTACCAATTCTTTTTCATTATCGAGTATACATTTTATTCGTATTTGAAGTCTTAACATTTTTTTCAGTTTAGGTTGTACTGGACGTGTGTACTATCTAAAAATAATAATCATCGATAATGATAAAAATACATAATTAAAAGCTTTTATTTAACTTGCAATGTATGTATGTGGGTTCGGGTGAAATCTTAGAGCTCAATTTTGAAGTAGATATCGTCAACCGATTGAGCTGAAATTTTGTATACACGTTTACTTTGGATGACAATGCACGATAAAATATGTGACGTCATTCTAAATCTAATATGGCGGACCATGCAAGATGGCGGAATTGTTATTTTTAATGTACTTCTACAATATAGGTATCAAATAAAAGGGCTCGTTGAGAGCAACTCGAAAAATAATGTGATGTCATTCTAAATCCCATAAGAAGGAAATCGAAGATAGTCGAGTATCTATTTGGTCTACTTCTACAATATAGATATTAAATGAAATGGGTCGTTGACCGTAACTCTAAAAATACTGTGACGTTATTCGAAATCCAATATGGCGGAACATCTAAGATGGCGGAATAGTTATTATTTATGCACTTCTGCAATATGGGTATCAAATGAAAGATCTTGCCGAGAACAATTAGAAAAATAATGTGACATCACTTGAAATCCAATAGAATTGACACGATTCTAGTTTTTTGTGCTTTCATATAATGAAAGGTATGTTAGTACGATTGAGCTGAAATTTTGTATACACGTTTAGTTTGGATGACAATGCACGATAAGGTTTGTGACTTCATTCTAAATACAATATGGCGGACCATCCAGGATGGCGGAATAGTTATATTTCATGAACTTCTATAATATGGGTATCAAATGAAAGGGCTTGTTGAGAGTAACTGGAAAAATAGTGTAACGTCATTCTACATCCAATATGGCGAACCATCCAAAGTAACAGAATAGTTATTTTTGATGCACTTGTATGGGGTATCAAATGAAAGGGCTTCTTAAGAGCAACTTGAAAAATGATATGACGTAATGATATGCTCGAGTCTGGGCTCCCGCAGGCCATGTACTCGGTCTTCGACACATTTAGTTTAAGACAGCCGTTCTCAAGCGTACCCTTCCAGAGGTTCAATTTACGCTCCAGCGTCAGTCGGTTCTCGTCAATGAGTGCTATGTCGTCGGCATACATCATCAGCCATGGAGGCTGCACTACATTGAATAAGAACGGACTAAGAGTCGAGCCTTGATGAACCCCCAACTGTAATCGGGAAGGGTCTAGTGTCGCCAACAGCATTCCTAACCATAGAAGCGGAATCGTGGTACATGTCTCTAGTGTGAGAAACCTAGCCAGTAGTAACTAAAAAGTAAAAAATAAATTATAAGCAAAAAATCATTTTTAGAAAAAGCTTTTATTTAAACGCTTTAAAAAGGAGAAAATAAAATTTGTCTTTTAAATTTTAACTATCAACTCATAACCTCATTGTACACAATTTATATGATCATAAAAGCTTGTCGCGTTAATCAATATTTAATTAAATTGAAACTTTAAAAATTGAAACTTAGCAGATTTTACATAATTAAATTAGCACTAGTTTAGTTACACAAGTAAATCGCGCGACAAGCTTTTATGATATTTTATCTTTATCTTTATTAAGATAAATAAATTTTACCTAGGAGTTATAATGTCCTGATTTTAATATTGTTTTTGTTATTTACTAGTGGCTCCCGCGCGCCCACTAGATCTATACGAATAATTTTAAAGGATATTTAAGAAAAAAATATTAATAATTTTAGTTTGGTTATCTATACTGCAATGCACGAAGTTAATGGGAAATTATAGTCTTAAAAAAACAGTATTTGATTATTTTACATCACTATTAAGATGGGCGATAAGTACAAACACAGGTCAAGTTCAATTTTTCCCTCGTAAATTTCGAACTCGAGAGAATTTCGGGATAAACAATAGCCTATATGTTGCTCCATAACCCCCTCTAACTTTCAATATTAGCTCCATAAGAATAATTTCAATCAATGTTAAGACACCCCGTTCCCATAAAGACATTCCGCTCCCATAAAGACATTCCGCTCCCCATTCTCCGCCAAATTATCGAGACATTGGTGTTGGTGCGCTTTGTCTTTAGTATAACAAATGCTATTGTCCTATTATATTGCTATTATTGAATATTTCTTACAAGTAATCTTATAATTTATTGCGAATATGTAAAATGAAGAACATTTTTCTCAGTATCTTTTGAATATAAATAGATCCTTAGAATTAAATGTGCTCTTTACTCGTACTTCTTTATTGATGAGTTTAAATTAAATTTTGCGCGTTCTTTTTGCAACTTTGCACTTAGCTACAACAACGTGAACAAAGTTTACCGTTATAAAGAGATACTCCAAGCTTTTCTCTAAGGATTCATTTTAGTCATGGGTATATATTTTGGACTTAGTTTTAGTTGCTATTTATAGCAACTTAGTTGAAGAGTTGCAATGTATCATATTAAAACCATCATTTTTTTTTTTAATTTTTATTTATATATAATAGCAAACAACAATTTGTATTATTTACTGACACAAATTCATCCATAGCCTCTCATTAGGGGGCGTCACCCTTCATAGAAATCGATGGTTTCAAGAGCATGAATAGATGCAACGCTTGGTCCGTACAGTGATTTGCTTGTTAAAGTAAGACCCCAATCAAAATTCAGAGGCTGAACGGATTTCAATTAAGATTAATTGCTGCTAAGCTTTTTCATTGTTATTTAATTCTATTGCTTAAATATGGGTCATTTCACGATTTAAAAAATATTATTTGCTTTTTCTATGTAGTAAATGAATAAACAAAATAAATAAAGTAAATGAATAAATAAAATAAACTATAGTAATGCAGATTTAAACATTACTCAAGTTCATGTTTCGTGGACTTTAAAATTGTCTAACAGAAAAGCATTGTATTTAAGTTAAAGAATATGCTAGTACTCTTGCCATCATTCATACCGTACATAACTTGCATATCAGGTGCAATAGCTAACTATAGTTTTGCTTTGAAATATATTTATTTAAATTTTTATCGTTTGTTCGGCAACGTCATTACGCTTATTTACTTTATTATTATTCTTTTAATTTTACTTTGTATTACGTTTAGTGGCGGAACTCAACGCCACGCTTTACCTTATAACGAGAGCAAAGAAATTGATTTCATTCATTCTTCCGAGTAGGAATGAAACCTACAATCGTCGCGTTTACATTCACACCTTATACCACTGCTTTATCACCAATAAAATATTATTATAATTAGAAATTACTTCAGTATTATACATATTTTTTATTACTTATTATAATAGTACAATATTATATATTTTGTAATAATAGAATGTATGAGATAACTACAAACATATTTTCATCATCGTCATTTTCAAATAGCATCTGCTTATCAATTCTATAACAGTTTTCTGTTGCAGCATTCAGATGTATATAAAACTTTAGTGCTTGAAGTAAAAAGAAACTACGCTATGTATGTATAGCATCTGGTATTTTTATTTGGATTTTTATTTTTATCGTCTAAAGCTTTAAACGAGATACTTCAATTAAAACTTGAATTTCTGGTCAACGTTTGAAAAGTTCATTCCTTTTATATTTTAATTATGTGTTACTAAGAATTTTGCACATTAAATATAACTTAACTTTTGTTGTTTACATGTAGTAGAGTAAAAAGGGTAAACATAGTGTTAAGACACTCCATTCTCTACGTTTCGTTCCCGTTTTGTAGAATACATTACGCTATACATATGATCATTATTAATACTATAATAATTATATTTATTAGTACGCAGTGTCGGGATTGAAGGCAGGAAGCGGAAAACGACCTGTTTTAACACTAGGTTATCTTTTATGTGGAACAAAAGAAGAAGCTAAAAATAATACATGTTGTAATTAAAACGTATGTTAAAAATGTTATCATATTTATTATATGTATAGACAAAAATTATCTCCGGGGTCTTACCTTACCTTACCTTACCTTAATCTCCGGGCTATTACCAGACGACTGAGGCATGAATAATAAAATGAATACCGATTGTTGAGCGTGGTATGTGATTGAATAATAATTCCGCCTTATACTCGTATTGTACTAGCTCTGGGCTACGGAGAGGTTATGATAATTTTATGAAATTAATAAATAATCCGATAAGATATTTATTACATTAGATATAATATTTATTAGAAATTTGTAATATTCCGAAGTTTTTATCGGATTTATTAAAGAAATTTAGTTTACTATTCTAATAGTTTCTTTTTTGCTACAGTTAATGAATGACACTCATAAAATCTGTTATAAAAACATGATATCTGCATGCAATTATTTTGGGGATCAAATAAAAATATTAAAAATATAACAAGTACGAGATATTTGAAGAGAAGCATTTCAATTTTTCTTCGTATAATGTGAGCGTACAGTACCTACTTAGCTAGAACATTTAGACCCCAGAGGTTCAAATTCAAATTCAAATATTTGAATTTGAATTCGAAATGATTATATACAAGATTTCACTAAGTACCATACTGCAACTTATTGAAACAACAAAGAGAAAATTGAACGTAATATTGATTACCCTTACAAAACAATGCACTTGTCAAGTATATGTATATTCAATACGAGTGTGTTAGAATCATGATAGTAGATAATATAAATAAAGATAAATAAGAATAAGTGGAGGATTGTAGTATCGAACCAACATCAGAAGCGGATGGTAGCCATAAGTAACGTTATGTTACCTTGTCATTGATCTAAAGCTTGGAGCAGTGCCGTGGACTTGTAACCACAATTGTAGGCTTCAGGGTACCCTTAACGTTATAACAACACTCGCCTTTCAGGCTTAGCGCGCACTGGTGACTTTTGTCACGGTGACAATAAATTTTTTCGGTTCGGTTCTTTATTTATGGCGCTTCGAGCGTGCCAGTTGAGCACTATTCACTTCGCCAATGTCACGTTGTATGGAGAACACACAAAGGAGGTTGTACGGTAAAAAAGAGATTATATTACACGGTAGGAGAATGCATGTCAAAAAGAGTCCAGTTAAAGTGTTGCCTTCACCTATAAAATAAAAAATCATAAAATAAATATATACATGAACATGAGTTAGTAGTAAATAAATTTTTTGTCACTGACATGTCACCATACTTTTCGCCACTGCGCGCACTTGCAATGACAGTGACGAAATTTTTTTCATTTGATAAAATTGATGTCGAAGAGATGGTTGTCTGTGCACTTATATTAAGCACTTATAGTAAAAAAAAGCAAATGTAGAAAATATTGGCTTTCAACTTTTCATTTGTCATAGAGCAATGGCCTCAACTCAATTTCGTCAATCAGTATTGTCATTGTCTATTTCATCTTTATGAAAACACACGTTTTGCCTTGGTGATGAACTTGACGCCATTCTTGAAATAAAAATTCGGTGCTGCAATGCAACACGCTGCTGGTTCATGTTTATGCGGCAGACGACTAGTATGGAAACTGCAAGGAGGAAGGGGAACGAAGTGACATTTAGTTGCTAATGCGCGCACGGGCATACAAATCTATGGACGTGGTGACAGTTGCGTCACCGGCGTGTCGCCGTCCTCCGCGGACAAAAAGTCACCCAATTGTCACGTATCCAAATGCCCGCACTTTCATTAAGTGTAATGTACACGGTGACAGTGACGCAACAGTTCACTCACTGTTCCAGGTACTGGGCTGAATCATAAACTATTTATACTGATATATACATATAACTTACCTGTACTATACTTACCACATTTGCAATTACAACAATAATTGATTATATTGATGATAAATCTATTAACATTTATAATGAAGATAGCCGAGGATATATAATACATTTTCAATAATGCTATAAGTCAAATATTATCGTAATTTCATTGTTTTCTATCACCAGCCAGCAAATCAGATGTATCAAACTACAAATCCTAGACAAGTGTCAATTATCAATTATAAAATATTATTTATTGTAATTATCATATATGTATTATTTATTATTTAATTACTATTAACTTTATAAATCTATTAAATATAATCATAATTCTATAGTAATCCATTACTTAACTACCAAATCATAGACGGATATTTTAAACGCCAAATCAATGACAAGTGTCAAATATCAATTACAAACATTATTTATGATAACAATCATATATGTATTATTTATTATTTCTATAAAGCTATTAAGTGCGAATTATAAATGACCCTTAGTTTATGTTTAAATGATGTAATGTACGGGTATATGTAAAAATAAATAAAATCTTAGCCTTGAGGCCAATCGCGGCACAGGGACACAAAGTGTGCTGCAAAATCGCCTGATTGTGGTTCGATCTATTTTCATTTCTTCGCTCTGGTATCGAGGCAAAACGCGGTGTTGAGTTCCGCCACTCAACACAGAATGCCTCCAGAATTTGGCGAAAAGTGGGAAAAGGAGTCTCTTAACACGAGGTTCCCTCTACCTACCCTGCTGTATGTGGGATATAGCTGATGTAATACAGATTATATCTTATAATATTATCAATTTAAAATAAATTATATTTAAAACTTAGAGACGAGATGGCACAACAAATGATATCTATAGTAAGTTTTTTTTTTACACTACGAGTATATACGTGTTACAAATTTTCTCAAAGTTAATTTTATATCATACAGCGAACTACATCCGGTGCAACTTTATAATGTTGTGAAATTCGAAAACTTACCATCGCTTTGCATCCTATATCTTATAAAACAAAGTCGCTTTTCGTGTCTGTTGTTTCTAACTCTTCTTCTTCTAAACCACCCAACGGATTTTGATGCGGTTTTCGCCATTAGGTCGAGTATTTTTCGTAGAAGGTTTATATATAGTTTATTATTTGTACATTCTTATGTATATTAACATAAAAACGATAAATGTGTATAAAGTCCTACCCTTTACTCTACTTTAATGGTAAGTACTACATGAAAAAAATGTACTGGAGTATTGTTCCTCTTAATTCTACAAAAAAGTCCGCGACGGCATATTCGTATCTTTCAAGAATGACGCTTAGTGATCATATTTCTGTCTAAAAATTGTAATTTCAATCTATTTTTTATTGTGAGGGATATTTTTCCATAATCAGCTGTATGTTACTCAAGTTTCACTTATCCCTTACTCTCAGCATATAAATAAGTATATTAGTCACGTTGGCCATTTAATGTAGATCAAAACTGTCTTTTACTGTTTTTCAGTTTAATAAGTACTTTAGAAGTTGTTACAATATCAAAAAATCCTTGCTACGAAACGGCTCGCTACTAGCCATGCGTCCGCCGTGCCCACCTGCCTTACACGCATCGGTGGTTCAGTGGTAGAATGCTCGCCTGCCACGCGGGCGGCCCTGGTTTGATTCCCGGCCGATGCATTCTATTTACTTTTCCTCACAGGCAGCCAGGTAGTGCTTGCTTTTCATCGGGGACAGAATACCCTCTTCAGCATTAACCACAAGCTCGAAAAAAGAAAACCCGCCTGCCTCTATAGCAACGAAGATTTAGATGCGTTTGCACGTATTGGATAATTGGAGTTGAATGTATTATTTAAGCGCGACATATTTGGTTTCATATTTTTTGTAGCAGTTATTAGTAGGTAGGTTTTTGTTTATAATTTCCTTCGTTTAAAAATAGCCATTTAATTATCTAAAAATAGTCATTTAAATATATTTTAATAAGTACTTGAAAAGATTAGTAGCACACATTTAAAATTACGGTACCTACTAAAAAATCCTTGCCGAGTAAAACAATTGGAAAATCCTTATTGGAACTACGAAAATGCGGGTTGCATTAGGGTTTAATTAATTTTCACATTATCTTAAATGCTTTGCAAACATACATTATATGAATAATCCAGTAGTAAAAGCGGGCGAAGCCGCAAGAGGGTCGCTAGTATTATAATAAAAAGTTAGTACGGCAGTTTTATGTATGCTTATTATTTTTAAAATGACCTCACAGTTGCTATTGTCATTCATAACATTTTAAACATTATTATATGTATAACGTAATAAGAAAAAGTAAGTAAAAGGTATTAGACTTGTGACAGATATCCAATATTCTCCACAGCGCGTCGCAGCGTGCAGAGAAACACTTATAGAACACAAATCAAGCGAGAAAACTGAAAGAATAGAAGCGAGACAAAGCAGCTCGAACGACAAGAATTTCATTGGGAAATATTTGACAAATGCGATGACAATGACGACTTTAACTTGACTTCTACAAAATGTATTTCATATAAAATACTGTTAGAAAACGGAAGCGGTTAGCGTTTTTAAAATAACACGATAAAAATACATACCGTCTATATGTTTATAACTTGCTCGCACAGAGGTTCCACGTAATTACAATAAGTAACATGTATCCCTTAATAACAACACTACACACTGGATACCTTCCAATCAGGGCTTCCGCTTACAAGCAACTGTTCCCGTTTGACACAATTCCATTGCTTTTATTGTCTTTTTTACCTAAATTTACCCACTTTTACACGAGTACGCATATAAAATATTTTTTTAAAAGTCACACGTCGTACATTTTTTAAAGATGTTCATTTATCATAACCGAAATGACAAATTGGCTATCGTTAGTTTCAGCTTAATTATGATCAACGTAACGTATTGTGAGTGAAATACCCGCTTATAGGTTAGGTCGTAGTTATGTTGCTTTTCTTTAGTTAGGTTATTCGGTGAAAACATTATGACATATTTGTTTGCGTTTCTCTCATCAAAAGATAAAACGTAAAACGTATAAAACCCCATACAAGTAATAGCGTAAATGATATGAAAACAAATTTAATACAAAACAGTCTTGTCAAGTTGTAATTCTAAGCAAATGTTTTCACTTGCCGGCGCTCTGTGCTCTGTACTCTATCATTCATGTAAACAGAAAACCGTTGAATTTGACAGCTATTTGACTCTACAATTTTCCTGTTCAGTGCATTTTCAGCAGTTCACTTTGAAATTGGACCGCAATATTGAGCTATGTCGTATTAGTTTATTTAAAATTATGTGAATGGTGTTAAATGTTTGTGAGTTATTCGTCTGTGAATTCTGTTTACGTACAATAGTCAAATAAACACAATGAGCAATAATTCTTTAAAAACAGAAAAATTAAAGTTCACTTAGTATATCTTAATCTAGTCCAAAATACAAACTAGTTATGTTGCCTCATGGCGTGAGAACGGTACCGGTAAACGCCTAATCAGCGTTCGGCGTATGTAACGCGAATCCCCTCATGCCATGGGAAACAAACTTAGTGTTTTAGTATTAATTATTCTATATTTTATTCTTTAGTCGATTAGAGCATGCACTTCTGCTCGTTCGATTCACTAGTTAAGTTAATTTTAAGTTAGTTATAAGAACATATACCGTTGTTCTTATTTTAATTAAAGTAAATTTAAATATAACTTTCTTAGTTATTTTTAAAAGCCCACTCGCGCTCCCGTAAACATGTCTAACTACATTTTGCTTACAGAAAACCTATTGAAAACAAAAAAAAAATCAAAACAAATAAGAATGTTCATTAAGCCAATGGCATAACCATGTTATAAAATATATTCTCAGGACAACGATAACAAGATGATAAAACCGATAATGCGTGTCATATATCGATTCAAGCTGCAATGACGCGGCAAGGATGGGAGCAGAGCGTAGTTTTAAACGCTGGCGGTCGGTGCACCCTCACCAGCTCACACTATTACTCGTACGATTTGAGCCCAAAACTCGACAAAGCGCTCGCCCACTACGCTGCCCATTCATTTGTGCGTTCCATTAAAAGGGTGCTCTTAACTACCACTAATTTATACGGCGCACTCACGGGGACAGATTACAGAGCGGGTTGCTCGTTTGAGCACAGCTTAGTCACGAATCATAAAGGTCGTGTTATATTTAAAACGCAAAGTTTTTGGATATCCTGTAAATACATACAAACTAGCTATCTTTTTTCATCCCCTTCACGCTGTATCCCGCACACACTTTAAGACACTGCGTTCCCACTTTTCACCTTTTTATTGTAAGTATATCAATATTTTGTTTTGTTCTATTTAAGATAAGGCTTTGATTTAATAAAGAAGTTTATTTTTCGTAACGATTTCCTTATGGAACAAGTGGAAAAGCATGAACTGGGGAAAAAGTGACGTATTATTAGAATTTTTTACTTGATTTCAAAATAAAATTACGATCACACAACTTTTGTTTTTATTTTTATCTATTGGTTTTTAGCTTAGTTTTTTCCATATTGCAATATACACAAAGATAATATCAAGAAGTTTTGGTCTGCCCGAACTAAAAATTCAACATGGTCAGTGGGGAAACTCAACGCTACAAACCTCAAGCTATATAATTTTTGTAATGAGAAGAAATATATTATCTAATAAGATGTTTCCGTTTAACAAATATACCATCATCCGAGTTCAATGTTAATAATGTAAATAAGGCGCATCTGGCGTTTGTTGGATTAAGTTGATTGCATTCAATATTCATTATAGCACCATCTGAATAAGGTCACGAATTTTTCGCTTGCTCTATAAATTAAGGCAAATTTATCATTAAAGTTGAAAAGACTAACTTGACCTCTTTTGATAGCCATTGCAATTAATGTAATTTATGTTTATCCAGTCTTACTTACTACAACCCAACGAATTTTATTTTGTTATACAATTCCTATTACTATATAATTTTCTGTATTTCAATCTCACCTAAGTTTTAACAATGTTAGCAACATCTAGATCATAGATTGAGAGAGTTGCAAAATATATCTATACGTTTATATGTAAATATATATTTTTATAAACAGTGTCTTTGTTATTAACATATTTGATGATTGCAACAACAACTTTATTGTGCCATCAAGTATTATGTAGGCAATAGAAACCTACATTTACAGAGATGTGAATCATTATTTATTAATATTTAACAAAACTTCTACTTAAGTTTTAAACAAATAAAATCATAAAATATCAGAATAATAGGTACTTTAAAATTGGGTGTATAAAGAAGCAAAGTTCTCAACGCCTCTTTGGGCCAAGCAACGTTATGACTTTAGTTAGAGCAGTCAATAAACGAAGAAAGTGTTGGAAGAGTTGAAGAATGAAAACCAAGTCTCAACACGAAATGGAAGAGTTTCAAGATAGCGATTACATTGTAAAATGGGAACTTTGAAAATATTGTTGAATAAATTTCGTATTAAGATGCGTTTATATATTACTTTTACTTCGGCCTCGTGGTGACAAGATGTTAGCTTTTTTTGTATGATGTCTTACCACATTCGCCGCGTATACAGTAGAGTTACGAAACCCTGAAGCAATTTGATTTATATTTTATGTATGACTCATTTAATATGTGACGACGTTTTATTTACATATATTAGATAAATATATAGAAACCAACAATTAACATTTATTATATTTGTGTTTTTATGAAATTGTAATTTTACATCTTCATGCTTGTCATCGCATAACAGAGTAGGTAGAGACACTTGCAGGATATTGCGTGTTTAGTTCCAGAACTCAACGCCGCGCTTTCTTGCCAGAGCGAAGAGAATAAAATAATTTGTAGCCCCAAGCAATCACCGAGCAAGACCGAGTAAATAACCGCCACTTTTACAGTTAGATGCCTATCGCATTGGGCCACTATACATTATAATTAAATTTTACGTTTTTACTTTTTCAGAAACTGTCCCAAAGCTCTACGTTACTAGCCTTTTGAAATAGTCACGTTCCAGCTTATACATCACCTACGTAAAATTCTACGAGCGGCGTATCGCTTCGTTAACTTATCAACATGGGTCGGACTACGACGGCGCCCTGTAATACGATTTATACTCTCCCTTATTGATTAAATCACGTTAAAATTTGTGTTGTTAATTTATAATTTTCCTTTTTTTAAACGTATATTTTTTACGTTTTGAGGTTCATTAAAGTAATTTTTTAAATAACATATACTCGTATAGAAACTATTGATTTTTTTAATGTTAAAAAGAATCAAACACAAAACTATGATTGAGAATAAAATTATTTTAAAAGACACGTTAAAATATAAACAGTGTACTGTCAAAGCGTTTTTCTGCAAAGTGAAAATAAAGGCAATCCTTCCTGGATGTGCACTTTCAATTCAGTTATACCTATGTATATAGAATGTAACACAACTGAATAGAAAGTGCTTAAATATACCTACTGTAAATTGTATTTTATTGAATTTCTTAATTGAAATCGTAATTAACCCTCCTTGCTTCCGTTATAATTATTATAATGATATTAATATCAGTTTTCCTAAATGCTTGAATAAATATTTCGTTTCCTCGAGTAGGGACTGAAACCCACCAATCACCAAACCAATCGTGTTAAAAAAGTTAAAAAAGTGATTAAGTCATTAAGTTACATTTTTAACATTTTTAAAGTGTTATTCGACTCTTGAGAAAGGAAAATACTAATTTAGAAAACGTCTAAAAATTTGAACGCACCGCGATTTGAACCCGCTTTCTAAATAAGTATATTTCACTAAGTTCCATATTTTTTCGAACACGGCGTGAAAGCTCTATCTCAGTTATATCACATTTAACAAATTATGTACATTTTACAAATAAAGTTCCATGCGAAATCTCACAGCTGCTGCCTAGGAACTAATTATACTGTAAAAGCATCAACATCTTATGTTTATAATCAACATGGATGTTACATAACCTACTTAACATTCTCTCATTTTTTTGTATCTGTGTAAAGACAAATCATTATTTAATGTGTGAATTAGCAATACCTTACGACATGACTACAAGACTACTATACTTATTAAACGTAATTTTTTTTGTTACTGATATGCAATTGGGGAAAAGACATTTAGTTTCCATTTTGCTCTATTATGGAAGCCAAAAACTGTAATTAAAACAACTGGATTTTTGGTTAGCCTTATGCTTCTAAAAGAAAATTTTTTTACTTGGCTTTATCAAGTTTCGCTTACGGTCAGTTATTTCAACTGACAGATGCCAGTTCCCACATAGCATCTGGTTTAAGGATTCCGTTTCAATTTAGTGATATACTTCTAAAAATATGGAATTATTTAGTGCAAAATATTTTCTCTTTAAATGTTTTTATGGTTTTTTTAATAAAATACATCTTATTTAAGCATACGGTACGGTTTGAGGTATGACGTAGATAATACAAGAGTAAAATTAGAAATATAATTTAAAAGTACAAGCTACCTTAAATACATAATTTTTAATAATTTCATACATCAATGTATACATATCTCTTCACGATACAAGTTTGTAAATTTAATAAAATGTTGCTATAATATAAGCTAACCCAAAATATTTATAAACACATTAATCACTCTGTGTCTACTCAATTAATTCAACACGTTTTCAGTATATTTTATACCTAGGTAGCTATATACGTCAGAACATAACATGTGGATTGTTATGAAAGCGCTTCAACTCCTTTAGATTTTGCGTACTTTGAAACTTCCACCAGGCGCTGTAAGCTGTAGTATTTCTTTTGAATCACCAAATGTTGAGCTTAGCTGAACGTTCCAAATGTACAAATTGTCCTACACTTGACGAATTATGCTTTTTTTATTTTTTCCTACAGTTTAATGAACTGTTTAAAGGATTTATAGAAAACTCTAAATACAAACAATTTTTCATATAGTACCCGATCATCTCGGTTGACGTGCTGCATGCGTGACGCGAAGGGTTATGATAGAAATGTTAGATAACAAATGGGGGTATTTAAAATTTAAAAGCCGGCTTCACGACGAATTGTGTGATATTTTCTCACCGTAATGTTTGTGGGAGTGTTAAAGCTCATGTTCAAGCAAGCGAACGTGAGCTTCCAGAGCATTTTATACTTATAAATCCACATCAAAATCGTCGAACCCACAACTATCGCGCTCAAAGTCAGACGCTACCTCCCTGCGCGTCGACGAGCAATTATGTTAGAAAATTCTCCACTTGGTTTGGTAAAATAAATATTGATGAAATGTCTAATACATTAACCAAAGCAAAATTTACATTTATCTGGAATGTGTTCATTCACAAATTGTCAACCTTCTTCAATATTTATTCTTTTATAAAAGTAACATTGAATATTTTCTTAAGTTCGACGTGGAAAATACATAATAGTAAGAATTTGTAAATACGAGATGCCAGCAGCTCCTGACGCTTGCTACGATGTATTATAAAGTAGGAAGTCAAAGAGGCGGCGGCCCTCTTTGCATACGTGATTTGAATGTTCTGACTTTTATGTGACACAAAAATTGTAACTCTTTTTCTCTGGAAGACAAAGTGCCATATTGAGTTCCGCCATTCAACACACAGTGTCACAAAGTCGGAAAGCGGAGAACAGAGACACTCTCTTGGTGTTCTCAAAATTTATTAGTTACTTACTTTAAATAAATATTATTTTTACAGAACAATTATTTTTAATACATAATAGCTACAGATTTGCTCAATCAAATATAAAAATAAACTTCAGTATTTTATAGTGTGCTTTGAAAATAATCAGAAAAGTTAAAAGGATCTAATACAAAAATACAATTTTGATCTTTTTGCGATGTAATCAGTGAAGTCAGTTTTCGCCGCAACAATTAATTTGCTACGGACTTTATAAGGGTGTCCCGCTTCCCACTTTTCCGGTTGATTACAAATTGTCTCGCTGTCCATCAATCTTTTTTTTCCGAATGTAGCTACTTTTACACTACTACGAGGCCCATAGCGTGATCCTCACTCGGGGGACTGAATTATTATTTAATTAATATTACCATTTCTCCGGTGTGGCACCAAGGCAGGCGGAAATTCGACGAAAAGTGGTGAAAGGAGTGAGTGGAGACAGAAGCCTTAACACCAGATTCGCCCTGCCTTCTCTACTATATGCGGGTTCACAATGTGTGAAGCTAATTATTATTAAGTATCCACTATTCTTTTTATCTCTTTTTCCTTTTTTTTTTAAATTTTTGTACTTTCTTTACTTTATCTTCGTATACACATAGTATAATTAGCAAATTGTAATCGTCGTCGATCGATATCAATTACTTTACACTCCTATCAGAATTCCTATTAGATTGCCAATACAAGTGAAAGTAAGATATTATCAGCCTGCTTCAATCCTTGCCCACATAATTAGCCATAATTGGTTCTGGTAATTATCTATCCTAACACTACTATATTGTGATAGAGACGTAACAAGTCGATACAACGTTAACGCTTTGCTAAGTGCCTAAAAATGTGATATTAAAAGTATATTTGTTGTTTATGGTTTATTGTATTTATCTTATTTATAAAATAATATCATAAATATTTTGTCTTAACACTAGGTTCCCTCTGCATACCTTACATGCGAGATAAAGCGTGAAGCTAAAAAAACATTTCTCCGAGTGGGAATCAAACTCACGACTGTCGCGTTTATAGTCGCACCACCACTACGACCTCAACGGTCTCAGGCGTAATCTTTTTATTAAAATAATAGACATTAAAGTGTAAGTATAGGACTTACTATCATTACAAATTGATTTATTTGAGCACAAAGACAATATTCCAGGTAACTCAAATTTGGCAATAGTAATACAGTTCTGTTATCGAGTAACATACAAGCTTGGACAATATTATACTTGTATGATGCAATCTAATCTCTTAGTAGAGTATTAATCTATTTGTACTAGACTAGACGCATATAAGCACTATTGGGAATTAAATTATATTATTGTTTGTGTTAACTTAAAATACACCGTATTTATTACAGTACAATGAATTATTATTTATATTTTTATATGATTTAAGTTGACGTCCTACTTCAGATATTACTGTAATTTTATAAATAAAACTTCCCTATTCATTATTTTAACTATACTAGAAGACCCCAACTTCTAAAGTAATTGGCATATTTTTAACCCAAAGTAGGATTACATCGGAATAAAATGTATAAAGGAATATTTCAGACCGGGTACACAGACCCTACTGTTTATATAACATGTTAATCTCGAGAAAGAATGGAACGACTTACGAAAAACATTGGAGAACAATTCTATTATGTTTATTTTCGGTGATCGTTTTGGGTGGTGTATTACATAGATACTTTTGTTGTACATTCAAAATAGCCCAACTTATTGTTTGTTGTTTAACATTTTCTTTATTGTGATATGTCACTGTTCTCTCATTTTGTCTCCGTTCTCCATTTTCCGCCGAATGGTCGAGACATTACAATCTTTTTGCGTTGTTTACAGTCAGACGCTGACGCTGTGTCTTTATACACAAGTGTCCCCATCCCTCAAGTGAAACGACTGACTTGTGGAACGGCTGATAACTTTTATTCTTTTATTTAAACCTTAATACACTAGAGTACCTGTATACCTACGAATGAAATAGAATGTATATGTATGTTATATTATGCTATGTTTAAATAAGACGGGGACGTTGGCATCGACTACCCAGAACTCATTGTTTTAAAATGTGTTCTGAAACACTACCCCATAATAAAGGTAGGAGATGGTAATTAATAATTACATTAAAATTTACTCAAATAATGTAAGAAGCTTTTAATTTAATTTTTTAATTTTTATTTAATTATTTTAATTTATTTAAAAACAAATCATAATCTCTCGATAAAATGTACCATTTTGCTGAAGAAGTAAACCGAGAGAAGTAACGAGTTTATCTCAAGTAAATGACTTTTAACTTCGCTAACTTTGCTTTTGTGGAGAAGGCGCCGATATGGAATTGGCTTGTGGCTTACTTTAAATTGCCTGGAGTGTAAAAATAATAGATTCTTAAGGGGACTTAAAATTATCCTTTTTTATAAGTTTTCTTTTTCTAAACCTTCAATTTTATATTTATAATTATAATTTTAAAATTCAAATAAATTTATTAAAAATAAGAAACTACATGCTTCATTTTTTGAACGTCAGATAATTTACCACCAGTTCACTAAATTTAAAGCCTCAGACCGAAGATAAACCGGCCAAAGAGAAACTCAGTGGGACTTATTTTTTAAAATCTATTTTAAGAAATACATGTTTATTTATTTGTGACAATGATATGTTTGAAACAGGCTGGAGCGAGCATTTCATTCCCAAGGCGTCATTCATTCTCATCATTTATAAAATCATTAATTTGGTAATAAACTTTAACACAAACGTCTTTTCACATTTTTTTTAAATCGTGATATAGAAAATTCTCTGACGTTTTCTGGGATCCTATTGTAAGAGCGTACATATTGTCCCAAAAAAGAATTACGGATTCGTTGCAATCGAGTTACAGCTGCATTAAGATTAAGCCTATTCCTGGATTAATATGAGGAGCATCACCAATATTGGTAAAATTACTAATGTTTTTTTTTAACATACTATTTTTAAAAATATATTGAGATGCAACTGTCAATATATTAATTTCTTTAACCTTTTCCTAGGTAGCAGCTACAGGAAAAATCTAAAAACTATACGTTTGTGAAAATCCAAAAAAAAATAACTTTAAAAGGAAATGTGACCTCGAGTCGCGCTTGTTCGGTTTTTTTTATTAATAAAGGAGTACGATTAATTAAGTATTCATACTTTTCTATGAATATATAATACGTTTTGTAAATTTGTCAAATAATACTATATAAGATGTTTCAAAATCATTTTTTAAATAAAATCCACATTCAAAATAAAAATTGAGACAATTATCCTTTTCTACCCTTCTTTTTTATTTCTTCCAATGCAATTTCACTTTGAAAACAGTTTCCAAATTGCTAATACTGAATAGCTGGAAAGGGCGGCAAATGGTCCATTTCCTCAACGAATTATTCTTTTACTCTTTAACGACACACTCACTGGTATTGATTCACAAAACAGGAAAATTAAGTTCTTGTTTCTTTAATAGAACTATATTGAACATAATACGTAACAAATTGGTATGAATATTATATGATAAAAACGTATATTTAGCACATTTCGAAAATAATATAATTTATTATTATTTTAATAAAATAAATATAATTTGAAAATAAAACGTAAAACCATGATTTTAAGATTTATTTTAGCAATTAAAGCGTAATATTCTGAATTAAAGTAATTTAGTACCGATTCTAACAATTATAAATACGGCCATAAAAAGGGTAAAAAATAGAATGGTCTTATGCGTAGACAGAGAAAATTTAGCATATAGACTCCCAAACTTTCGAGGCATTGCGTGTTGAGTGGTGAAACTCAACTCCGCACTTTTGCCTTGATACCTGAGTGAAGCAATGAAAATATAAATAAATAATAATTCTTTGCTCAGAGTGGGAATCGAACCCACAACCGTCATGTTACAGTAAAACCCTTGTGCCACTTATTTGATTTTCTTTTAATAGAGTCAGAATCACGTTATATTTTAAAGTGAAATAACCGTAAAAGTACTTTCGTTGCATAACAAGCTACACGTGCCGTTGAATTCTCTCTCATATAAATGTCCTCTGATGTCAAGACGAGGTATGAATGTATTCACGAGTGTCATCGTATCGGCAATATATCATTTTTTTGACATCGTATTTGATTTATACATACTCCGATTACCGATTGAAATTAACGCAGGTCTGTCATGCAATAGGGTTTATCAGAACTTAGTTTTTTATTTTAAAGTGTTCACAGTACAAATTTTGAAAAAAAATTGCATTATTATTTCGAAGGAATTTCGTTATCTATAATATTGCGAAAAATATATTCCAAATTATAACTTCACAAGTACAATAAATGCTCTACGTAAGTGTATTCAAATATATATGTCAGATATAGGTCAACTAGCTTTATTCTATTGGAAACAGTTCAATTCATATTAAATTATCGTGTTCATTCTGTTTGGCCTCCAGTAGTGCCTCTGTGTGCTTTACAAGTTGAATAGTTATGACATGTTGAAACTACTTCTGTATTCTACTGACTGAAATACTGGTATGTTATTTTAAAATTTCGTATTTTCCTGGTATTCCTCCATATAAAATTAAAATGCATTCATTAATGCAACCAATTTGATCTGAATCGTATATCACAACTGTTATTGACATTACCTCGTTATTCATAACTTAGGTAAGACGATATGATTAATAGATAATAGAGATATAATAAAATAATTATATCACTTGAATATTTTATTTACTTTTAATAACTACCCAGAAAAGCAATGCTATCACGACTTAAGCCAAGGGATCTAAACTTACAAAGAAGAATATTTTACGGCTTAAAATACAACAAGGCTTTATCTTTAGTGCATTTCTTACTATTCCTAAAGCGCCGTGACGAAGTAATATAATTGATGTCATACAAATCCCGCAAATTTTAACGTAAACTAACAAATAGAATATGAAGTCTCAACTAATTATATAAAAGCCTGTTGATCCCTTTGTACTCTAACGACGCGCTTACCGAGTGTGGAAACAAAAATATATTTCATCTTATTTATTTATGATGGTGAGAAGATTAACTTATTTCTACAGTACTTACATATATTATTCAAGGGGTTACAAGGCTGCGGTAATTCTTTGATGGACTAACATTCTTTACAGCGGACTCCGCTATTTACTTAAAAGCGTTTGAAAATTTAACACCCATTTTTGTAAGTCAACGAAATTAAAAATTAATTAGTATTATTTTTTTAAAACGAATTCCTCTCATTTCCTTTGCTACATAAAATGGTAATGTATATGTATATATATAGTTTTAAAATTCATTTCGTCACGCAATTTTCATGCAAAATTGTTATATATAACAAATATTACAGAACCTTGTGTATAGAGTCGAGAGCTTTTTTCGGCCCAATCTATTACTCAACGTCATCGAAGGCGACGAATTTACATAAACAAGTTGATCGCAAGTTTAGCACACAATGGTTAAATTTGTGTTAGTGAATTATTCAATTATTCATTGTCAAAGATAAATATATGCAATTATTGTACAGTAGGTAATATGTTAATTGTAATATGGTATTTTATCTACTAAGGAATATTTTTCAATATTGTAATTTAAAAAATATCCAATTTCCAAAGTTTTTAAAGGAGTTAAAGATGGATAATGGGGCGAGGTAAGTTACCTCACACGCAGCATTGGGGAACGCCAGCGCTCACATGTAATATGTTAGTACATATTTGATACCTATTATTATTACATAAAGTCAAACAAGATATTGTATCAGAATATAATTTACGATAAGAAACAATAATATTATTGTCTACACTTTGTAAAATACAGAAGCTGTTTTCTTATTTCTAGGATCGCGCCCTGGGCGTTTATCCTTCTATGAGACTCAAATATAACTTAATAAAATATTAATCAAGTTTCAAATTTAGTTTAAAGGAACATTTTAAGTTGTTATTATTATAACATTTTATTTGATTGAAATTTATTTTATTATAAAGTTATATTTTGTAATTTTCATTTTAATTTTGTTACATGAATGCCTAGTGCATTTGATTAAATAGTACACAGTGTAGCCGAACTTTTCGATGTATTGCGTGTTGAGTGGCGGAACTCACACCCGGACTTTTGCCTTGGTGTCAGAACGTGGAAATGAAAATATTATTAAATAATAATTAATTCTACCGAGTGAAGAACGATCCCACAACCGTCGTGTTACAGTTACACCCTTGTGCCCCTGCACCATGAAGGCCTCAAGAGTTCATTTTTATTTTTTTATTAAATCAAACTATGATAATCAACAATAGCCAGAAAACAATAAAAACAAAAACATTACATATCTCCATTAGAAACATATTTCGACAATTCCGTCCGCGAGTACACCGTGACGGTGGCGGCCGCGTCCCTCACCACGGGCGGCTCCACAGGCAGGGTCGCCTCGCAGCGCACGCGCAGCGCCCCGCTCGCGGCCGCCGGCACTGTCACGCGCAACACGCGCCAGGACGCGCGCAGCCCGCCTGCTTGTGGGGCACTTAGCTCGAGGCTTAGCTTGGGGCAAAACTCCAAAAAAAAATCTATTTACTTTAAAACTCAATAAATTGCTTTAATAAGATTGAACTCTATACATTACTTAAGTTAAAAGTTTTAAAAGAGTAGCTAACATGGTTGTGAGTTCGATCACCATTTGAAACAATTAATTATTTTTAGAGGCCGTCGTGGCGCAGCGGCACAAGGGTGTGACTGCAACGCGACAGTTGTGGGTTCGATCCCCACTTGAGGAAGTGAAATATTTATTTACGTTTATATTTTCATTTTCTTCGCTCTGGCTTCGAGGCAAAGCGCGGCGTTGAGTTCTGCCACTCAACGCGCAATGCCTCCAGAATTCGGCAGAAAATAGGGAACGGAGTGTCTTAACACTAGGTTCCCTCTGCCTACCCTGCTGCGTGCGGGATACAGCGTGAAACTAAAAAAATAAAAAAAAAATAAAAAAATATATTTATTTCATACGTGGCGTTGCTTTCCGCCGTATAATTGCCAGTTGAAAAGAGTTTGCTCTAAGTAGTTACGAAGAAGAAAGGCAATTAACTAAAAAATATTACAATGCTTTAAGTGTACACTTGACATTTACGAATGTCTATCCTGTAAAAACTCTTTTAGTGTTATTTACACGTTAATACAGGAAAAATGTTTAGAAACGTATAAAAATATTAACTCTCTTAAGTTCGACTCCTGCTACGTTCAAATTAATAATCTAAACAAAAATAATGTTGCTAAATTAAATTTTATCACATCTGCAAAATGTTATTAGAAAAGAAAAATAAATAAATCATTTACAACATAGAAAATAAAATGTAATGTAAGTTGTAAGGAAAATATTGTTTAAACTTTCATCTAACTTGAATACTAAACGAAAAGTTTATACCATTTTAATATCTCTTTCTTCCCTTATTTTTATGTCTCTCTAAGACTACGCCTATAAAAGTTTTTGCAGTTAAATTTTTCACATTTTCAACAAGTCAACAAAAAATTGACTTACTTTCAAACTGCTTACTAGTAAAATGTGTATTTTATCATGATTTTGGCAATTTTCAAAGAATTTATATTATGCTACATATTTTTAAATATATTTTTAGGTTCCCCCCTTATTATCGCATAACAAGAAAAGTATGGAGAAAGTCTAGTTCATCCTCCACTTTCCGCCCAAATTCAGAATGTTACATGTAGAGGCCAGCCGTAGCACAGGCCCCCTGACTAAAAGCGGGACATGTTGTGGGTTTGATGCCCTCTCGAGAAAATGAAGTGTTTTATATTTCCATTTCTTCACGGCGGCGTTTAGTTCCGCAATATACCTCCAAAATTCAGCGGAAAATAGGGAACGGAGTGTCTCAACACTAGGTACCTACTCTTTGCCTATCCTGTCGTATGCGGGATACAGCATTAAGCTAAAAAATGTAAATGTAAAGTAAAGTAACTAATGATTTTGCGTTGTCTTACAACAGTGGGGAAATCCCTTAATGAGTATCGACCCTACAACTATTGCGTTTACAGTTAAACGCCATCCTACATCGCTACCCCCTATGACGTCATTGAAATAAATAATAGTTAACTTTGTACTATTAATTAATTAGCTAAATATAACATTAGTAAGATATCAGAAAAGTAAAAAATATGCAATTTCTATTTATAAAGTGTATTTTTTCTGAATATGCCAAATTTCCATATCACCGTTCCCTAATGAGTGAGGAGAGAGAAGGAGGTCACGTACAAGTTATGTTCATATAAAACAAAAATACCCACCTCCGTATATTCTAATGAGCGCATTTTGTTATTAGCTCATATCCAGGTACTTACAAAGTGAAACCACATATGTGTGTTCTGGTAACATTTTTTCTATTCTTTTGTCTTGTTTTCTAGGTAATGCTACTTTTTCTAGAGAATAGTAGTATTGTAGTTCTTGTTCGGAATTTAATTAGTTGTAAGTTTAATAATAATTTCAATGTAAATAATATTTATTATTGTAAAAAGATCGTCGATCAACCCCCGTGGTTGATCGTGGTATTATATAGTACATTCGAGATTTGGTTGATAGTAGGCTTATGTATGAAAGATTTTTCGCGGTTTGGGATGAATTTAAATTAAACTTGCTTGTTAATACACATTAATAAAAATTAACAACCTAATATTTTTCTTAATATTTTTGCTAATATCGACGATTTGCACACACATACCTTTACAATCTCATCGTCTATGTACCAATTAATATCAGAGGGCGGCAGGGAGTAGTCAGAGGAGCAGTTGAGCAGTACCTGCTCGCCGGGCCTCACTAGTGTAGGAGCGCCAAGTATTGTGGGGTCCTTGTGCGGCATAGCTGCGAGGGTAATAGACTTTAGTACGAAGTACGATATGAATTAAATTTGCTAACGCTAACGAGTCTTTAGTTGGTAACGAGTTAGATTGCCTTCGGGTGTCCGCAAATTGTTACGAACAATTAGGCTTCCTTAATCTTTTATTGTGGAGCTGGAGAAAGGAAAAAAAATATTCTCGAAGTTTATTGCGCATAATTGTCTATTAATGTCATGATTTTTTTACAACAATTTGTATTTTCTTGCTTTGTTTTTTTGATTCGTCATGGGCGCAAAAAATAAAAAAGAATAAAAATTGCTTGTCTTTTCAAAGTGCACTTATTAGAATAATTAAATGACAAGGATACAATTAACGTAAAAAAAGTTATTAAGAAATGTTTCATCTCAAACAATGGCGATATCAAGGTCCCACATTTTTTTTAAATTGACAACGTGCACCATCGAACATAGTATATGAGAATGCAAGGAAAAGGCAAGGTATAGATTTACTTACAAGACTTAACAGAAGATTACGAAAAACAAAAGCTTCTAGAGGACTAATAAAGTTCCGTTGTTCAAATCAGCTGGGACGTTACCTAAATTGTCAGAAACTTGCCGATTAAGATAATCCTGTAAAGGAACTCCAGTAACATACACCGCTTTAGTGTGTTTTAGTGTGAATGTGAACGTAATTAAAGTTTTAAGTAGGTACGAGCCGTTCTAGTTGAAGTCAAAAGCTCCGGATTACTAACGTACGTTAAAATAGAAGAATTAAGTAAAACTAAATAAAGTTGTTGTTGGATTTGGTAAGTGGTTCCCTTAAATAAATAGTTTGCAGTTAAATATAGATTTCTCGATTATATACGTGTTTTTTAATATAAGTGCTTGTAATTAACTTGCTATTAATAATAAATGAGATATATTTAACGCATCCCCCGCGAGACTCGACGTAGGCTTGCGACCGTAAACAAAGCGTTGAATTATTTTAATTTTACAATTTCTCGAACAGTATACGTCCTAATTATATGCTATAAAAGCCGAAGATTATTTTCATTAAATTTACTTGATGATGAAATAACTTTCGATCGTAAGTTTTCAATATAAATGTGAAATAAAAATCTATGAAATATCACCTTACAATTTTCAATTATTTTTTGTCATAAAATCCTTTATTATATCTTTTTTATAAGATTCTCAGGCTACCATACTTTTTTTTTTATTATTAGATTTACTGACATATAATCAACTATGTGTAGGTACAGCGCACGCGCCCAAAGCAATTCGATGGCGTTCCTTATTATTGTTATTTCGTTATTTAAGGTTAACTAAGACTTACACCGTAATGTTAGACAGCCTGTAGCAGTCTGATAGTCTGAAGAATGCAGCTTTCATACAAAAAGAAAGTAAATTTGACCAGTAGATCCAGAGATCGTAACGTTTAAACAAACAAACAAACTCTTCCGCTTTATTATATTAATATAGATAAGTGGTTAAAAAAATATTTGATGGATCTTTAATATTCGTTCTGTTGCCTTAGTCAAATCGTCATAAATGAACAAGTGAATGGACGTTTGTGGCAGGAGAGTAAGTGTGCCATCGTTTGTGGGTTAGCGCCACACTCGCAGGCTGGCGAGGTGGCCGAGGTCCTCGGAGGTTAGAGTTACGTTGAAAGGGAATAAGAAAAGAATTTACATGCCTAATTTCACCTATAAAATTAATTGTTTTATCTAAAAAATATGCATTGAAAAATATAGGTATTTTTTTAGATTATAGTATAGAATTATAGTTAAGGAAAGAAGTAAATTAATTAATATTACGTATAATTTACTTTACATATAAAATACGTTAACAACGTCTTCAATGTTATATATCAAAAACGTACACCGTTTTAAATTAAACAATTAAATGATCCATGGAAAAAGTTAGTAAATACATATCAAAGTTACCTTGTGTGAGGGTCTGTATCTGAATATCTCGTGCATGTCTCTGTACCACTTGACGGAGTGTAGTCTCTGGTCGTCCATCTGGAAGTGACAGCTGAGCTCAGCCGCGCGCCGAGGGTCCGCGTACAGCGGGACCTTCAGCTGAGTTATTTCATGAGCTGATGTTAGCGCTGCAACAAATTATATAGAAATTATAATAATATACAATGAAGTCTGTGAAAAAATAAGTTTTCTATACTTCACATTTTATATGTTGGATGGAACATCAAAACAATTGTATTTTAAATAATTACTTATTATAAACTGCGCCACCAAATCTTTATCTTATGATTAATAAAATATTACAAAATAGAATTAAAACTTTAAAAAAATATTGAACACCAAATACAAAGATAACCATAATAAAAAATTATTCACTTATTATTTATTAACGTCATAGGAATATCACGATAATATTTTTTTATCGGTGTAAGTATTTAGGTCAATAATATACCAATTTTATCATGATTGTGTATTCTAAATCGACACATAAATTTCTTCTTTAATTGAAGGAGAATTAAATAAAAAAATACAACAATGATAATGACGCGATTTTCGTCTATTATTTTTGCCAGATATAAAGGAAACTAAATTGTAACTACACTGACAAAAGATCACTACCGAATAAATTGGTTATTTTTTATCAGGATTCGGTAAAAGCCAAAATATATTTTTAAAATAAACCATCAGCTTGGTAATATTGTTTTTATGATTCGCAATTTTATTAAGACCGTTTTTAATTAAAACGTAAAAATGACTTATTTCGTGTTGTCGTTTAAAATTGTAAGACGCACAATTAATATTTATTCTACGGCTCTCGTTTCGGTAGATCCAATGTAATTTTATGAAGTCACTCAGTTCTCCCGAGGTATTTAAAAAATGTTAATTTAATTATTTTTGGCAGGTCGTTTTATACTGTCCCAATTTTTCGATTATTTTTTGAGATATCGCGTGTTGCGAATTCCGTCACTCACCAAGCCTTGAAAAATTCGGCGAAAAGTGGAGAATGGAGTGTTTTAACATTAAGTTCCTCCTTCCTACCCTGTTATGAGCGACATACAGCGTAGAGTTGATACATTAAAATAAAAATTTAAAAAATCTAGGTCAAAGAATATTTTACCGTTATTAAAATTTATTATCTAACCGTATGTATATCTCAGATATAAATGTATATATGTGACATGTACGATGTACATATATAGTCACGTACCTTCATTTTAGAAGTATCATAGTACTCGCTATACTGGTAACAACATATTATTGTTTTAGTAAAGCTAACATTAGCATACTGAACGGTAGACACTTATACGGCATTCCGAGGCGACGTAGCTGAGTCGTTCTTAGAGAGACATCACGCATGCTAAAGTGCCTTCAACATTTACACAAACGGCACGACGTCGCGTCGTCAGGGCGTATTTTAGAAACGTAAGCTTAATGGATGAAAATATAAACCAAATTTGACGGATATTATATAATAGTCACAATTAATTAAATTAATAAAGTAATTAAATTAATACTAGTTTACTTATACTAGTAAATCGTGCGACAAGCTTTTATGATCATATAAATTGTGTATAATGAGGTTATGAGTTAATAGTTTAAATATAAAAGATAAACTTTATTTTGTCCTTTTTAGAGCATTTGAAGAAAAGCTTTTTGTAAAAAAGTAAAAAAAAAATTGCTTTTAATTTATTTGTTTTTAACATAATTTGTCATTTCCAAAATAAGCTAAACATAGAATATGTTAATATTACACACAAATATGTACCTAGCATACACAATAAGCGAGTGAAACAAATGTATGTAAAGGTCAGAAGGGGTCAAACTCGGTAAACATACAGTTAATTTGCTAAACTTAATTCATCACTTTTCTATTTATTTATTTAATTATTTATTTAATGTAATATTTAGCTTCACGCTGTATCCCTAGCGGGGTAGTCAGAAAGAGTCTAGCGCCAAATGCTCGTCTCTCTCCTTGTCCACTCTCATCAACCTATTTTTACATGATCTCCGGGGGGTCCAGAGTATTCAATATTGCGTTTTTGAAGATCAACTGAGGTCTCCCTATTACCTCTCTTACCTCTTAGTTCGTTGCCAAATAATATTATTCGTCACAGATGTGATTTGTATCAGATATTTCTAATTATATATGCATAAATTAGTAAGTATATTATATCTATACCGTGAGTCTAGTTCTAGACGATGATCATCAAGATATATGGAATTCTTTATCCTCGATAAATATTTTTTATATTTAATTACCAATATCAAACATATCAATGAGAGATTGACAACAAAATCTACCAACTGTTTCACATGCATATTTTAATTATTTTATTTGCCATAATAATTTTAACATTTATTTGCCATAATAATTGAACGTAAAATGCGTGATCAAAAACATCAAAAATTCAAGATTTAGGATTCTGCAATGTAAATTGACCACATATCTATAGAGCCAATCATATTAAATACAGTTCATCTTAAAATAAATTTAAAAATACCCGTAAATAGTTCAAGCCAACGAAGTCGCGCTGGGGCCTCTAGTTTTAAAATAAATGTAACAAGTCACTATATTTTTCACAAATTTCACATGTAAAGCACTAACTTCATACATTTATAAAATGCTTTTTTAAGCACCGAACTTTTGTTCGGAACTCGTTTTTCACAAGTTAAATTATTTTTAAATTTAAAGTTAGTGTAGTCCTAAGCTGACTGAATTAAGGCGCAAAGTTGGGATCGTGTCAAAAATTTTAACGATCATTATACGTGAAAGCGGAATATAAAATATTTCATTTCCCAGAGTGGGAATCGAACCCACAATCTTTGAGTTTTCATTCAATTCTTCTGCGTACACCATGACTGGCCTCACTTATGATAATTATATAAACAAAATACGAAGACGCACTTCATGGTATTAATTTAGAATGTTGTTATTGTTTCAGTATCAAGTCAAAATAATATGAAATAATTCAATATTACAGAAAAATTACATTATACTTTTTAACACTAGAAGCGCCGCCGTCCCATTTTTGACCCAAACGCAAGGTTGATTGTATATAACTTTTTTATTTGTTAATTTATGTAGATGAAATTTTTTTACTATTACCAATTTTACACCTTTATTTAATTAAAAATATAAATAATTTTATAGCAGTCATACTTTTTGAAAAAAAATGAGATTTACCTAGAACTGCCGCTGGGTCATTTTTGTCCCGCCATTATTATTTTATAATTTGAGGGTATAATTTGACATATTTTCATGCCTCGGGGACGAGGTGGAGGGGAAAGGGCAATGCGGGGGCGGAAAAAAATTGAATAGTAGGTTTAGCAGTCAATGGCTAAGTTTTTAGGGTTCTGTAGCTTTTAAGGAAAAAAAAACTCTTATAAGATCATTTTTTGTCCATCTGTCTGTCTGTGCCTTTATCTCAGGATTGCTTGGAGAAATCGAGTTGATATTCATATGAGTATATGAATATGAACTATATGACGATCTACAGTCCCTTGATTTCCTGAAAAAGCGCCCTTAAAAAAAGATATGACTATTTATATAGTAAAAAACATGTATTTCGACACTATAAAGGGAATCAAATTAATAAGGTACTTTTAGTTAACTTAGAATTATGAAATTTGGCAGCTAGCATCTACATGTAGTACTAGTACAGGAAAAAATCTGAAAACTATACATTTATGTATAAATCTTAAAAAATAATGGCCTGAAAAGTGGGGTAAAATTGGTGTCAATACTAAATTTTGCCGCTAGTCCAAGTGAGGTATCAGATGAAAGGATGACTGAGCTAGGCTTGAATTTCAGAAAAACACTTGATACCAAATGTGGGTAATTGTAGGGTAGGTAGAGGGAACCTGGGAGCCTAGTGCTATGCACTCCGCTGGCATTTTCCGCCGAATTCTGGAGGCATCACCACGCAATGTCATCATCATCTGTGATGTATCACTGATGAAGAATATATTAATGCATTACTTGGCCTACTAATAATATTAACTAATTTCAATAACTTATAATTTTGTAAGAGTTATTCAGTTAGTTGTCACGACCTTAGAACGTATTAGAAATATTTTATTCTTTCTTTGTGTTTTATTTTTTGGTACTTTTATGTTTGTTAAAAAATAAGAATTGATTATTAAATATAGTCTACATATTTTACGAATTATTTTAATAATATTTTTTTTGTATTATACCAACAATCAACATAATAAGTAGAATGGGACAAATTTGTCACGACGGCGGTTCAAGGGGGGTATCAATCTTCGGCACTTCTAGTGTTAATTCGTTATGTAAAAGGATAAACAAAAATAGTTATATAATTAATTTGACAATGCAATTCAATTATCCTTTCACATTTTTATGAATTATTTACGATAATACTACTTAATAATTTATTCTTCAAACGGAAATTCCAGTCCATTTACTCTACTTTAGCACTTTGGTTCGACGGAGGGAAAGAAATGCTTTTAATAAAAGTAATTTTGGAACAAATTTACGCGATATGCCCAGGATAAAGGATGAATAATAATTATGGAGGGTTGCCAGTGTAATTTGTTTAAGTTCCTTTCTGAGGATAAACGGCGCGCCGAACAATTATTATTATTCAAATATCGATAAATTTATTTTTACTTTGAGTATTTATTTTTTTATTACTAGTAGCCCTCCAACTCAAACAGTACGGTTATTTACTAACTATTATTTTAGAATGTTATACTTAAATCTTTTGGGAATTTGTTTTTGGTCCCAATTTTTTCTAATACGTACCTATATATTTATTTTTTAAATTTGTAATGTAAGTTCTCAGCAAAGCGCGGCGTAGAGATCCGCCACTCTTGACGCATTGCGTCCAGAATTCGGCAGAAAGTGGGGAGTACGGAGTATCTTAATAACCGATTCCCTCTGCCTACCCTGCTGTATGCGCGATACAGCGTCAAGCTGGTTATTATTATTAAATTAAAGCTATCTATCTGAGTTACTAGAATATACATTAATGTAACGCATTTATAAGCACTGTGCTGTCTGTAGGAAGTCTGTGAAGTAAAATGTGGAATATTCCGCAACATTCCAATACTTATATTCCGCAATACTCCATTACGATTGACCTACTATGGAATTAAATTAAGCAATTTTGTAGAAAATTCTTCTAAAAATATTCACATACAGCTTAAAATTTGTAGATGCAAAATTACTGCTTATCGTATATTATTGCTTATATTTACTATGTATACTCTATCCATGGAGACTAGTTAACATAGCGATCTATTTGCCACGTATTCCCGTACAAATGACAAAGACAAAATAAACCAGTTATAAGTACAGCAAAAAGTAATTGTTGAAGAAACTAACAATAAAATTAAAAGCTTAAAAAAACACGCTTAAGGTTACATTAGGTACCTTGCATTTTCACCTTCAGGTCTATGGGACATGAATAGAATATATCAAGACAAACATAACAAAAATTTAAAACGTTATTTAAAAATTATGTACAAATTGTAGTGAACAATTAATTAATTCTGTTTACGTTTTTGAGGAAATTAAGTTGTTAGATGGACTTGCTTGTTGTAATATAAAAATATTTTTCTTTGAGAAATGTGAACAGCAAAAAGGTGGAATTGTCACCAATGCTGGCTACACGCCAACGATTCTTGCTATCGTGAGCTTTCTGAGAATTTTTCACTTTCCATTGTTTAAGTCAGTCTCAAATATATGATAAATTACTTTATTATGATTAATTACTTATAATTTCTTACATTAATTTTTTATTGAAATATATTTAAATAGATTCAATTTAAATAAATAATTTAATAAATTATCGTTAGGTTCTCTGAGCGTACCTCGCTTGTTGTGTAGCGTCCATAGAGATAAAGAAAACCAAATAATTAGAAAAAGGATTTCGTTTCGTGTACTATATAATATAAAATTATTATAATATTCCAAATAAATACAACAGGATCATTATAAAAAAATATCTTTTTGGTTTTTTTTTTTCTCTTTTTAGTACAGATTTGACTATTATACTGGAATGAACACATATGAACAATATACACTCATCCATTGTTCTAGTTTCTGTGGAACTGAAATGAAAGTACTGCTCATATCCATTTAAAGGCAGTAGACCAGCGCACCAAATGCAATGATTTTGAATTCAATTTCCCTCTCGAGGGAATAATTTAAATATTTGGTTTCTCAGCTCCGGTAAAACAATCATATCTATTCAAGCATGTCCGTACTGCTGGTAAGAGTATTACACAATAAATTACTATGTTTATATAAAGGTACATAATTACAAAAAAATAAATAAATGGTTATAAATTATTTCGAAGATATAGCTACCATATAGGAGCACTTATCGTTCCATTACGAGAAATAGTCAATTCCTATGCGACTTGGTGACCTCGATAGACGTTACACATGTTCAAGCACGCTGACTAGAAAGCGACCGATAGCGTGAAATGCGCATTTATAGTTTGTGAACATTGCCACCTTAACCTTAATATTCTTGTGATTGTAGCACATTTATTTTTTTTTATTTTCAATAAAAAAGCAGCAATTTTAAGATTAAAAGGCCAGTCGTAGACTGCTTGTGGGTTCGACCACCAATCGTGGATGTGAATTATTTATTCAATTCGTGAATTTATATATTCATTTCGTCGCTCTGGTGTCGAGGCAAAGTACGGATTGAGTTCCGCCACTTAACACGCAATGCGGCACTACACACGCAATCCACAATTCGGCGGAAAGGGGGAACGGAGTGTCTTAACATTAGGTTCCCTCTGCTTACCCTGCTGTGTGCGGGATACAGTGTGAAGCTCATTTTTTTAAGATATTTTTTTTAAATAATTGAAGGACCATTATTAAATCATTTATAATTAACTTATGTTACAAAACAAATAAAATTATTTTAAGGAATATAAAAAAACATTAAGGCTATTGTGATGCAGTGGTAGAGCTTCGAACCTTAAACCAGATGGTCGTGAGTTCAATTCTAACTTGCTCTGGCAAGACAAAATAATATTCGGCGTTGTTCCGACATTCAACTTGCAATCTCTTTATTTCAGGAGAAAATCTGAGAACGAAGTGTTTTGACAATAGGCTCTCTCTTCCTTATTTCTCATTACTATAGTAAATAAAGCCTATAGCCTCATAATAATGAGAAACAAGAGTGAATCTGTGAATAAAATGATCATGAGAGTACCTTACTTGTATGTAGTATTACCACCACCGTCACACGTGTGCTAGTACAACTGTAGTGATGGTCGCACAGGGCCTTGTCATTTATTATGCTGACGTATTCCCTAGATAAGTAACCCAGTTTGAAAAAGGTCATTTATAATAGAAATATGTATTCATATTATCTTTTTTTTTTTTTTTTATGGAAAAAGGACAAGGCAAACGAGCGTTCGGGTCACCTGATGATGATCACCGCCGCCCACGACCCCGTGCAGCACCAGAGGAGCTACAGGTGCGTTGCCGGCCTTTGAGGTGGAGATAGACGCGCTTTTTGAAGGTACCCATATCGTACCGACCTGGAAACACTGCCGCGGGTAGGCTATTCCACAGTTCGGTGGCGGTGGAAGGAAATTCCTACGAAACCGCACAGTACTGGAGTGCCACGCACCCAGATGGTGTGGATGATATTTAAGTTTGTGACGTGCTGTGCGGTTAGAAAATTCGGCGGCAGGTAACAGGTCAAACAGTTCTTCAGAACACTCACCATGATAAATGCGATAGAGAACGCACAGCGAGGAGACGTCTCTACGCAGAGCCAAAGTGTCAAGCCTTTCACAGCTTACTGGGTCCTTAATGATTCGGACAGCTCTACGTTGTATGCGATCAAATGGGTCAAGCTGATACTGGGGTGCACCAGCCCAGAGATGAGAACAGTACTCCATGTGTGGCCGAACCTGGGCCCTATATAGAGCCAATCGGTGTTTTGGCGTGAAGTACCGTCTCGCTCTATTGATGACCCCCAGTTTCTTCGAGGCCAACTTGGCCTTGCTTTCCAGATGATCGCGATACTGGCAGTCACGCGAAACATTAAGGCCCAATATGCTGATACTCGGCGCGGCTGAAAGGGGAGTGTTCTGAAAGACTGGCGATACGATAAATGGGGTTTTTTTTGTGGTTAACGCGCAAACCTGTGTCTTCAATGGGTTAAATTGGACCAGGTTCTTTTCACCCCATGAAGAGACATTCTCGAGGGATGCCTCAACAGAAGACACAAGTTTATTTCGGCACTGTTCAGCGTTTTCCCGAGAAAGACTTGCGCGGCCGGAGTAAACAGCGTCCAACGTGCTGTCATCTGCATAGCAATGAATGCTAGAATCCTCCAGCATGTCATTGATATGCAGAAGAAACAGCGTGGGGGACAGCACGCAGCCTTGGGGAACGCCAGCGTTCACGGGCATATGTTTGGAGCAAAAACCGTCGACAGCGACCTTGATGCTGCGCCCAGTGAGAAAGCTGGCGATCCACCTGCATAAGTTCTCGGGAAGCCCATAGGATGGAAGTTTAGCAAGGAGCGCCCCATGCCACACTCGATCAAAGGCCTTCGCCATGTCCAAACTAACTGCCAGGCCCTCTCCTTTGCTTTCAATAGCCGCAGCCCAACGGTGGGTAAGGTAAACCAGAAGATCACCGGTTGAGCGACCATGGCGGAAGCCATATTGACGGTCATTAATCAATCGGTGATCCTAGTATAATAAACCAAGAGCTGGCTATTGATGATGCTCTCCATGATTTTTGAGAGTAGGGAGGTGATGGCAATAGGCCTGTAGTTAGATGGATCGGAACCATCGCCCTTCTTCGGGATCGGGTGGATAAGAGCGCTCTTCCATGAATCTGGGACTACGCCGACTGAGTAAGAGTGCCGAAACAAACGCGTTAGCACCGGTGTCAGCTCAGGAGCACAAGAACGAAGCACTAAGGGGGAGATGCCATCTGGCCCGCTCGACTTATGGATGTCCAAAGAGGACAGAGCTCGCCTTACAGCTTTTTGGCTGAACTTAACCTCAGGCATTGAGCTCTGGCACCGCGGGATGGTCGGAGGCGTTGATCCTTGGTCATCCAAAGTCGAGTTCGAAGCAAAGAGAGCGCCCAGGAGATCGGCTTTCTCTTTCGCCGTATGGACCAAGATGTCATTCCCCTTGCGTAAAGGCGGAAGCGAAGGCTGGCTGAAGTTGCCGAGTGCCGCCTTTGAGAGCGCCCAAAACTGGTGAGTTCCGGACGGGTAGCTCATAAGCTTCTCGCCGATTTTGGCGATATGCTCGGACCTTGCTTTGGCAATTTGCCGCTTAAAGGACCTAGAGGCCCGGTTATACTCTCTTTTTGAGGCTTTCACCTTCGGATCCTTAGTAACCAGTACCTCGGCCCAGATTTGATATGCCTCGCGTTTGCTAAGGGCAGCGAGTTTGCAAGACGTATCAAACCAAGGCTGTGACTTGCCACCGATGGGCACTACAGTGCTAGGAATATAAAGTTCCATGCCCTGCAGAACCACGTCGGCAACAGCAGTGGCACAGGTACTAGGATCATCAGAAGAGAAGCAAACCGAGCCCCAGGGATAAGATGAGTAAAATGTACGCATCCCATCCCAATCAGCTGACTTGTAGTGCCAGACGCGACGAGTTGCGGGTGTTCTGCGACTGCCGCGCTTAATGGGCACGACACTCCGTACCAGGCAGTGGTCAGAAGACCCCAAAGGAGCATCGACGACAACCTGGTACAGTTCCGGGTGCGAAGTCAGCAGAAGGTCCAGTAAGGAGGCATTGTGGTTGTCCACGTCCGGGAGTCGCGTAGGCGACTCAACCAATTGGGACAATCCATTCGCCGTAGCAAGGTCAAAAACGGCCCTCCCAGCGTGGTCGGTGGTGCGTGATCCAAGCCAACTGGCATTGTGCGCGTTAAAATCTCCAAGTATCACGACCTCAGCAGAGGGGATCTGTGAGAGTATATCGTCGATGGCCGATTGCATGTGCTCCATGAGCCGATCCGTTTCCGCATTGCCACTGTGGGACCTGTAAAGGCATGCGTAGACTCGGGTTCGATCGTCCGAGTCAACACGGAGCCAGATAGTCGACAGGTCCCGACCTTCAAAATTTGCAAGACGACGGAAACTTAGGTCCTCCCTTATGAACACAGCGACCCCGGCATGAGGCAGAAAGTTGTGTTCAATTTTGTAGCCGGGGTATTGGAGGTAGGCTGTGTCGCTCGGTCGGATAATTTGAGTCTCCGTCAGAAATAACAAGGCCGGCCGTGCCGTCTCAAGATGGTGGTGGACGGCATTCAGGTTGGAATGAAGACCCCTGATGTTACAGAAGTCCACGTTTAGTGTGGAAGGGGTTACCGTGGAGCGTACGTCTCGTTTGCCTTGTTTGCGAATTTGACTTGTGCGCGGTACTGTGCCCTCCCCAGAATTCGAAGGGCAGCCTGAGTTTGAGGACTCAGGGAGGGATTCTCCAGCACCGGAGGTGCTGGTACCCTCCTGGGGTAGTTTCTCTTTAAGTGCCGCTTTCATATTCTAGGGAGGGGTGGGGGTTGGGCTCCGGAGCCCGGCATTACCTAGTGCGAAACGCAGTGGCATAAAGCCACTACTTAACGCCGGTTTTAAATGCCGGGGGTGGTAATGATCCGGTCGAGTCTGCCCATGCGTGTTGCCATTGCTGGCGACGTGACTCTACCACACGTACTTTAGTCGCCTCTTACGACACCATCAGTACCAGGGTGATCCTATTCTAGGCCGGGATCACACGGCAGATTATCTTTAATTATAATATTAATTTAGTAAACATAAAATTAATTTAAATGATAAAGGCTTAATAAAAGTTTACTATATACATATATTATACTTACAATGTACACTGTTTAATATAGTTAATTATTTTATCAATATTTTTAAAGCGACACAGTTAACTATAATACAAAGAGATAGATGTGTTTTAAAAGAATGAAGATGTCGGCTTGGGTGATAATTTACTTAAATATTGAGAATAAATTCATAATTAGTTAGTTAATTACAAAAGATGTTTTAAGGAGTAAAATTAGAAATAACATTTAGAGTTAATAAAATACTGTAAATATTGAATTGATGATTTTGTATTTGTCAGTTTCCGGTGGCGCCACTTAGGGCGCGTCACCGTTGTCAACGTCATTGTTACTTTATAAAAGGCCACGCGGGCGTTGTACGCTCAGTCGAGGCTCTGCCACGGCTCGGAGCACTACTCGTGCTCCACCGCTGGTTAACCTCGACTATTTTAATTATGAATGTTGTTAAGACCTATTTGTAATTATAATGGACTGGAGCAGTGAAAGGCGAGTGTTGATATATCGGAAAGGGATCCCTTAAGCCTACTCCTGGGGTCACAAGTCCCAGGCACTGCTCCAAGCCATCATTTAAAAAATAAGATAATGTTATTATTATTTTCCTTGTAATTTTCTATGTTTCCAGTTATTATTTGGTTTATTTATTTGTTTTAGATTTACTTATTTAAGTATTTCGAGTAGAACCAAAGGCCAGGACATGGTCGGGGGTTCTACTCGTTTATTTTTAATGTTTATTACGCCTTTTATTTCCGACATCAGAAGTGGGATCGGCCTCGCCTACCTTTTATTTCCGACATACTTTTTTTTATAAAATATATAGGAATTAAATTTAAATTCTAGGTGATTTAGACTGAATAATGCCTAAATTTTAATTAAACAGTCACAGAATTTTAAAATCTTCCTACACAATAAAGTAAATAGAAAAATGTTAATAAAAACTAAGATAAACCAATAAAAGTTTTTGAGGCCATTATAAGGTTATAATGTGAACTGGTATTAGTGTATGAGTATTTATATAATAATATTACTATTAACTCACGGTAAACAGCTTTTAGTTTATATACACATGTTCATGCAGAGATTAATTACCTTCATTTTCATTATCATAATGGATGCATCAGCTGGACTTCTCAAGATCAAGGCGTGTGTACACATATGTATAATTAAATACTCTATTTAATTATAATGTGAGAGCAAGCAAAAGTAAGATACTTAAGAAAATGTTAAAGATGACGCTAGCAGAATAAATTCGTCCAAATTATGTATATTTATTCTAAACTTTAGACATTCATTAGCGATAAATTTATTAAGATCAGTTTTATATATAAGCAGGTGTTGCTGTGTAAGTATAAACATAACAAAACTGAAATTAAAATTTAAAAATCGTAGCCTATAATACTCGAATATACCAAGCCTTTATTACTCGATCATCAATTAATTGAACTTTGTATAATGTAACACATGAAAGACTATATCTTATAAAAGCTTCAATATCTCCTTAAAAAGCTCGTGGATTATTCAAGTCGAAGACATAAGCTCAATTATTAACGAATGTTTGTCTAGTTGTACTAAAAGTAGCAATATCATACGAGCACAGCGCGGTAATTGCGTCCCATTACGACGTAGAGCGAGTTAATTGGGAGTATGAAACTGAAATTAATGTAGGTTTCATGTGTTGTTGAAAGTTGCGAGTGAGTGTCATTGTAACTTTACGGCTTAGGTAACTTAGTTTTGTATTAAAAGCTCCCAAACTTGAGGACAAAGGTAATCTAACTTGTTTTAAAACATTAATAGTAGGTATGATGAAATTAATAATTGAACTCACCCGTTGTGTTTGAGTTATGAATTACAGCGCTCACTATTAGCTTTCATGTAAGTCACGCCTTATTGTAAGATACATTAATTTACGATAAGGCTTTTGATTGAAAATATTGTTTAAATTTGTCTCAAATTATTTATTATATAAATATACATCATAACATATCTTGTAAATAAATGTGATAGTAAAATCAAGTTTCTGGTATCTGAAAGAAATGAAAAAAGGACGGAATGCAAAATTAACTCTACCGCTAGGTTCCCTACGTCTACCTCGATATATGAGGGATAAGATTGAAATTAAAACAAGAAAAGGAATAATCAGTGTTATCAAATTTTAATTCATTAAAAGTATAAACAATACCTAGACAGACATAACCAAACATTTTTAACAGTAGATGTTCAAAAGTATTTTCCTAAAGTCACTAATCTTAACTCTCTAAAACCTAAAAGGCCATTACAGTCAGCTTGCTCACAAACTCTTTCATCTCTATCTAGACGTTGAATTCTGGAGCAGTTTGAAATATAAACGCAGAAGTAAAGTACAATGGTCGCCTGGCCGAGAGCCAGAGCTCAGACACACAGTGGTAGGTTACAGCGCGATAGAATTAACAATTTAACCTTTCATCGACAGTTCGTACGTCACAGACAAGCAAATAGAATACAGCTGACAGGTATTGTGTATCTCTGAATTTATCAGACCATATTTTTTTAATTATCACATGACAAATTCTCGTTTGTTTTCAGATTCTATTTTCGAGAGAATACAAATTAATTATATTTTCTGAATAATAAATGTATTCTATGTCCATTTTTTAAATTAAATATTACTTTTAAAAGTGCTCGTCATTGTTAAAAATATATTGATATAGAATAATATAGATAATTACACAATAAATAAATTTACAATAAGTAATATTTTTTAGTTTTGTCCATTGTTGGAAGTAATAATTATAATATATGTACGAATTAATTTTGTGCTTAAAAATTGAAAAAAAATATATATTGTTTTGTATAGCTTACTGATTTAAATATTATCAGATTAATACAAAATTAAAATCAAAGATTTAAAAAATAATTTTCTTAAAAACTCAAAACTTCTTTGGTGTCTTTGTAAATGTTTAAAATACCATCAGTTCAAATACAAGATTCTATTTTAATATTGACAATAGCATAAAAGTTCGTCGAGCTAGTAAAATGTGAGCAAACACCGACCGCCATCAATTTAAATGGCCTCATTTCCATGATGCACCCCAGTCCAGAACCGCTCTTAAGAGAAATTGCAATTTAGTTTATTGTTGACAATGTAGTATGAAATATGACGTAGAAATTTTACCTAGACTAAGAAAAAGTAATAGCTTTTAAGATTTGACAACGATATTGCTATCATATATTGTTAAAAATAAAAAAAAAACATTACGTAAATAACAACACTTACACGTTTTATTAGTAAAACATAATATAACAAAAGTACCAATTATTATAATTAGATTTTTAGAAGGCATAGGTACTATTTAATAGAGAGAAATACCAACTAATTGTGCAATGTAATATGTCAATAAATATAATAACCGTTTAAATAAACATGGGAAAAACCATAAGTTTTTATAAAATAACCTAAAAAAGATAATTTCCTCACCTTAACCTTAGCCTCATGTTATTACAAAGTTAACAGTTATGAAAAAGACAATCACATTTAGCTTTCTGCCAACCGTTGGAAGCGTGGAAGTTTCATGAAAATTCATATTTTTACTATTTTAAAGATGATAACGAACTCCGTGAATATTGGTCTGAGTTCTGGACTTTAACGAGATTACAATAGACCGCCTCTATAATCACATTTACTGTAACCCTCTTACATAAATATTGAATACTTGCTTTAAAAGTTGAAAGTGAACTTCAAATGTACTACACATTGTATAATTCCTATATAATTCATATTGTAAACTCAAAGGCCAAGTAGTTATTAAGTACTTAATTTTATTAGAACTTTAATTTTTTGGGTCTTGTTTACCTTTTTAGGAAATTAAACGTTATTTTGTATTTTTTATTTTTATTAGTTTTCACCTTTTATAGATTACTTAAAATAGTAAGTAATTTTTCTAAAATTCTAATTTTTGACTTATTTGTTCAAGGAAATTGAGTGAATTCACTCTTGATCTTGATCTTTTATTCACATTAGGAGATGCATATATTGCTCGGAACGCCATAAATAAAGAACAACAAGATGCATACATTTTAAATGAATTTAAGTTAACAGGTATTATTATTCTAAATTCAGTAATGTCCAAGCTTTAAGAAAAAAAAGTGGAGAACTATGTCTTAATACTGGGTTCCTTCTGCCTACCTGGTACCAGCGTAAAGCTGATTTAATTTAATATCAATATTTCAAGTTATGCTTCGGTAAGATGCTTAGTCGCTTAGATACCTGGTTAGATACCCAAATCTACTCTACAGTACATGTTCTTAGAATAAATTTGCATAAAAAAACTATAAGACAGATTTATATAAAATTTGTATCCTTCACATTTTTATCAAGTACATCATACACTCATATTAGAGTGTATAAAACATTATAAGTTTATTTTTCTTAATATATTATCGCCACATTCTGAAACATATTGAAGTTGAAGAATTTATTAAATTATAAGAACCGTTTCTAGGGATAACAGCAAATTCTGGCAAAGTAACATAAAATTAAAACCTCGCTGAGTGCAGCGAAATTAATTTAGCTCATTTAATAAAATCAACAAGAAGCTGTTCGTTGAACGCATCGCAATTAGCTCCTTGTTTTTGTATTTGAAAACTAGTTCGTAATTCCTATATTTAAGGAATTGTATTTGCCAAGTCTCTTTGAGTTATTTATATTTCTAGTAAGAGAACACCATTAAATCAATATTATTTTATAAATACGCAATCGTTAAATTAAAATATTTTTATGTAACGTCAATTTATATAGATAGATGTTTGTAGTTAATGGCACTCAGTCAACTATGAGTAAAAAAAAGTTAATTATTGGCACAAGTCGAGGTGAGATATATTAGATTCAAAACTTGATTTTATATAATTAAGCAAAAAATAATGTATCTTATAATATTTTCAAAAAACTATATTATACCCTAAAACGGGGGTGTTGAACTTTGTCAGGCCGACAAACATCGGGTAAAAATAATTTATTCCTCATGCGTCACACTAATCAACCCCTAGTAGAGTTTTCCTACATACTGTGTATTAACTAAAAGCCGAAGATCCGAGATAAGCATATAAAATTTGAAAATTTTTCACTGACGTAAGAATAATTTAGATTACGATATCCGATAATTTCCTCCTTTAAGAAAAGTCGGTTAAAAAGCGACGGGTTTTTTTATATGCAAAACACGTAACACTTTTAAATGTTCATCTTGATTACTATAACATTGAGTGTGATCAAAGTCAATTAAATAGTTACGTTATTAACGATATACAGAAATGTAAGATGGTGACTATTTGTTTTATATTTAGGTATAATTATCAAATATGATTCAACGTAATCCTATAAAGTTGTATTTATTTACATAATATGAGTACAATAAATACAGAAGGCTATCACTTCACCCTCAGTGCCTTTAACGGCAATCAACATTTACGTATACACATCCAATTATATAACACTACGAGCGGACGAGAGTCGTTGACGCCGCCGCGGCCGCGGTCTGGTAATATAATTTTGATAGTCACTATGTGATAAAATGTTATTTATTGCGACACATATATTTCTCACTATATTATTGCTGCGACGCTATGGAATTGTTCATAATTATATTCAATAACATAGATTTGGGTTTCTATACTCCTTGAGACTGAGTTGATCTACTTATGTGATTTTGTATATTAGTACCAGGAAAAATATTATTATCAATTATATAATTATATACATATATGGGCATTCGATTACATATATACTAGTACATAGATCCTTCATAATATGCATTCTTTATTTGAGGTAGTAAAAATATTTACTTTTATTTATTACTAAGATGGTATAATTTTATAGCTTTTATTTTGAAAGTCGAATGCTTTTGAGATAATAAATCAACAAAAATGTATTATTCATATATGTTATTGCATACGTTACCATAGAGATGCCGGAAAAGGCAAAGAAAGGAAAGTTTCTGAAGTGGTCGTCGGTTCATATTTATCTTTGGAGATTCTTTATCGCAATATAATACTATAAAATGATTATATCATCACTGTATAACAGTATGTTATAAAAATACTATACATGCACAGTAATAATATAAATACTATATCGTAGGCTTAAGAGGGCAAAAAAACTTCTTATTATACACACTCATAGATTTTTATATCTTAATAGTATATTATAGCTTAATAGTATGTTAGGAAATTAACACTCTAAGCCGACGATATGATACAATTTTTCGTATTTTCAAAATGCACATGAAATATCTACAATAAATCTGAGATTTATAGGTTTTTTTTTAATACAAATAAGAGGATGATATGTATTTAATCTTAGTTACACATGTAACTAAGATATATGTCTAACTATATATTATAAGAGTTGATGCTCTATACAAATACGCAGCATATATAAAACGAGTCCTGCGTAAATGTTGCCAATTGGCTGAAACGGGCCGCGCCGTCGTAAACACGAGCGACTAATCTCGAAGATAATGCCCGGGAGAAAACCTAAGTGTACGGGAAAAGGAGAAGCGTCGACCAACATATACTGTCAATTTGAATTCCAGTATAGGGAAATCTTGTTTTAATTTTGTAGCTTTTTTTAAATTGGATCTCGACTAATGCTATACAAAGATAAAATAATATAATCTTCATTCCAAGAATAAATTCTATGGAGATAAAATATATAATTTTAAGGACTATATATGACTTTTAATCACTTTGCGAGGAATACAGTGTTAACCTTTAACTATGGACGTGAATTTTTTATAACACACATATGGACGTCGGGTCTGTCAGACCAGTGTATTTATTGGTCATATTCCGTCTGTTTTTTAAAGGAAGAAGACAATTTTATGTTTTAGTTTACTTGAATAGCCTCAAATCAAACAAAATCAATATAAATAAAATCGCTTTTTATTAAACTTTACGCACCACAACGATTTAAGTAACTTAAAGTCACAATTTCAGTCTTTGGCCACATGGGATGACTCTTAAGAAAATAATACTATAAAAAAAAGACAGATAATAAAATAAATATTTTTTTAACAAAATATAAAGTCTAACAAATAAAAAAAATAAAGAAATTACATCTTATGTTATAAAATAAAAATTTTGACAACACCTCAAGATAAGGTATTATTGAACATCGATACACAATGGCTTTCAACATTGTAGGCAAACAGGACGATTGCAGTCAACATAAGTATGTGTTGTTTTTCTATATATCTTTTGGGGGCAAAGTGTACATGTTTTTCAAGAACCCAAAACAATTTTTTTAGCTTCATGTTCAATAAATGATAGATCAGATCGCGAAACGCGAGTCAAAGTCATTCTCAATTCTTAGAGTAGTTTAGTATACGAAACGCCTCTTTTTATTTGATAAAGTGCTATTTTCTTTATAAAATGTCGTCGTCCAATTCTTTTGTTTGATGTTGATTATAAAGTACGGATATTTTTGTCCCTGACGTGCTTGGTCGATAATTTTTTTCCATTTTATCATAAAAACAAAAAAAATTGAATCTTTTTTAGGTAAATAATATTTATATTCCTAAAATATATAACAAACAATGCAAAATAATACATGATATATAACAATAAAAACATTTGAATACAAATAATACAATTAAAATATTAAAGTATATTTTGTAATATTATAAAAATATATGGTGTTTTGAAATCATTCATGTATGGGAAACATGGACGTCGGGTCTGACAGACCCAGGCCCCGTTTAGAAAGTTAAATACTCACGTGTTTTGAACCCAGAGACTCAACCACTGCTATCTACACTCATTTTGTCATTAATACGAAAGGTACTGAGCGACTCAGTGGCGGAGGTCACCGAGAAGTGACCGATTTGTAGAATTCGTAGACCTAGATGGGTCTGTCAGACCCGACGTCCATACTTAAAGGTTAAGCTAAATAAATAAAAAAGAAATAAATATCGAACAATCCTATAGCAGTCAGCTTGTCGAAATACGTAATGCTTCCCTTCATTATTATTCCCAATATCTCGCCAATATTATTTCGACGCCTTTTCACGTATGTATCCCTGGTGGCCAGTGGCACACAGAACACGAGGTGGCAGATATCAACAATCAACTGTCAGAACCTTTTCATATGCTGTCAATATAATATTAAGTGAGTGTCTTCACACAATCACGAATGCGATCTCTGTTCCAGCGGTTATTCCTTATATTTATACATACGGTGAATGTCTTTTTGATCATATAAAGGTACTCTATTATTTAAAAACATAACAACTAAGTCTTTTTATTAAAATCCGTTTGGTTCCAAGGTGCAGCGTCTATATAAGATACAAGTGAAGATTACTTAGATTAGGGTGCATTACGAAATTTTATAAAACAAAGTCGGATGGGTGGCAGAAAACTTGTATAACTTGTATAGCTTGTATAACTTGTATAGCTTGTATAACTTGTATTTATATTTCTATTTTGTATGTAGGTAATGGATTCAAATATATAATTATATAGATTTTTACAATTACATACATACTTTTATAGAACAGTGAACTTAACACATCACTCGTTTCTTGAATCGATTCAAAATTGGACTTTAAACGTTGTATGGTTCAATACCTAATTATCGGAATATTTCGAGTACAATTTTATTACTACAAATTAAAATAAAAAATAGGCTTAAATTAATATAAAATATCATTCATTGAATATAAAATACACTTTATATTTACACTATATTATGTTTTTATTAATAAATGTTATTAAATTTGATATATTTTAAAAAATAAAATTGTATATACACATAAAACAATCCCTATACTAATAATATATTCCGAATAGAATTCTATTACACAGATTGATTATATAAAAGAAATCCAAAATAATATATTACATAGAAATATCTGCCAATAAATCGAAAATGGATTTCACGGAGCGTGTAATGCACAATCTGATCGCCCATCAGAGTGTAGTTATATGAATCTTTCCTGAAATTATTCTATCGCGAGATTGAAAGTGAATGTAATCTTGTCTCTTGTAATCGTTGACGACGTCGTAGCACTACGACATAGCATTCGACTGTAGACGCAAAGGCTGTTATTCCACTACTCAATATGCATTGTCTTGAAATTTGGACAGAAAGTGGGGAACAAGATATCTTGACCCTTCTGCCTCTCCTGGTATCGGCAGGCTGTGCCGTGCTATAACTCGAACGTGCACTTAAACAAAATGTGAAAAAAAATCCTTTATCTTTTTACCTCATAAGTTTAAATACTTACAGTTATAACTATAAAATGTAAATAATGGATTCTAAAATCATACTTTTTGTATGATTGTGTTCTCCTCATCAGAACTATTTTCTAACCGATAATATGTCGATAAGCGACAGTAGCTTAATATAATTCATTTTTATAGTTCTTATCTTCGTCTATTATAAACGACTCTAGAATTTTTTTAACTTACACAGAGTAAGTAGTTAAAATATATAATATAACTAAATATATTAAATTTCGTATATATAAATACTTCCTTTAGCAGGAAATCGAATTCTCAAACTATTACGACGACAAAACAGTTTGCTGTAGTTTAGTTATACCACGAAGCCTCAAAATGGCACAATTGCCCTCTGAATACAAACAAAATTCAAAACTTACTTAAGCCTTTGAGAAAACTCGCATCTAAAGAGGAAATCTCCATGATTACATTGAAATTGAATCGTTCTAATCTTAGTGTTTTATGTGAACTAATATTTAAGTGGGAAATTTAGGCCCCGGGTTCATACCGCAACTCGTCTAGTGAAACTGCTAATACTCATTTAAATTATGTAATCTATACACATACATACAAATGACGCTTTAACATAATCACTATACGCATATTACTGTTTAACTTAATTATCCTTCGCCATACGTGACTTTTCGTACATATTAACCTTGCTTCAACACTTTTTGAGAAAATTGTGTTTGTGAAGGTAATATTATAAAATTTGGAGCCGGAAGAGCGTAACGGCGAAGTATTAAGACTCGATTTGCGCGATGTTGCTGCTAACACAATGAAAAAATATTGAGCATATAATATTTTATAGCTTATATCACATACATGTAAATATTAGAGTTATATAAATATTATAATCTATATCTTTTGAATTTAAATAATAAATTATTTAAATTCAAAAGTTTTCGAAATAAAAAGGTATTAAACTAAGTCCTGATAAGCGCATATACTACGCGATTTTATCGTCAATTTCTGCGAAATTATAGCGATTTCAAACATCGTCAGAACTTTTCTTTTGGTAATAAACGCTCTCGCAAATTGCCGACATTTATTTTATTAAGGAAATGTGTTCTGGGGAAATTCATTGTTCACATGAAATATAGGCACTTCTAGCGCTTTGTAGATTTAAACATAAATTGAAAATTTAATATTAAATATTTTTCAATTTATGTTTAATTCATAATTACTAATGTTCCATAATATTTTCAATAATTTCAGCAAGTTACTGATTGACTAAGGATTTCATAATAATTATGTCAAAATAATAATTTTTTTTAGAACATCAAATGATTATTATATTTTGCTTTGGGTAGCGGAAATTAGTTAGTTGTAACATGTATTAAAAAAATCATTGATTTTATTACGATTGATTTTTTTTTTCATTCCTATAATTTACACAGTGATTTTGTAAATTCATTAATTGTTTTTACAAACAACTTGTACAAATTTTCCAAATACAGAAACACATTTACATAGCAAATAAATAAGAGTAGTTTTAGCAACAGATATATTTTGGAATAAATTCCCAGAATGTTCTTTAAAAGCTACGGAAGCTGGCATGTAGTGCTGCATACACTTTAAATCCGTCCAAAAAGAAATGAGAGTCGACGTCTCGTACGTTGCTGTCTTCATTGCTTAAAAGAAACGTGGCCTAGACGTGCTCGGAAAAGCTTTTACAGATTTGGGCAAGATTGTCACTTAGAAAATATGTTGACTATATGAATATTTAAAAGTATTTATTACAAAATATGCTTTTAAATATTATTGTATAGAAATTAATGAATGTGATGTCGTTATATTATACTCATGCTAATTTATCCTTCTATAATTAGGAACTAATTACAGTACTATATTTTTTATAACTTGTTTTTTTTAATGGAAATCACAGTTAATAATCTGTGATATTAAACTCGGGGTTCAGCGTTGTATGACTGTCGTTAAAACTTTTCCTTGGATGATGAAATGTCTCTCAAATTGCCCATATTTATTTAATTTCATGAAATATGTTAGGATCAAATTCCGTATCTACATTTCTACATAATATATTGGTATTATAAAGCTTAAACATTAGCAAGTACTGACTAATTTGAATCAAAAATATTAATACGACACCATAAAATAATCCAGTATTTTTTATTTTTCGAGAACCCAATAAGTTGGGGAATAGGTGAGCGTAACGCAGGTATAATGGAAAATCCAATCGCCTATCGAATTTATCTTCACGTCACTGTAGTTACCTGATATCGCTTCTAAATTTTTCCTTCGAGAAAATTACATTTCAGTGAAAAATTCTACGCGCGTCTTTTGTCTTTATTTCGTGTAAGTCACGTATTTTATACATGGATGCTAAAAATACATGGAGAGAAGTAATAACATTTGTACAGAATAACTCGAGTCTTTATTTAGCTATACTCTGCTAAGAGCAGTTATAATTTACGTATCACATGAAAAATATTTGTTTTCTTTGCTTAATCTTTTATTAACTTAATTTTTTGTCTCTTTTATTTATACTTATGTAAGAAACTTGTGATGGTCATATATCGTATAGAATAAAATGTTATTACCGTCGGTACAATGTGAAGCATCGCTTGTACTGAAAGTGTCCTACGCTATTCCCACCATTTGCAGAATTTTACGATAAAATCCTCCTCGTCTCTAGAATTTATTTTATCATACAATCGCAAATTACTAACATTTTCTTAGTTAACTAACTGTTTTTTTTATGTTGTTGTTCGTTCGTTACTAACATTTTTTTAACACGCTGTATCCCTCAAATAGCAGGGTACTCGGAGGGAACCTGGGAAACTGGTGTTAAGACACTCTGTTCTCATTAAGACACTTCCGTTACCCATTTTTAGCCGAAATCTGGAGGCATTGCGTGTTGAGTGTTGGAATTCTACGTCTCACTTTGGTATCAGAGTGAAGAAATGAAAATATTAATAAATAATTCAATATCCCGAGTTGGAATCGAAGTCACAACCGTCGCGCTTACAGCCACACGCTATGCCTCTGCGCTACAATGGTCGACGAGAAATACAATATATACATAGACTTATATATATCCTTTTATAGGAATGCGTATAGTTAGTGATTTTTTAATATAAGCTTATTCTAAGGATAATGCAAGTAACGAAAAATTTTCCCATAACATTGAGATATTTTTTAAAAAGTAAATAATTGCCATATTAGTTATACAGTAGGCATTTATATAGGCACTTATATATATGTAATTACTCTATAAAAAAAATACAATTCTATTCAATACTTATAATATAAAAGATAAAATAAAAGTTGAAACTCATAATTCAAAAATTATGTACAGTACATTTTTATGAACAATTCACAAGATCCGCAACTAATTAGCATATTAATAGATTATTATTGGTTATACGAAAGCGGAAACTCACAGCGGCCACGCACAATAAACTGTCGTTATTACTTTATACAATGACAAAACGATTGTGGTAGAATGTTATTACAGAAATACAAACAATTAATTTGAACATAACAGTATTCCATAAAACTGCGAGTAAATAGGTTCTCTAGATTTATAATATTTTTGTACAATCTTTATAATTACAATGTAAGAACAACTAAGCGATAAAGTGGCTACTTAGGTTTGGCCTGAAATGAATTTGGCGTTACAATAAGAAAAACTTTGCAAGAATTTATTTATAGAAATTTCAATTAAACACAAAAATACTCGAATAGAAATTTCAAAACACTAGTCAGTTATCTTTAGCGTTTGTAGTTGTAGTTCCTTCTCGCTTAAACAAATTGAAGTTTAATTTACATAATAGAGTTTCAAGTAGAGTCCTCGTTTTAATTAGTTTCTTTAATTACTTACTCGTTGCCTGAAACAGCACATGCACAAAGGTTGTCTTCGTTAGTTCAGTCCTAAAGTTTGAACCAATAAAGCTTTCCCAGTTCAGAGTACATAGAATAGGAACCGCAAATAAATTGTTCTGTAATGGTTTTTTCTAAAATTATTTGTTAAATTAAATATATCAATTTATAAATTTGTGGATAGTTTATATCAAAAATGATATATTTTAGTTACTTTTTGAGGGTCTGTAAAAAAGGTTTGTTATAAATAATAATGTATGACTTAATGAATTGATGCCAGTCACGGCACATGCGTGCGTTGTTTCTTCATCCTATTACCAAGGGCAAAGCGCGGCGTTGAGTTCCGCCACTGAATGTCTTCAGAATTCATCGGAAAAGGGGGAACGGAGTGTCTTAACACTGAGATCGCTCTGTCTACCCTGCTATGTGCGGGATATAGCATCATGCTGTAATAATAAAAAAAATAATCTATAAAACATAACCTTGAGACATAAAAAATATTAATACAAAATAAGAAATTAATAAAATTTAAAACAGTAAATACTGCAGCCACAACGTAAAGTAAGCAAATATATCGACATTAAGCTATTTAGCTTCAACATAAATGAGAAATCATCGTAATTGTAAAGAACTTCGTTTACATAGGTATTCAACGAGCGTATCGATGTCTGGGTATCGTGACTAACATTTAAATAGCTCATCAGTCCTAAAACAACAGAACCTGTGGTTCATTTACACAAGACTAACCAGCCAGTGCACGGTGTATTAAACTTGCGTGAAGTTAGAACGTGATGTTATGATGATAACAGGTGAGTTGGAAGGTCAACAGTGTCTATGAAGTAGACATGTTTTCATAATGTTACTGTTTTCGTATACCATAATAGAAATACTTTACATTATTATAATTTGATTATGGTAAAGTTGATTACTTATAACAAAATTACTTTTTTTGGTAGCGGAAAATAATACAGTTAAATTTGAAATTGAAACTTCATGCGCCAGCGTGAGAAAGGCATTTTGATTTTCTATATGATTTTGGTCGTACGAGCACGTACACGTGTGTTCACGGCAGCGTAAAAACGTTTCACGCACGTACGGATTACGACATCAATGTAAACAAGATCAATGTAAATATTTTTCACGCGACCTACGAGTACAAACGTAAATGACAGTCGCTCCATCATTTGCCTCATCTTCACATCGCAAGCTAACGTTTATTTCATTCCATTGTTTTGTTGGTACGTACGGGAGAACTTCGTGTTTAAATTGTGTTTAAGCACGCGTGCTATCTTCTTATAGAATATTGCTTGTTATACATATTTGAAATAATCATATGTTTATCTCAATGTCTAAATAATATTTATAATATTATTTATAATATTATTTCGCAAATTTCACTGATAAAAAATTATATTTACAATTGAATAAAATAAAATGTATTTTTTTTATTTTCACATATCTTCAGAACTAAAATGATTTAATCATTATAGTCACTGACAATATAAAATTAACAATAACTTGCCGTATACACAAATTATCGTCAATTTTGTCCTTGTCTTCAAACATCTCTTCAACTGCACTATAATGACATCTTAGCCTCTTATTAGTTTCTCTTACATACATATGTAAAAAAATCAAACACCTCGAGGCTTTTACAGAACTTATATTTCTTCCAGGGCTGGATACCATTAGGCTTGTACAATGTATATCTTAAATCATAATACAATATTTTATTCTAGAGGACCACTTTTCTCTTCAGCTCCAAATCTAATAATGCGCATCAGAATTTTCATCACATCAAGCGTCTTTTTTAAATTGTCAACTCGCGCTAGTTCTATGTATAAATTTTCAAATATATATTTTTATTAAACAAAGAGGTTGATTTACATTTTGTTATAACAAATTATCGTGAATATAAAAACTATTTATATAAAATCATTACACATATAAGTACCTCTTACTCTTCACTTGTTTTTTTATTTAAGGAAATTCATACACGGTGGTCTCTCTAATTAGAACATAGCCAATTACCCAGCTAATGTAACATTGCGACGATGATCTCTTAATTGAAACGTAATTGATTACAGCTTCTAATTAACATAACGTCTCTATGCCTACGTATATACGCCTCTTATTTTAATTACTTTGGTTTTGTGTAGTACAGAGTTAAAGTTTTTTATTGTGTAGAACAACAAAGATCGAGAGTCAATTCTGAATTTTGATTTGTGTTCGCGACAACCGACGCGCATCATCGGCTGTGAACTCGTCACAACATGTTAGAGACTGTTTAGTTTGGCAAAAAGTGACGTCATACCACTCTCGTAATTTTGAATGTTATTATTAGTGTCTTTTCTAAATTAATAGTGTTTTTTCCTTTGTAAATAAGTAATTACATTAAATAATAAATATAAATAGATTTGGGTTCCGTTTTAGATAATAATTTTCGACTTTATATCTTATTTGTATAGTTGTACTATGATTTGCCGCATTAATCGCTTTTTATATAATAGTAACTTCCGTATAGTAAATTTTATTATTAATTATTGTTTGTCATAGTTTTCTGTAACAAAATAACAGATTTGTATATTCCTAATGTGTGTAATTAATTTTAGAGAGAATTTTCATTGTAAAAACTCATGTAAAATTCGTCATCGTAACAGCATTTTTCGTAATTTAATAATAGATAATACTTAAATAGTATAATGTTTTATACATAGATAGATAGATATTTTTATGTTCTTTTAATATGTATAAATTGTAAAAACATCCGATTTTTAGTTATTAAAATATAAATGTAAATGTGTGATAATCATAGTAAAAATATTGTTGTAAATAAAGATAAAACGGCTCGGTGGCTCGCGGCTCTCGTTACCGTTTAGCTCCGCGCAACGGAGGTGCGCGTCGGGCGAGACAGAGACAGTCGGCAATCAACGGTGAGCACAACAGGAAGAAGATAGAATCGGAACAAGATACGAATAGAGCCGACAGTCACCGACCGTTATACAGTGATCAACATCTTGTTTCAATATCCTGTTTCAACATCCTGTTTCAGTATCTTGTTTCAATGTATAGCAAGAACGTCTCGCAAGAACGTCTCACAAGAAGGACTCACAAGAACGTCTCACAAGAAGGACTCCCAAGAACGTCTCACAAGAACGTCTCACAAGAACGTCTCACAAGAACGTCTCACAAGAAGGACTCACAAGAACGTCTCACAAGAACGACTCACAAGAACGTCTCACAAGAAGGACTCCCAAGAACGTCTCACAAGAACGTCTCACAAGAACGTCTCACAAGAACGTCTCACAAGAACGACTCACAAGAACGTCTCACAAGAACGACTCACAAGAACGTCTTGGGGTCTCAGCATACTCCGTGTTCCCATGATCTGGAACCTATAGTGTGCAGGGCGTCAGCGGCTCATTCACTTGAGTTCCGCCCGTCCGGTACAACGTGCTGGTCCTTCGAGCCGGATCTGGGGACTCCTCACCGAAGCTGAAGCATCATCCGTCATCGTGCAAGTTATCGCAGTGCTCCGTCGCGCAAGTGCTCCGTCGCGCAGTACTCTATCGCGCAGTGTTTTCCGTCGCGCTCGCAAACGCATTCGCCGTCGCGTTTCGCATCCGTATCGACTGTCGCGCTCGCAACTGCGCTGACGTCACATATCCCGTCACGTCGTGAGTGTTTTTGTGCATCCGCCTTCGTGAGTCTTCGTAAGTGCTCCATCGCGTAGTGCTCTCCGTCGCGCCGTGCTCCATCGCGCAGTATATTCCGTATTGACTGTCGCGCTCGCAACTGTGCTGAAGTCGCCTTACTCGCCTGTAGTCTTCGTGAGTGTTCGTGCATCAGCCTCTGACATCCGCCTTCGAGTGTTATCGTGAGTCTTCGTGAGTGTTCGTGCATCAGCCTCTGACATCCGCCTTCGAGTGTTATCGTGAGTGTTCGAGAACCTTCGTGCATCCGCCTTCGAGTATTATCGTACTACATCGCGCAGTGCTCTCCGTCGCGCAGTGTTCTCCGTCACATAGCGCTCTCCGCTGCGCTCTCCGCCGCCTCCGTTGGCGTCCGCATTGACTGTCGTGCTCGCTACTGCGCTGACATCTATCGCGCCGTAAGTCACGTCGTGAGTGTTCGTGCATCCGCCTTCGAGTATTATCGTAAGTCTTCG